>NW_020209259.1:803570-1368484 GCF_003025095.1 Trichoderma harzianum CBS 226.95
TTTTTTCACATTCTTGCTTCTTTTCGCTGTTTCTTCTCGCTGTTTTTTCACATTCTTGTTTCTTCTCGCTGTTTTTTTTTCACATTCTTGCTTCTTTTCGCTGTTTCTTCTCGCTTTTTTTTTTCACATTCTTGACTCTAACCAAAGATCTATAGAGAAACGCAACTATCGGTTGACGAAGCAAGTCCACTCCAAGTGTACATTCACTACTAACTACTATTACAATGGTAGTGGTGATGATGGAAAAGGGACGGCGAAATAGTTTGTGGGTGGCTTGTGGTTGTTTTGGGTCTTTTTTTTTTTTTTTCAAATAGGAATATAATCTTGTTCCGTTGACTCCAATTGCCCCATCTGCATTTAATCGGCTGGTGATAGTCTGTTTCCTTCTCTCTTTATACACCCTCTTACCGGCTGTGAAATGAATTTTGTCTAATGGGTGTAATATATTGATTCTGCGGAGCTGGCACAGTGTGAGGCTGGAGTTGCGCATCGTGATGGCGATTATTGGTGTTAAAATCGGTTATACCTAAAGTAGTTTATATCAGCCCTGTGAAGATTGCAACAGAATGGTCTCGCTCACAGGATCACAGCAAACATAATTTGAAGAACCCGCAGGCCTTTGAAATGACGCATTTCCAGTTTCAAGTTTACAAATGCTTCTGTATGCGGAGTGTAGATATCGAGCACATGTTGCGCCTGGCCATCTCTAAATGATCCAGGAAATATCGAGGGCAACTCCTACTTATCTCCAGATTAGCCAGAGAAGCATCAGCAAATCAGTATATACTAGGTAAATTGTATTCATTAATCTGCATATCCTATCCTTATGCAGCTTCAATAGGCCTACAAAACAACCCCTTACTCATCCTCCTCCTCGCTATCACTCTCAGCCTCTTCCTCCTCCCCAACCTCCTCCTCACTATCCTCCGCCCCCTCCGGCCTCTCCACCATCAAAAACGCCGCCAAGCACGTAACACGATTATGCGTCACATACGTCCCCCTTAGCTCTCCCGCCGGCTTCTCAATCTTGGCGTCCTTCTTCCTCGCCCCCTCCAGCAGCTCCTCCGCCTGCACCGTCCACACCCTAATCTTGCCGTCGCTGCTCGCCCCAACTACGTAAAATGTCCCTGGGTTACCCGTGCTCGGTATGGCGACAAAGTCCTTGATTCTGCCTGAAACGCCTTCTCCTCCTACGTAGCCGACGAACTTGGCGACGGGGAAAGCTCCTTCGGACGCCTTCTTGTCGTCCTTGTCTGAAGGCTCGGGTTTTGAGAGGTCGTCTGCCTTTGTCGAGAAAAAAGCAACGCGGCCATCCTCCGTCGACACAGCCAGCAGCGCATCTCCAGTCTCCTCATCGATCGTGACATAGGTAAAATGGTGTATCTTGACCCTGGTCGTCGGCATGACTCGGCACTTTGGCACACTGTCCATGCCGAAAACGATGATATCCCGGTCGAATCCCACTGCAAACTCGTCTGCCCCGTCTGCCGTTCCCCAAGTCACTTTTCGTGCCTCGCCACTAGCATGTTTGCTCTCTCCGACCTCTCTCAGCATCTCCTTGCTAAAGCTCAGCACACCCGCCTTCTTTCCGGTGACGAGATTCCACAGTCGCATACATCTCTCCCCCTTGCCAACACTAATCATCAGCTTCATGCTCGGATGGATCGCAAAGTCGTTGACTCCAGAAGGTGTGCCACCGAACGGCGCTGTATCACCAGTTGGTCGGCCATGAGCTTTTGGCTTCGGTGTCTTGATATTACTCAACATGGACCAATCTCGTGTACGCGTCACAGCAATCGTCGAATCGTCACTCGCCGAAAGAAGCTTTGATCTCGTAGGAAATCTCAGCGCCGTAATTGTCGAGTCGTGGTGTAGCAACGTTCCCAGCTCTCTGTTCTTGGGGTTCTCCAGGATCGGTCTCGGGGCCACGCTGGCCAATGCATCGCGATTCTTCTTGCTAGGTGGATGCGCCGACAAATTGTAAACGTGAACTCGCTCGTCCGTGGCGCCAGAGGCCAAAAGGACCTTTTGCGTTTGGCCCGGAACCGGGGGTGAGATGGGAGACACGGCAACGCATCGAATGGCGGATGCGTGCGCATTGAAGAGGAACGTATCGGCGAACTCGGCGTCTCCCTTGGCGCCAATTGTGGCCGTCAATCCATGGAGAACTCGGTCGTAGGATCCGGCGACGATCTGAATAGTTTCCTCCACAAACTTGCTGCTGCTTGTCGTAGGCTTCGTCTTTTTCTCCGTCTTTGCTTCAACAGCCTTTGTGTTGCTCTTGGTAGGTTTTGTCTTTTCGTCGACAGTTTTTGACTTTTTGGCAGCTACAGGCTCTGGAACAGGTTCGCTGCTGGCAGCGGCTTGTCTCTTTCTTTTCGCCATCTTGTGTTGCTGTGTGTAGATGTTTTTTTGTTACGGCGTACGAAAGATCAATCCAAGATCCAGATGCAGTCTCTCAATGGCAAAAAAAAATATTATGGGTACCTTAGTTGATAAGATAAGGCGCATGATGGGCGCTTTTAATGCATAATGTTGGTTTGATGCATAATTCCCAACTCTCAGTAGAATTAGGTGAAATACCATCAAGTAGAAAAGAAAAAGAGAGAAAAGAAGAAAAGAAAAGACAGAAGGCCCTCTACAGGCAAATCACATACATCACAGAGACAAAGGAGAAGAGAAAGGGGGAGATTAAATATTGTATTTCCACGACCGATGAAATGCTCCCATATATGCTTCAATATATTCTGTATCTGCTTCGTAATATTTCGAACCGATGCTTTTTGCCGAGACAAGGGTGAAATGTTGGTTGGTTAATAAAAAAAAAAGTATAAAAAAATAAAACAAAAAAATCTCTATCATCGCGTCCCGTCCCTCTCCCGTCCACCCTCTCGGCTCAACTCTATAGTGCTCAGACTAGGGAAACGCTTCGTAAAATCCTCAATGTAGTCCTCCCTGTCCCGCGAAGTCATCTCCAGTATCGGCTGCCCGGGGAGGTCGATTGCTATCAAACGCTCAAATGTGGGGTCGTCCCTCTCTTTGGTTGGCGAGGAGGCCTGTCGACCTCCTGTTGGTATGTTGTTCAGGTGAACAGGCTTCTTCGGGGCTGTTGGCTTGGCTTGAGGCTTGGCCGACACGCTCGCAGAAGCTGATGCCGAGCCTGCAGCTTGTTTACCATCGACCAAGGATCCGTCACTTCGTCGTGGATCTACAACGATAGGCTTCGCAGCCACGGCTGGCTTGCGCTTCACCTCAGGACGGGGCTTGTCTGCCTCCTCAGGTGCCGGCTCAGAATCCGTAAACCTTCCGTACCCATGGGCTGTCCGCGGCACGTTTGCCGGCTTTTGTTCCTCGCTCAGCAGGCTCTGGACCCTGTTTTGTATACTGGCAGCGCGTGCTGCTCCCATCGGCTTTGGAGCCGTGGGGGGTCGAGCCTTGGAGGGCGATCCGCTGCCTTCTGCAACCCTTTTCCGGTATTCTGCTTGCGCAGCTTCTACTCTAGCTTCCTCCTCTTCTAACTGGCGACGCTCCATATCACGACGCATCTCGGCTGTCATGTGGGCGTGTCCCTCTCCGTCTGTATCGCTTCGGTCATCAGCTGCTTCAGAACCCTGGATGGGCGTCAAGGCACGGCGTCCCTGCTCTTTGCCGGGCGATGAAGATCTCTCTGGCTCATTATCAGACGAGGCATTGTTTTCAAACCTCTTGAATGCACCACCAAATTTGCCTGCAAGCAAGTTCTTGGAAGTCGAGGCTGCCACCTCGGAACGTTGGCCTTGGCGGTCTTGATCATATTCTTGCACTTCGATGCTTCTTGAGCTACGAGAAGTCGGTTCCTTCGAGCTTGCTCCGCCGGTGTTGGCATGCGACAAGGGCAGATGCCAAGACGAGTGTCGGTTCGTGGAGGACTGTCGAGAAGAAGGCTTGGATGCATTCTCCCTCTCGCGTAAATACTCCAGGGTGCTCGGCTCGAATGTAGAGCTAAGAGGCCGCGGCTTGTTGACAAGATCGCCAGCGGAAGATCGCATGTCTATCAAGTCTTCTGCGGAGCTGAGAATATCCAGTGACGTCCTGGACGAGGCAACAGTGCTCTGGCTCAACCGCGGCTGGACAGACGAAGATCGAGTGTTTCCCGACGCCCAATTTCCACCAGAGTGTCGCTTGGCGGTGTTTTGTCCCGTGAGAGCCGCCGCAGCACGGGCTACAGGCGCACGTGGGGTTTCCACATCGAAAGAACGTCTGCTTCTCTCCACGTCTACCGGTCGCTCCTTGTCGGGAGATTTTTCCGTCATTGTCCCCGTGGAAACATATGAAGAGGTTGCCGTCTTATTAGCAATGGCCTTGAGCTCAGGGTTGCTCGTAATGATAGACTGTGCTCGGCTAATTCCAGACTGCGCCGTGGATGATGGCACCAACTTTGGAAGAGGCTTGACGTCCAGGGTTGGCGGTGAGATATCCGGCGGAGGGCGAGACGAGATTGGCGCAACAGAGTGTGGTCTTGGGACCGGGGTTGAAGGCGCGGGACTTCTCGAAGATGCAAATGCTGCGTCGGCCAATCGTTCAGCAACCTTTGTACTCAAATCTTTCTGGGGACGAGGCGAAATCGGGCCAGTGTTGTCAAAATTGAACGTCTGTTGGTCAAGAAGCAAGGAAAATTCGTCGAGACGAGGGAATCTGGATGAGAGCTCATCGGGATCTGCCCTGCGGACGGCGGCAGCAGCGGTAGCCTTGGAGTCCAAGGCAGCAAATGGATCGCCATCGGTGACTTTTCCTGGTCCAGGTGTCCGAGATGGTGAAGGAGTCGGACGGCCTCTTCTCATGGGTGTAATATCCGGGAGGGTCTGCTGTTCATTGACGGGTGCTGACGAGAAGACGGCGCCCACAACAGGTGCCTGATGTGATTTCGGGTCTGTGACGGTAGGTTGGTTCAATCTGGGATCTGCGCTCGCTCGGCCGGAATAAATCTAAGGTGATGGCATTAGCTTCGAGACAGATATTGCGGTGGTAGTATAGCAAAGGAACTCACATCGTGAATTGGCATTTCTCGGCCCTGCATAGCACAGGCCTCTTTTAGAACTTGGTATATGTTGGGTCTCGATTGCATGTTCTCCTTGAGCATTGAAGCTAGTTTGGTTTAGCGAATGAAGCTGTCAAGGAGTTAAAAGTCGGTGGCAGTGTTATTCATACCAATGAGCTTCTTTAATCTGTCTGAAAAGACTGGGTAGCTGGGGTATCTGTAGCTTGCATTCAAGATGGCCAGCTGCCCTTGGTCTTCAAAGGGGGTCGTGTAGTAGCAGAGCTTGTATAGCAAAACACCCAATGCCCAGATATCCGACTTTTCGTTAATCGGCTGTTTTCGGTAAACGTCGACCATTTCGGGGCTTCTATATTGTAATGTGGTGTGTTTCTGGACATCTTCGTCCATCAGGCGGCAGTCGACTACCGTCAAGGGAGCCGGTCGCGGAGGAGCAGCTGAACCAAAGTCACAGAGCTTGAACCGCTTGCCGCCAGCATGATTAGTGATTAAAACGTTTTCGACCTTGAGATCTCGATGCAACAGCGCTGGCTTGAGATAATGCATACAGGCAACGCCCTCGGCGATGTCCGCAAAGATGTTGATGATTTCGGGCTCGGTCAGGCGGTGTTGCAGGCGGGTGTTCATAAAGTCAATCAGACCGCCGCCATCGCAAAACTCCATGAGCAGAAAGACCTCGTAGCCGCCGCCTTTGAGCTCCGACGCGTGGGAGTCAATGTATGTGACAATGGCCTGATGCCCCTTTAGACGCTTCATCGTCTCGACTTCGGTTCGCATGCCCCGCAGAGCCTCCTTATCGGGCACGGCAACTCGCTTCAGGACCGCCAGATCGGTGCCGTCGACGGCCTTGGGCAGCTTGACGAGGTAGACATGGGCAAAGCCGCCCTCGGACAGGTATTTCTGGATCTGGACGCGATGGTTGCCGACCTGGATCTTGGTCCCTGGGGCAAAGGTGCCGGCCGGGGGCACGTTTGCCGGCGGAGCGCCCGAGGCTGGATATCCAGCGTGAGGATGGTGAGCCTGCGGGGCCATTCGGTGGCCGTACGAAGCCATGGTGGTCGAGACGGTCTCGCGAGAGAGCGTCGATGGTGTAGCAAAAGGCCAGCCGCGTTGGGTGCAGGAGAAAAGGGCCCAAGCTGGTGACGTACTGGGACTTGGACTAGCCAAGGGCGGAGGGGCGCGCTGGAGATGGTGATACCGCCAGATCCAATGCGAGTGAGCGATCAAGACATTGGCAAGCGAAAAACACAAGGGGCCAGGCGTGGTTTTCGGCTGGTCGTTGCCTAGCGATGACGGGAGATGTACAGGCCGTGAGATTTCCCTTTTTTTCCTTTATTTTTTCTCAAAGAGGACACTCGGCCCTTGGGATTGAAGACTGCCTAGAATCGCCAGCCTCGCTCGCTGGTAAACTAGAACTAGTGCTAAATTAATTAATTTAAAGTAAAATAATAAAATAATTAACTTATTTAGTTAACCTTACTTAAATAATAATAACAATTCTTTTAAATATTAGAAATATAAATTTTTAAAAATAAAATAAACTTTAAAACTTATTAATAAAACTAAGGACTTTTATTAAAAAGACTTTATTATTTAATAATTAATTAATTAAATAAATAAGCTAAAGGTTCATCCATGCGCTTGCCCTCCGCCATTCACCCTTCGTAAGGGAAATACTAGGCCGCATCCCGCGTCTCAAATTGGAAGCTATGCATAGAGGTAGTGATAATATTAGAATGCACGCCATAGAAGAAAATAGTTACAGGAGCAGATGCTACAACAATGCAACGATAGTAGCAGATGCTGAAATATAATATAAAATTGAAGCTTACCTTTACATCCCGTTCTAACACTTAAACCTCACGCAGTCTGTGGACTTCTGACTACATGTAGTATTTCCCTTCGTAAAACATTGGTGACAGCTATCCCAGCTATCCTCTCCTCTCTAGCCACAGCTTTGCAGCATCATACATGCCTAGATACAAACCACTACCTACCGCCGTCCAAGCAGAGCGAAATGCTCCTCCACGGAAAAACCCCCGGACCCCCCTCTCATGCCAGACATCTTTCACAGTCTTCGTGAAAGGTATCCTTCTATGCCGCTGCTCCGATTTATTCAGATCGTGCTCGCTATCAGCTCTCACCATCATCCGCGTTTTAATCACATCGCTCGGCGTGGTCACAAACGCAGCAAGACCTCCAGCCATGCCTGCACTGGCTCCCGCAATCAACCCCGTTTCTCCTACACCCTTTGTCTGATCTTTTCTTGAATTTAATCTTTGATTCCATAGACGTTTCCGTAAATTCTCGAATAAGGGAAACTGAAGTGCTGTGAAGGGCAGGTTGCGTGCAACTAGGGCTGAATACCCAGTGAACAGCCCACTCGCAGAACCAGTCGTGAGTAGGCGGCGGAATGCCATCAATGACGTCGATGTGCTTGCTTCCTTGGCTTGCAGCATTTGGGCATTCTGCTTGATGACTTCTCCTGGTGTTAGGACGAGGCACGAGGCCATCTCGGCGACTGCTGAGGCGAGGGAATGGACTACTGGCTCGGGCACGGGGAGATGTCGCCCGAAGACGCCTTTTGCAGTCTCATATGTTGAAAAGAATACACCGGCTGAGGAAACATGTTAGTTAACTCACTTGAAATACGTATGTGATGCTTTTTCAAGATGGGACAGAAGGGCTGTTGTTACACACCTGCTGGGAGAGTTGCGAGTATCACACTGCCGATGCCTTGGTAGAGACCCCTCAAGGCGAGAGGCTTTGTGATGGGAGATTTTATGAAATCCTGGCTTTGGTACCGCGTTTTCAATGTGTCGAGGGGGTATATGAGCACATCGACTGTGAAAGCCGCAGCGGCACCGGCCTTGTTTACAGCAAATTTGTAAGTGTCTAGAATACATCACATGCAGGTATAGACCAATCGACTTATACCAATAAACTCACCAGATATATCTCTTTCATTTTTTCACCTTGATGAGAAACTTCTGATTTGCATGAGATGAATTAGTAGCGATGAGGCACAATGGGAACCTTGAGGTCCATCAACGTCACCGTCCATGACATCATGAAGCTAACATTTACATCCAATCACAGCGCCTTGGAAATCCATTTTTGTAGGCGAAATGCACATCACAAGCACAACATGTTTCATGCAATTGAACAATATTCGCCATAAAAAAGAACCATTTGTTTATTTGCTTTGTCTTATTTTATTTATTCCCAAATAAACTACCTGGTAATGTACAAGAATGGATAGCCCATGCTACAAAATTACTGATACACACAAAAAGAGAAAACATAACCCTCCGTCTTCACCGTATTCTAGCCAAAAGAAAAAAAACTTTCTAAACCAAAGTGCCCGTATGCTTAGCCGCTGTCTAAAATCTATTGCGTGGATTCGTGTCCTCCTCGTAAATCTAGAGCTTGCTCTTGATATCAGCCGCATCTTCCGAGACGACAGCTGTGACAACGCAAATGTCGTCGACTTTTCCTCCGTGCCATCCTTCCTGGGGATAGTATTTCTTCACCTCCTTGGCAAAGGGTCCGTCCCTCTTTGTGTTTATACTCGCTAGTTTGGCAGCAGTCACAATTTCTGTTGCCAATAAGCTCTGCAGTGTCACGGCTTTCTTCACAATCACATCCTGGGAGTTGCTTTTGTGGGGAGAGGCTGTGAGATCATCTAGAGAATTGGCCACGGTGACTGCTTCGTTTGCAGCAATGTTCCACGCGCCCGTTTTGGCCATGACCCGGCTGGCGATCCTAAGAATATCCTGGTTGAAGAGATTGTCCAGCACGCCATCAGTTGCAAAGACGAGGACGTCTCCATGGCGCAGCTGATGGTGGGTTACGTCGGCATCTCGGGGCAAATCACTCAATTGTGCTCCCCCAAAAGCAGCCATTCTCGCGGCAACACTGGGAGGCACTACTGAAAGCTGGAACGGGGTGTTGAAGGCATGGGTTTGCGGTTCGGAATAGGCATGCACTGCGTTCAGGCGCAATTGCAAGAAACCCGAATCGCCCAGGTTGGCCACGTCCAAGACACCACCAGGTCTGGCAATGGCGACACAAGCCGTGCTGCCGCCTGCAGGCACATTTGCGTCCTTGCAAACCGCGTCGTATCCCATCTGCATAAGCTTCCTCGCTGTGAGAGGTTTGTCGCTGGTCGAGGGGTATTCATATGCTGCAGCCGCCATATAGTCGCAGAATCCGTGGGAGAAATCCGCAGGGTCGACACCGGAATCTACCCAGCCGCCCACTCCATCTGCAACACCAAAGGCCACAGAGCCAGACTCGTTAACTCTGCTCACGAAGAATGCATCGTGGCCGGATTCAGGTCGCGAAGACTTTCGGCGGTGCCGAGGCGGTTGGATTCGATTGTATGGGTTGAAGTGGAACACGTGCGTGGAAGGGTCGTACGGACGGTCCTTTGCGATGAAAGACGCGGCAATGTGGTAGGAGAATTTCGGAGAGGAAGAAGAGGGCAAGTCGGAATACGAGCGAAGAGGCTGCGACATGTGTCTGTATGTTAACAACTGCGACGCCTGGCGAGTCCTGGAGGCTATTCGGAGAGTTAGCAGGACAAGGAGCTGCCGGGGACGCAACACCGCGTCGTTCAGAGCCACTAACCATTAAGTAGCGTTCGCAGTGATGGCGAGGCAGGCAATCTGCCAGAGAGAAACATGGCCGTCTAGAATATCTTTGCTGCGATGAATTGTCGCAAAGGGAAAAAAAGCATTGAAGGGCGAGGCAGTCCTTGCGGGGCGCGCAATCGCCGATCAGTGCAATGCTTTAGACAAGCAGCTTCTTCGCCATTCTACAGCCAGAAAGCAGCTTTCGTCAAGGACAAGCGGCCGCGGCAAGAAGAATCCGCCGGCGCCGAAGAGAAAAATTGGAAAAAATAATTGGAGAAACGGAGGCGACTTTGGGGATGGCAAGTGATAAGACAACAGAGAGGATTCAATCGGGATTATTATTCCATACTAATTAAACCCCACCAAAATCCCCAAAATCTTTCCCCCACGGCCTCGGGTCTGTTTGCGCGCTAAGGCACGTAGTGATTAGCTAATGTCCCCGGCACGTGCAAGGGTCTGCAGCTGCTTGGCCCGGGCTTTAGCCGGCTGTCACGAGCTGCCGCCTGGCAATCCCGACTTTCTCCTGCTTAGCCGAATTGTCAATGAAACGGCTGTGATTGGCCGGCTCGTGGCCTCTTCTCGAGGTCTCATAGCCGAGGAAGAGCCACTTCCATCTTCCCAGCTTCTTCCATGACGACGAGACCAAACGCCGCCACCGAGAGTCTTTAGCAATTGAGCGGCTGCCAGGAGGAACCAAAGGGTACGATTGCCTTGGCTCGAATCAATCATCAGTTTCAACTCCGATCCCTTCCCTGTGAACCACTGCAGACCAGCTTCAAGACGCGGGGCTGAGCCGGATCCGAAAAAAGCTATCCCGAACCCGAAAAAGCATCGAAACTCAACTCGGAACACGAGACAACAGCAACCATGGCCGCTCTCCGCTCCTCGACGCGAGTCCTCAGCTCCTCTACCAGGGCAGCTTTCCGTCCCAGTGCCGTCTTCTCGCGGTCCATGGCGTCGGTCAGCGAGACCACTGAGCAGCAGCCCAAGATCAAGTCGTTCCAGATCTACCGATGGAATCCCGATACCCCGACCGAGAAGCCCAAGCTTCAGACCTACTCCATTGACCTCAACAAGACGGGCCCCATGATCCTGGACGCCCTGATCAAGATCAAGAACGAGCAGGACCCGTCCCTGACCTTCCGAAGGAGTTGCCGAGAGGGCATCTGCGGCAGCTGTGCCATGAACATCAACGGCCAGAACACCCTGGCCTGCTTGTGCCGAATCCCCGCCGAGTCCTCGTCCGATGTCAAGATCTACCCCCTGCCGCACACCTACGTCGTCAAGGACCTGGTTCCTGACCTGACGCACTTTTACAAGCAATACAAGTCCATTCAGCCCTACCTGCAGCGCGACACCCCTGCTGAAGATGTACGCCACCATCCCGATCTGACCTGACCTGACCTGACATGAAATTGCATACAACTCGAGCAAGATTTGCTAACTGGGAGAAAATAGGGCAAGGAGTACCGCCAGAGCAAGGCGGACCGAAAGAAGCTGGACGGTCTCTACGAGTGCATTCTGTGCGCCTGCTGCTCAACCTCGTGCCCCTCTTACTGGTGGAATTCCGAAGAGTACCTCGGCCCCGCCATCCTGCTGCAGTCCTACCGATGGCTGATTGACTCCCGAGACGAGCGCACGGAGGCTCGCAAGTCCAAGCTCGAGAACTCCATGAGCCTGTACCGTTGCCACACCATCCTCAACTGCACACGCGCCTGCCCCAAGGGCCTGAACCCCGGCAAGGCCATTGCCGAGATCAAGAAGCAGATGTCTCTTGGAGCATAAGGAGCAGAGTTGGAATGTCATTGCGGGGGAGAGAAATGGGAGGGAAACTAAAATTGGGCGGATATCTTGAGGAGTTTATTGCCGCTGTGTATGTATTAATCACCGATGAAACTTACCTAGTACTATTCATCGATGTTCGACTAGGGAGAAGAGTAAAAATATCTTTTTATTTTACATAACCAGTTCATTGTACTCTCGCAACATTTTCCTATATTTAGCATTATGAGTTTCGGTGAGGGGCTGGTGGTGAAATGCCATGAGTCTACACACATTCCTCGGTCGGTCTGGACTGACCACACCAGCATACCTCTCAGTCACTTGCCACCATCCCAACCACCCTCTCCCTTCGCGAAGTCGGTCCGTTCCATTTCGCCACAGGATTTTCTTGATGCACAAAAGCTGTCTTCATCCCGCCTATGGATGCAGGATTCGTGGCAAGCAGGACTTTAGGTTTGTTGTATGAAGAAGAGATAACAAGAGCTTTAAGTCTCTATCTTCATCTCTTGGGCGCATTATTTCTTATTAGTTTTGTCTATTTCTCAAGAGATTTCTTTCACCATGGCTGTGAGGCGAATGGTGTTTGCCGTGGCCCTTGCTGGCCTTGCCATGGCCAAGCCACTCAAGCCAATCAAGCCGACGGGCACATTCTGTCCAATCATCTGTATAGACGCGATTAGCGATTGCGGCATACCATATGGAGGGTACTGTTCCTTTTTTTCTTCTTCATTGTCATTACTTTGTTCGATTTCGTGTGCTAACGTGAGAGATTGTGATAGTTGCTACGATCCTTGTGTCGACCCTGCTCCTACACCTCTTCCTTGTGACGTGGTGAATGCAACTTCACAGAGTCCAGTCGTGGTGAGCCCAGTACCAGCGACACCAACTGGTGAGAATCCGATTTTGGTGACTCCCGCTGTGGGGAATTCGACTTCAGTCACTCCAGTCGTGGTGAGCCCAGTCCCAGCAACGCCAACCAGCGAGAATCCGTTCTCAGTCACGCCTGGTTCGACTTCAGTCACTCCAACCGTGGAGAGTCCAAGTTCAGTCACCCCAGCCTCAGAAACTCCAGAAGACGAGGAAACTCCAGAAGACGAGGAAACTCCAGAAGACGAGGAAACTCCAGACTCAGAGTCACCAATATCAGAGGATCCAGTCCCAGCAGGGTCGGCGGCAGAAGGGGCAGAAGTGACAGACTTGGCAGACGTGCAAATGGAAATAGGCTCGACGCCAGAGAACCCACTTCCTTGGATTCCCGACGAAAACGAAGATTCATGGTGGTGGGACTGATGGAGTTATAAACTTGTTGAGCAGGCAGGTTCTCCCATAACTCCTCGCTGGCACAAGATGGGAGGAGATGGCGGGTTGGAACTGGCTTGAACACACCTGCTCTTAGACACCTATAGTAAAAAGAAAAAGAACAAATATACGCAGTTGAACACCTATTACCAATTACCGGGGCCTATTTTTGTGATATACAATGCTCCATGAAGCCCATATGCTAATGCCCATACATACATGCGCCCAATATCTCCTTTTAATAATACGAGCTCCTTGTCGTGGAACCTTCCACCAGGGTCTCATCATCGGAACTAAACTCTCCTCCAACATTTTCGCCCTGTTCGGGGGGCGCTCGCATGGCCTCCAGCACATCTCGATCTAAGGTAGGAACCTGATATGGTTTGATAGTGTGAATCTCACGGCCCGAGGGCATCTTGCTTATTAAAGCGTTTATGGGCGGAATTGGCCGTGTGTTCATCTACATCACCAGTTAGCTGTGCGGAAATACCAAGGCATCACGATGCTTACCGTATCATTAATCTTGCTCCATTTTGCGTCTAGCAACTCGAGGATCCTTGTCTCTTCCAGTTTGCCAGCATCGGCTCCCCAAGTAGTTTCTTTGTCAACTCGACGATCTTCTCTCTTCTCATGAAAACCCTTCATCGTACGACTCAAGCTCAGCCCCTTCTTTGTGTCTTTGACCTCGATGCCGAGCTCGTGTAAACCAGCACGTGCCCAGGCAATTCCTTCCGCCGTCTCACCACCCAGCTCGGCATCGATTCCGAAGAATCGACAGGCCTTTGCTCGGCTAGTCCGCCGTGAATCTTCCAAGTATCGCAAGAATCCAGAGCTAACGCCACTTGGTCCTGCCCTGGCTGATTGGCATAATGCCGAGGCTTTGGTAGCATGCTCAGATGCGGCGAGACACAGACGAGCATAGAGATGGGCTCGAACTTTGGGGATGTCGGGGGCTTTGAACATCCACTCTTTATCGTTTTTATTCCTGTCCTGGGCCACAGCTGCTGGGTAAGGGTCGTCCTTTAACACAGCTAACAGTGTTGCCTCGGCGTGGCAGAGAGAAGCGAGAGCGCGGAGCATGGCAGGTGAAACATCGACGCAAGGCGGGCTGCCAATTACCTGCTCACTTCTTGTGGCGGCATAGTCGTATATGGAAGCGGCCTCTAGCAGGTATTTCGTGGCTGTTGTCATGATGGTTGTCCGCTCTTGTGTCCCCTGGAAATCCTGAGTTGTGGAATAGAGAGGCTGCAGCGCGGCCCTTGCCATGAGGACATGAGAGAAGCCCAAAGTGGACAGCGTAAAATAAATCTCATATTCTAATGAGTTAATGTTTACCCGGGGACGTTCACGCCCAGGCACAAGGTCGCCAGAAAGCGTTGGTCTCCATGAGATGGAAGGGGTCGACTCCAGCACTGTGTTGACCGTCTCATTGCTAACAGGCTGATTACTTAAGCCGGCGTCAATGGCGATGAGATATGGGAGATAGCTCTCTAAACTAGAGATGACGGTGCTTAGATTTGCAGTTTGAGACGAGGGAGGAAGTCTCTTGTGCTTCTTGAGCGCGTCTCTGACAACCCCGCGATAAGTGCTCGCGCTGAGGGGCAGCGATGGGTGAGAGTCACAGCTAACGGAGGAGGAGAAGGAAAAGGCCGAGGTGGTCGGTAGGACGAATGGAAATGGCATTATTAGAGACGAGACTGTTGCGGGCACTGGTATTCGTGTTCAATGTTTCATGGGAGGCCTAGAATTGGAGAAGGTTGCAAAAAAGAGACATTGATTGCCCCAGCGCCTTGGCATTTACACCAAGCATCACCATACAGTGCATTTAGCGACAAAAGTTCACACTGTGGTTGATATGATATGATATTGGAGCTCCACTGAAATTCCCCAATCTGGAGATGCTGCCAAAAGCTCCAAGTGTCACTTCACTCGACCTTCAACTTCATCTTTTGCAACTCGCATCACCTGCCAAAATCCTTCTCCTCATGCGGTGACCAGAAAAATGCCCGCCCCAAGTCCTTCGCCGCACAAGCCCCGGCGCAAAGCCAACAAGCCCGAAAATGAGGCCGACAAGCCGCGCAAGTTCGAAGCCCTCGTGCGCACTCCAGCCTTTCCCTTGGCCGCCTTCATGTGGCCGGCGCGCACGTCGCTGTCGCAGTGGGAGGTGCTGCCGCTGGTCCTGATGGTTGTTGGGCTGTTTCGATGGGCGGCTGGGCTTTGGGGGTACTCTGGTGAGAGCCATTGGACTTGTTGCTTTTGGTGTTTTGGTGTTTTGGTGATCTGGGACTGACGACAGACGATGCTATGTCGCGATTACAGGATTCCAACGACCGCCCTTGTTTGGCGACTACGAAGCTCAGCGTCACTGGATGGAAATCACCGCGAACCTCCCAATTTCTCAGTGGTACTTTCACGATCTGGAGTGGTGGGGGCTGGACTATCCGCCTCTCACGGCATATCATAGCTGGGTGCTGGGCAAGATTGGCTCTCTCATCAACCCGGAGTGGTTCGCCCTTATATCATCGCGCGGCTCCCACGACCCAATGCTCAAGATTTTCATGAGAGCAACAGTCATTGCGTCTGAATACCTTATTTTCGTCCCCGCCGCTACAGTCTTTGTGCGACGGTTCAGCAGGCTCAATGGCGTGAATACCTGGACGAGCAACCTGGCTCTTGTGGCCATTCTTATGCAGCCGTCAATGATTCTCATTGACCATGTTCATTTCCAGTACAACACCGTCATGCTCGGGTTTGTCGTAGCCAGCATGTCCAGCATGCTCGCCGAGCGATACAAGTGGGCAGCCGTCTTCTTTGTAGCCGCCCTGGGATTCAAGCAAATGGCTCTCTACTATGCCTTTAGCGTCTTCTCCTACCTGCTCGGAAGATGCATTACCACAGGCATCAACCCCAGCAGGCTGTTTGGCATTGCGTTGGTTACCGCTGTCTCTTTCGGCGTTCTTGTTCTGCCTCTAGCACTTGGTGTGCTCTACGACAAACACCGCGGGATTGACGCAAGGCCCGAGCTCAATGGAGCTACGGCACCACTCCCCATTTTCTCCTTCATCACCAATTACATCGACCCTCAGAACTTTTACTATCCCATTGTTGAGCAGCTTGTCCAAATGGTCCACCGAGTTTTCCCCTTTTCTCGTGGTCTCTTTGAGGACAAGGTCGCCAACTTCTGGTGTGCCCTCAACACTGTCATCAAGCTGCGTAACTACCCCGTCGAGCTTCTCCAGAAGGCTGCTCTGGGCGCAACTCTTTTGTCCATCATCCCTCCTAATCTCATCCTATTCTTACGCCCACGCAAATCAGCTCTTCCGGTTGCCTTTGCCGCCACTGCCTGGGGCTTTTTCCTCTTCAGCTGGCAGGTCCACGAGAAGAGCGTTCTTCTTCCACTGATGCCCATGACGCTGCTCCTGGCCGGGAAACAAGGTATGAGCGGCGAGGTCCGTGCCTGGGTGGGCTTTGCCAATCTCTTGGGCGCTTGGACAATGTTTCCTTTGTTGCATCGGGTCGATCTCAGAGTGCCGTATGCAGCCCTCACTCTGCTTTGGGCGTATCTCCTGGGCCTGCCCCCAGCCTCCTGGAACGCGCCTTTCCAAGAAGGACAGTCCAAGCTCGTCCAATGGGGCACCGCTCTGCTACAAAGCACTTTCTATGTAACCATGGCGGCGTGGCACGTTGTCGAGGCCTTTGTCGTGCCGCCACCAGGCAAACCTGATTTGTGGGTTGTCGCCAACGTCGGTGTAGGTGCGGCTGGCTTCTCTATCTGCTATCTGTGGTGCCTCTGGAGGCTTTTGCGGGAGACGGAATTCTTGGCAAGCACTCCCAAGACTAAAGCGAAGACGCAGTAGAAGATGGTTATAGGCGTGTGCCGTGATAGTTGGAGATGAAACAAGCCGACCCCCTCATAAGCTCTACACATCCCGTCGACTTCAGATGACGTTGGTCTAGAGCAGCTGCCTAGGGAGAGATGCGTTGTGCATCAAAGATGTTCGCCACTAGAGATAGAATATGCATGTTGGACTTTATGCTTCGTTCAACTCCGGCAACACACAGGCAGCAGCGGTTAGGTATTGGTGGAAGCAACAGATTCCATTAGAAGAGAGGGACCGAAGATCAAAGGATTGGTCGATGAAAGCCTCAATACCCAGAATAGATCCTCCATAGACGATTCGTTAATCATCAAATTCGACGGCAAAGTATTCGTGCCATTCCATTTACAGAGTCCCCTGTAAACTAACAGCACCCCTCTCACGTCCAAATGCGGCTCTCTCTCTCTCACTTCACAGCCCTCTTGCCAGGTTTACGCAAGGCCGTATACTGACTGGCCTTTGCATTCCGTGTCACCAAGTGCCGTTTCCTTTGATATGTTGTCAAATGTGGCTAGATCCGGCAGTGCAATGGCTGTTTGTCTTTCAGATCTGATATTAGAGACAAAGCTACAAGACTTCTGTGTTCCCATCTTATGCTTTTATCCTTTATACCAGTTATACTTTGCGATACGTTTATGAACAGCATCATGCTGTGATTTTGATGAGAAGAAAAAGTCATCTCTGAGCTATGATGTGGTATCTTCGAAAGCTGCTGTTTGTTGCGGCAGTGTTCAGCGGAAGGACCTTGGGCAGTGCGACGGTGGTAGTATCGGAGACTCCTGACCCTATTTACTTGACGACAATTATAACGGTATACGATGGAACGGTGACACCTACTGGTATGTGCTCATAACGGAGAGATTTGAGTCGGTGTAATAACCATGATTCGCAGATTCTGTCGAGAGACCGACATCATTTTTGGATATACCATCTTTTTCTCCCACGCCGTCGTCTCATCATGCTCTGCATCTTCCTCATCCTGCTGCCTATGCCCCTCTACCGGGATTCATACCCAAGCCTCAGCCGGCAAAGGAGGAATTTTCGTCTGTTCCACGGCTTACAACGTTCATAACACATACTATACCGCGAGAAACAACTACCGATTCGTCTTCATCTCTGACAGTCATGGCGACTTCCACGTCTTCAGCAGCTCCGGCTCTTAAACAATCAGATACCTCCTCACCACCATCTTCCAAACCCCTGTCAACGGGCGCAGTCGTAGGTATCTGCGTTATAGGTGTCCCTCTCGTCATCGGGCTTGTGTTTTACTTCATGTACCATGAATGTGTGAAAGATCGCTCCATTTTGTCTATTTGCTCTAGTTGCTGCGATTGCTGCAATGGGAAGAAACAGGCTCAGTCGCTGGAAAACCTGAGGGTCGATGTCCAGGGAGAGACGACACTGGAAAACCTGAGGGACGATGTCCAGAGAGAGACAACACCGGTTGAACTTGATGCCACAAACGAGGTTATAGGAGAGCTTTCCGCACCGGAGACTACGCCATATCATTCTCATCCTCCTCCGAGGGTGCCTGGAGCGAGGGAGTTGGATGAGAGCAGTACGGTATCGCATCAGTAAGTTTTATTCCCACTATTGAAAGGATTTTTTTCTTTTTCCCTATAGCTGTAGCTAATATATATGTGAAGTAGCCCTCCATCTACATCTCGACAGCCTGCCGAATTATCTACGTCTATTGACGAGGGCGCTTCGGCTTTACCACCACCATATGAGGAGATAATAGAAACAAATGGGAGAGCGCCCGTGTTTTCGTGGGTTGCACCTGAGTCTGCATATCGACCGGAGAAACGAGACTCATGAATGCAGCTTGAAAGATTTAAAAATCATGGATAATGTTAATTTGCGTTTACTGTTGGTAAATCGGACATGCTTTTGTCATGTGTTTGGGAGTGAGCTTACTGTTTGGGCAAGATGGATTGTTAGATGGAACTACAGCCTAGTATGCTTTATTTGAACCACATTTAGCCAATATGCTCACTCATTGCTTCGCATATTGCAATTATTTGCTTCTGTTGAACCGCTGTATGAAAAGAGTACTTGCGTCTTATCCCCTGCCATCATTGCGTCGCTGAATGCTCTATTGTCGTTGTCCACCCCCTGGGTGCAGGGTAGTCGGCCTGAGGTGCCTGGTATGTAGTTCGTTGATTGGAATCAAAATACCAAGATACATTACGAGATTATGAACCAGCTACTTTCCAGGTACTGAGATCCAGATTCTCTGGCTTCAAGGTAATGGCAAGGTTCACATGGAGATTGCAGGAAATGTCATTGCCCCCGTCTTCTCGGCTGCGGTCTAGTCACATCGACACCAACATCACACAATTCAAGATGGGACAAACAATTATTCGAAAAACGGCAAGTCGTCAATTTCACGATTGGACTTTCTATGTCAGCTGATTAAGGCCGCCATGCCAGCCATGAGCAGTCAATCCTCCCACGACACCAGAGCCATGCAAGATTAACCGCACAACATGCTCGTAACTTTTCCGAAATTCGTAGAGGGTCGTAACTTTGCAGATCTTTAGAAATAGATCGCTTAGTCGAAGAGACCGAAGCCCATATCCTCGTCGGACTCCTCCTTCTCCTCCTCCTTCTCCTCGGCCTTCTCCTCAGCGGCGGCAGCACCACCGGCGGCGGCGCCACCAGCAGCAGCAGCACCAGCACCGCCAGAGGGAACGGAAGCGAGCTTCTCAGAGCCAGCGGCGATCAGCTAGAAAAGAGAAAGAATGTTAGTTGCACTGTCTGGAAGAAAGAAAAGTTTTCACTCTGAAGATGCCCATACCTCGTTGACGTCCTTGCCAGAGAGCTCAGAGATGAGCTTCTCGAGACGCTCATCCTCGGCCTCAATGCCGACGGAGCTGAGGACGGACTTGATGTCCTCAGCAGAGGGGGAGGCGTTGCCGCCGAGGTTGAGCAGGAGGTAAGCTGCGAGGTGCTTCATTTTGAAAGTTGCTGCAAAAGAAAGATTTTGTTAGGAATCTTGATCTGAATGTTTTTACACGGCGGGATGTAGCAGGTCGATGAAAGAGACGGCAATGTCTGATTTGAAGCTGATCGAATTGCTGCAGCTTGCACAGAGGGAGAGAGAGAAGCACTCACGTTTATGAGGTTCAAGAGGAACACGAGAAATCAATCACTTTAACCGCAAGTTGGGCGGAGACTGAGACCTTCGAGTTCTGGTGGTTTGATGGCTAGTTGTCGGAACAAAAGTAGAAAAAAAGTTCCCGCTCTAGAAGTTGCAGGGCATTTTACATCTGTGGGCGCTAAAATTCACAGCTAGGCGAAGGGCGATCCGCTTTAGGGCGTGGAGTTCAGCCCAATTCCTTATCATGATCCTTATCATAATCCTTATCGCACCGCCACAGATGCGTCACGTGCATCTCGACCTCGTCCCCGGCAGTGTGGCGCCAATTATTTTCCATCCGTAGCTCTACCGGCAAAAGGTGCGTTGGCCAGCCTCTCACCTTACGCTTTTTCTCTGGACGTGCCATGCCAACTTGCTGAAAGAAAAAACATCATCTCTATCTCTCTTGTCTCTGCTGATAGGAGCTTTGCATATCTTATCCATCTCTCACAACATCTTTCTCCCGGAATCTCTCTCCGATTATCTCGAAGCGCGCGCACGACCGTTCGATAAGCACCCTTTCAAGGGCCTTTTGTTTCTTTGCGTGAGGGGAGCGTGCTTCGGCGCCGATTCGCTTCCTCTTTCGCTGGATGAGCGGAGGAGCAACTTCATCCATGAAGCACGGCGTGTAATCATCTCAAGAGGGCTACGTGGAAGATTTCTCTGGAACATTTCACGATTTCGACGTAGATACAGGTCTCACGACAGACACGATGCCGGTAAGTCGCCGTTTCCCCCCATTCTTTTCCCAGCCAAGCTTGGGCATCAGCAGCCGTGGTAGCTAATGCGGATTACCAGATCGGGGATCTTCTGGCCCAAATCAGCGGTGGAAAGTCCTCGGACAGCCCTGCGCCCGCTATTCAGCGGATTCCTAGCGTCTCTATCAAACGCAAAGCAGATGATGATCTTCCCAGGAATGACTCCAAGACACCGCGTCTCTTCGCAGAGCCGGCAAAGGTGCCCCAGCGGCCCCTGACCGCCACTTTACCGAGACCGACTCCGATTCCTTCGAAGACGGTGAATATCGCTAGTCGACCAGCGAAGCCAGTTGTTGCTAGCAAACCACCCCCGCCCCCAGTCGATTCGGGCAAGCCCAAAGCTCCCCCGAAGAAGGGCTCCTATGCCGAAATCCTCGCCCGAGCCCAACGGGCACAGGCCGTGATGGGCCAAGTCGGCAAAATTCAGCATAAGAAGGCTGAGAAAGGAGCCATCAAGAGGGAGAAAGAGAGGGGCGATGTGAAGGGTGCACCGTCGGGCGCCCAGGGCAAGAGGCAGCCTGCTGGCTACAAAGGATCGTCAAAGCCGGTACAACGCAATGGTACCAACGGGAATGCTTCATCAAAAGCTGACCGGAACGGTGCGGCGTCCCGACCCACAGCCAAGGGCATGACATCTTCAAGAAAAGCACCCGAACCCGAGCCGGAAAAGAAGGTGAAAAAAGCTGCAGTGGCAACCACCGGTTATACCGGAACAGCCCGACCCAAGCCGGGCGCTGTGTCGAAGAAAGGCAGCGCTCCACGTGGGGGTGCCCTGCTTAATGCCCCTCCTCCCAGATCCGGCACATCCAGGCGAAAATACGAAGATGACTACGACGAGGACATGGACGACTTCATCGATTATGATGACGAGGAAGACGATGGTCAACGCTATGGTTATGCGTCTGATGCTTCATCCGACATGGAAGCTGGCATGGACGACATTGATGACGAAGAACGAATGGCAGAGCAGATTGCTCGCCGCGAGGATTTGCAGGAAGAACGACTTGAGAAATCGCTAAAGATGGCAAAGGAGGAGAGGAAACGTAAAGCCCTTGAATCCTTGCGGGCCAACCGACGCTAAAGGAAGGGAACGTGAAAGTTCCACCCCTTTAGCTGTGCCATGCCCTTGGACGCTCAAATCGTTTCTTTTTGCTTCTCACGACTCTTCACTCTTCTGGACATTGGGGTAATTCAGGTAATTCTTGAAAACGGATCGCTTCATTGCGGACTCGGGAAGTGGATTAGTGGGGGGTTAAGTTGGCAGCATGGAGGAAGAAAGAAAGAAAGAAAGAAAGAAAGCATGAGGAAAGAAAGTGAGCGTTGCAGCAGAAGTGGTTACCCGTGTGTCTACCGTTTCAGGTCATTAGCGACGGAGTTTTATTTTTCAAAAGTCTGCGCTACTCCCCCCCAGACTTCTGGCTTTCCCAGTCCTTTTTTTTTTTTCTGCTTTTGCTTTTGTTCATATTTGCTTTTTCCCTTTGCCTCGTTTTTTTGTTCTTTCGCTTTGGTTTTTTAAGTCAGCGGTGTTTAACGGGTTGGAATTTGCATTGTATGGCGTAGATATAGGAAACTGACTCCCCAAGTGTCCTGGTTCGGACAATGTGTGAGGAGGATAGCTAGTTCTCTTTTTTTTTTTTTGACAGGGAAAGTCAACGCAGTTTATAATTGTCAAATGATGCTTTGATATATACCAATCCAAGCAGAGCAAAACAAGTCTTATTGACTACCGTAACCTAGTATGAAGCCTATGTAACAGAATTCCCATTCGCCAACTACATCCGAGAAACAATAAAAAAAGAGAAAGTATATAATCACAATTCTAATAAAGCCGTCTTTTTTTTTTCTTGTTCCACCTAGGTATGCAGTAATAGTATCAACCCATGTACGGTTACGTGCTTTTTTTTCGACCAGGTCAATCTGGATCCTATAAACAGTCAATTGTAAGAAACATCATTATTCGTGAAGGCAGATGGCTTCTTGGTCCTCGCTACAGCCACAAGATACCCGTTTAGTCGGGCATTATGTGAGCGAGCTTTCAAGAATGCACCAGCCCACGGAAAGCATGAACAGGTGATGGTGATGGTGTGCATCGATATCCAAGCTGAAGGGAAGCATTGTCTCCTAGAGCATCAAGCCTAGAGCAACGCCCGCCATTCTAACAGCCATTGACGCCCCCTTTGTTACACTTGCAAAAAGAAGAAGAAATAGTAAAGTTAACGCCGTCCAATGGTTTTTTTTTCTCGAGCATGTATATTCCGAAACAACAAGATAGAATAGAAGAGTGCGACCACGAAGTTGGTAGTTGCGAGGTGCCAAATGTTCAAGTAAACATTGACGGGTTTCAACGTTTGGAGAAAAGAGAGGAAATGTATATATATGCGTGTGTATGCAGACCCAAACGGTGGGATCAAGGAAGATCGTCGCTCTGTGATTGCTTGCCACTTGAGCTGCCATACGGCTTGAGGAGCCAACCTTGATAGTGCCGGACCCCCTGACCGCTGATACTATTGGCGGTGGGTATGATGGAGGGAGGCGGGTTGCTTCTGCGAGGCGGCTCCCTCTTGGCAGGCTGCGGAGGGATAGCAGGAAGGGAAGACGTAGAGGGTGGCAGTGTAGAAGCAGAAACAGAAGCAGGCGCAGACGTTGAAGCAGGTGTGGATGCAGAAGCAGGTGTAGAAGTGGATGCGAGCGTGCGCTTTTCTTCGCCGCTGGCCTGGCTCGCCGCTGATGCGCCAGCAGTGTTCATGAGGCCCTTTTCGCGAAGATACTGGATGGACTGGAGGATAGCCAAGTCTTCTTGCTCCTTGTCGTTTAGAATCAACCGCTGCTGGATGGTTAAACGACCGTTGTTGGCCTCGCGTTCTTTGATGGCCGCTTCCCTGGCTTGGGGATCATGAACGAAGCGGCACTTGCCCTTCTTCCCGCAAGTTCCACCGGTAGAGTAATATTTGCAGTGTCTGGTAATATCAGCCTTGTTGGCCGAGGGAGGAGGAGTAGGCGCCGTTTTGTTACGGCTAGACATGACTTCTGGCTCATCATCCGAGGAGTCTTCAGAGGGATCTCGCATCTCGTCACCCTCGTCACCCTGCTCTCGCTTCCTTTTGATGGAAAACTCGACTTTGCGCAGTTGCTTTCTCAGTCTATCAGCCTCCTTCTCCAGAGAGGCAGCCTTGTCCTCTTCTCTTTGCGCCAACTCGGCGGCCTTTTTGGCTTCGACGCGCGCTCTGGTGGGAAACTTCTTCTTTCGCTCTGCAATGAACGCCGCAACATCGCTAATGCTGAACCAGAGAAGTTCGGTTAATAACGGTACGGGATAAAACAAAATCTGTCAGAGTGTTACTTACTTGAGGGCTTCCTGGCCAATGAGCTCAGTGAGTGTCTTTTCTTCTCCCTCGTCATCTTCCGTTTCAGAATCAACTCCAGGGGTCAAGCCTAGGGTGTTGGTCTTTCTCTTCTTCTTTTTGCCAGCCGAGGGAGATTCGGGCTTGTCGGGCTTTACAACACTGTCAACGCTGCTACTCGGTGGCTTTGGGGGGCGTGACTTTTCACCGGCTCCATGATGGTGATGGGAATGATGACCGCCTCGCCCCTTGTTGCTACCATCTCTATGCCCACCTCGCCCTCGACGAGAGTACTGGTTATGTGAGGAATCTTGGTGGCGAGAGGTGGCGGGAGGTGGTGGAGGTGCTGCATAAGCATATTGCGGCGGAGGATAATGAGCAACTCGAGGGTCAGGGGGGTACTGCTGAGGGAAACCGCTAATCATCGGAGGAGGTGCCGCATCATACTCATGGCCGTGACGGACAGGCGGTACTCCATGAGACGGTTTGTGGCCTCCACGATCGCCGTAGCCTCCGCGGCCTCTGCTACCACCCCCGAATGCCTGGGGAGCTCCTTGACTGTTCCACTGGGGTTGATTCGGGGGAGGAGGGGGGGCTTGATAGGGGTAAGGTTGAGGGGCGGGATAAGCAGTCTGCTGGGGGTACTGAGACGGGGGATATGGCTGAGGAGCGTAGTTTGGATGGTAATTCGACGCAGAGAGCGGAACAGGAGCATGAGGGTGGGCATGGTGTGTAGGAGCATGGCCATGCTCTGGAGCCCACTGCGGCTGAGGAGCTGGATAGCCATTCGCTGGAGGATGGGCGCTCCCATACGGCACTGCGTGTTGGGCAGGGTATGGCTGCCCAGTGTATTCATATCGCGGCTGCGAGCTATGATAGTCGCCACGTCCCCCGTGGTAGTGGCCACCCCGACGGCTGCCTGATCCGCCGCCGCGATTCTGGCTGTAGGGGGTCGAATTCGACTGTCCGTAGCTGGCACCGCCAGAAGTAGGGGGCGGAGGAGGAGGAGGTGCGTAGTTGTATGTCGACATTGTTCACAGAGTCATGTACACTGCCGGCAGGAGTTTTTTTTGAGATTTGGTTTCTGTTTGGAGAGGTGATCAACCAATTCGGCGCAGTATCGGTGTTGCTATATGATGTTGTAGCAAAAGGGTCAAGGCAGGAGACGGTGAGCGTCGGACTTCGAGACTTCTCGGCTTCGACAGAGAGCGTTGGGTGCGGGAGGAGGAATTCGACAGCAACAACGAGGAAATAAATCAAAACAAGAGATGGATGACGCGGGATCGCTGTCCTCGACGCAATGCCACTGCCAGATAATCGGGACGGCCAGCGTTGGGGCCTCAGATGCCGCGCAGGTGCTTCTGAGATAGTGGTTTAGACGGAAAGTTCCACGATGTCTGACTTTCTGGGAAAATGAAGTGCTGTTGGGCAGGGTCCACTAGGCTATTATAAGCAAGCGGTGAGACGGCGAGTGGTGTCAAGTCGACAGGAGCTAGCCGGAACAGGCCTAGTGCACTCCGGTTTAGCAATTGTTTCGCCGATTTTCTAACTTTTTACTGCCAGACGCATTCGAGATGATGTACAACTGCTTCAGCTGCTGGTGAGCTGCTACTTTATTCTTGGTGATCACAGAGATGCATGCTATGATATGACGGCGTCTCATCCGTGATGATTTCTTATTCTAATTCTCATCGACGCTCATGAACCACAGCTGAAGAGGCGCCTGATCAGTTGAAATCTTGCCATCATGTTTATCCTGGTACGTCGCTGGTGCTCTCAATTCACTTCATTCGATCTCATGGACGCTGCTTCTAATCGGCCGAGTCACAGACCAAATTCTCCGATCTGGTGCAGATCTCCCCAGAGGACTTCTCGAAGCACAGTATTGTAGCAATCGAGGACAATATTAATGCCAAATATGCAAACAAGGTTGGCTTACAGCACTCTTTTATCTGGCCCTGAACATCAGCAATGACTAACCACTTCGGTGTAGGTAGTTCAAAAAATTGGACTGTGCATCTCCCTGTATGATGTTTTGTGGACGTCAGAAGGCTTGATAGGCCACGGCACAGGCCTCGTAAATGTCAATGGTAGGCACTCTTACTCTTTTCTACGGCGATTCAGCATGCTTACATGGCGACAGTCGAGTTTCGTATGATAGTATTCAGACCTTTCAAGGGAGAGGTTATGCTCGGCAGGATACGTAGTTCAACACCTTCCGGAATTCATCTGAGAACAGACTTCTTCGACGACATCTTTATCCCGTACGAAGAGCTTCCGCAGGGGGCTGAATAGTGAGTCCACCACAACGGATTCAATCACCAAAGGCGAAAAGAGCTAACAGTGGGAATAGCAATCACAGCGAACAGATTTGGATATGGAATTTTGATGAAGAGCGCCTGTTTTACGACAACCACGAAATGGTCCGTTTCCAGGTCATTGACGAAGAATGGCACGATCAGACTCCAGCCGGTCCCACTCAAGCAGAAGACACACCGGCAAAGACGCCTTATAAGATCAAAGGCAGCATGGCTGCTGAAGGTCTTGGTGTGTGTCTATGGTGGGATGGTGCCTGATTGGATTGTTTAGAGGCGTTTGAAGAGCACAATGTATTAATGATTATATTTCCATACTGTCGGGTCTACAATATTTTACACCTTGATTCTCTCCAGCAGTCGCTCCTCGATGCCGTCCAGGACGGAATAATGCTCAATGACGGCCAAGTTTTCGGCCTCGGCCTTGAACATCTTGTGGGGATCCTGACCAGGGGCCATGGGGCCAACGGGCATCTGTTGTTGCTGCATTTGCTGAGCAATTTGGCTCGCAGCTGGTGACGTGTTAGGAGATATTCTATTATGCTTGATAGAGGATGTATGGTATTAGTATGCTTACCGTTGTCACTTCCAAGGAGGAACACATAGACAAATTGGAGACCGAAGATACACAAAAAGTACCAGCTGATGCTAGACATCCACCGCGGGTCCATGTCTTTGGTCAGGACACCGGCCTGGAGCATGCTCTTGAACTTGATAGTGATGGGGAATGGCAATTTCACTCGTTGCGGTCAGCACTGGCAAATGGCAAGCAAGTAATACGATGGTGACATACTGATGGCGTATCCGCTGAAGAATGCATTGATCCAGCTCATAATCAAGGTGTTGGGGATCATCATGGCCATGTTGTTTTTCATCATGCCCATCATGCCCTCCATGGCGTTGGGGTCCGACATGGGGTTGGCCGGAGGCTGGCCCTTTTGGTTCGGTGCCTTGAGGTAGGCGCCAGACTCGAATCCTTCAATCAGAAAATCACGTCGAGTCTCAAATGCCTTGCGCGACAGCACATGGTAGTTTGTCCTTAGAGAGGCACCATGAGCGAGAGCACGTTGCTCACGGATAGCTTTGATGTCGGCCTTCTTTGGGGTCGTAGTCATGAGCACGGATGCGTAGTGGCGGAGAACACCAGTCAGGACCATGACAACGGTGATGGGAATCAGGATCCAGTAGCTATGCGTGGAAGCGCCATGTTAGCTGTCTCGTCTTCTGCCTGCCGGAGCTGTAATTGAGGACACGAACAAGAGCTGGGGATCCCTATGCAGGGTCTGAGCCGGTAATTGCGCCATGATGGGATCGTTGAGCTTTTCAGCCGCACTTGGAGCTAATGCGATGCTGTATTCAGTGTCGTGCGGCCTCGGTGGTGGGCAACGATGCTGCGATGGAGGGGGAGATTATGCGATCCATGAGCTCATGAAGATGCTGAGGTGGAAGATGCATAGCAACAGCTCTACTACGGAGTATCCTACCGCCGGCAGCCGGCAGCCCCACATTTCGGCGCAACAAGCTCTCTGCTGGCCAATTGAACTCGGCAGAACCCCACGATCTTAGTGCATATGTGTACTGTAGCAACTCGTTTACTGGCAGCTTACAGCGAAGCATTGAAGTCAAACTACAGGCCACCTCTGCCATAACTTGAACCAACAACAGCAGCGTTCCGTTGTTTTGATCACCTCTGGCGGTTCAATCTCCAGGAATATAACGCAACCATGGCCGCGGAGAAGATTTCTCTATATAATCTCGCAGGTAAGTTGAGCTATTCCTGCTGCGGCGTGTTGCCACTGGTTTCATCACGCCTTGCTCTGACACCGTGGCTATAGATTTAAAGAACACGACCGACGATGCGATCCCCAACTACCTCAACTCTCTAAAATTCAAGCAGACACACTTCCTCAGCGATGTACGGCTAGGGCTCGGGTACAGCGCATTCCTCATTGCTGCCGCTTGTTTCGCATGGGACTACAAGCTGGGCTTTGAAGATACCAAGTTCTACACAGCCATCGCAGTGGCCGTCTATACCGTTCTAAATGGTGTCTTAACATTCTGGATGATGTTTGTGGAGAAGGGCGTTATATATCAGGGAATCGCGCCATCAGGAGAAAAGGTACGCAACGGCAATGGCCAATCCAGCGGCGATGGGGAGCGCAAGAGCAAGAGCTAACGAGAGAAACGTGCAGATCACAGTAGCCAGCGCAACGAAGAAGCTGGACCCTACATACAGACTCAGCATCACCGTCACAGACAAGTCTTCCAAGTCACGGATCATCGAGGTGGCCAAGCCGTTTGCCTCCTTCTTCGACGAGAGCGGCTACTTTGTCGCTGCTCCCTTCCAGCAGATTCTCGCCACTGCGGTTCCTGTAGTTGGCAAGGCTGACCCCAAGCGCATAAAGTCGGAGTCTCAAGACATGCTGAATGCGAACCCCGAGCTCTTGGATGCGATTCTTGCTGCGAACAGTGGCTCAGCTACGGGGGCTGAAGCGGCGGAGGGCGGAAAGCGACGAAAGGCGTGAGCAATTGGATGGATGGAGTGATACCCGGGATGGGAGTTGGGAAGGTCAAAAATTTACTATGAAAAAAAATAAGGACACCAGCCCAAATCATATCTTGTAATCTATTCACGACTGCCTCTAGTGTGATGAGGCTTGTCATGGGATGTTATGCGTATAAGCGAATTGCATAAGGACAACGCAACAGTCAAGATACAAAATAAAAAGGCTGGAACTATGGGGAAAATGATGCGACATAGACATCAATGCTTGCAGACAGTTTGTTGACTTCTTTTGATGCTACAGGCGATGCTCGAAACGTATATCCCCTATATACTTTAGTATCTATCTGCCTATCACCGCTCTATGCGTGGGTATACATCGAAAGTAGCTGATACCCAAGACTATTCTATATGGCGTGTCTAGGCAGAAGCGAAGCTCAAATTCCGAGTCATCGGATTATGAAGACTTGACTGAATAAAAGAAGTCCATCATTTAACAATCACATATTGCTGGGAGAGCGCAAGTATCACATAGAGACACTCATCCAAATGCGCCATGGCCAGATGTATGACATGTAACCGATCAGTAATTGTAATTCCGGACCAGCCATTTATAAGCAACTTGTATCAATTTTAACAAAACCATGTAACTCTTTTATTATCTTCTATGAGAAAATGTATGCGTCTGCCCGGCGACATACCATAAACCTTGCCGGTCCGGGCTATCGGTCCTCGGCCGGCGACAGTCCGATCTTCCATGGACCAAGAAAGAAAAAGAAAATCTGAGAGAGTTAGTAGTATTACAGTCACATGCTGGCCGCGAAACATTAACGTCCCTTTTCTCCGTGTTTTTGTGAAGTGGTACAGAAAACTGACGCCACGGGACACAAACATTGGCAATACAACAGCCTTGTCAGCAACGGCAACACCATAACCTTCATTTGTAAGTTATTGTATCTTGAAGAATTCTACCCCGTAGGGCGATGCTTTAGCCTACCTTTTGCTACTTGGATACCGCGTATTTAGCAGCTTCCAAGAGTGGATCGGGTGACATACAGCACTGTAGTATAGCTCCGGAGATGGCATCGAGATGCTAGTCGCAGCAGGGATTTGTGAGGTGGGATCCAGGTAAGACAATGTGATGGGCTTTTTCCTAAACGCCGTTTATCACCAAGCCCTTGTTCATCACAGCTCTTAATCACACTCTTCCGCTCGTACATCCTCTGATTCATTTTTCTTACAAAGTAAATCACTTGCGAAATTACAATTCGCTGTAAATCATCTTACGATGTCAACACCAGATCGTGTCGTTCCGATGCGCGTCGTCGTCTGCGGCGTGCAACGGACAGGAACATTGAGTAAGTCTATCCCCTCCGAATTCTTTCACACCTCTAACTCTCTTGCACAAGGCGTGAGATTGGCTCTCAAACAGCTGGGCTTCAATGACTGCTATCACATGCACAACCTCCTTGAGAACCCTGAACAGGAATGCCCGCAATGGGTCCATCTCATCGAGGCCCGGTACGGCGGAAAAGGCACCGTCACCAGAGCCGACTTTGACAAGGTACTGGGCAACTCGCAAGCCTGCGTTGATGTTCCCGCAGCGCTCTTTGGCGTCGAGCTCGCGGCCCTGTATCCAGAAGCCAAAGTCATCATCCTGAACCGCGATCCGGAGTCGTGGTACTACAGCACCTTGGAGTCCGTCATCTTGGCGGCGCAACCAGCGTCTCCGTGGACCAAGCTGCAGATGCTCTTCTGCTTCGTCTTTGACCCGGCATCGCGCGCGTTTGCCCGCTTCGGCATGGCCATGTCTGGGCTCGCCTTTCGGTACCATCACCGGACGGAAAAGGACAAGGCCATTGCCTGGTACACGGGCATGTACAAGCGCTATCGCGATGAGATTCCCGAGGCGCGCCGCTTTGAGTATAAGGTGCAGGACGGCTGGGGGCCGCTGTGCGAGTATCTCGAGGTTCCTGTGCCGATGGTCAAGGATGAACAGACGGGAGAGGAAGTGGAGGCGCCGTTCCCCCATGCCAATGATCGCGAGACGTTCCAGAAGAACACGTTGAAGAGCAGGGCGAGGGCATTGAGGCGGGCACGGGATAATATGCTCGTGGGAGCTGGAAAGATGGCGGTTATCGCGGCTGTGGCCTATGCTGGATATGCTGTGTGGAAGACACGCCTTGGAGGGAGGGTTTGAAGAGTGTTTCGATATGATGATTCTTGTAGTATATATAGCAGTGACTTTATACATGCATGGTTGCACAGCATAGAGTGCATGCAGCCTCTTCTTTTCATTTGCTTCTGCCATTTATTGATTGGTTGATTCATTTACATGTTCATCTATACATGTCCTCAGCTCATCCACGCAAAGACATTTGCGATACCAAATCCAAGCCGCGAATAAATCCCATCCAAAAGAAATGCATAATAATAACCCTAGCCCATACAAAACATTCCGATTCAATCCCGTATCACACCCAAGTGTTCTAAAGCCGATGGCTCCCCAAAAGCGCCAAATCCTGGACGCTCTCGTAGAACAAACTTGGCCCAGATCCTTGTCCTTTATTCCCCCACATCGTCGTCACTGACATCATCGTCTGCTTAAACCCGCTTCTCAATGGCACATGTACGTGTATGTATGTTCGCCCCGGAGAAACCACAAAAGAAACAATCCTCTTCATAGCAACATTCTAATTGAAACCGATTTCGCAATCATCGCATTGTGCCTAAGAATCCGGATCCTGAGTGGCAGGGTCGGGAATTGCTCATTCGTCGCGATGCGGAATCATTGCTGCTTCTTCGTTCGAGATATGCTTCCCTCTCGGGGCTGCTGCTCAATCCTTCATGATGCTGTTGCTCTTGCTGTTGTTGATGATGATGGTGTTTCTTCTGATCAAAAACATAACCCTTGGATGGACTCTGTGACGAAGGCTCGCCCATCTTCAGTGACTGGTCCATCTCTGTGTAGGTGGTATCGTTTAAGACGTGGTTGTAAAGATTGAGTTGATCAACGTAGCGTCAAGAATGGCAAATCTTCAGCTTCTCAAACGAGGAATCCAAAGCTCTAGAATGTGTCAATGTCCAATCCAGTCGTCTGATATATATATACTTTTCCCCCGCATCTTGGAATGCCGAACAATCCACAGTTCGATCAGCGCCACCATCCAGTAGTCGCCCGCCATCTCTGACCTCTTGACCCCAAGCGCAGTCGCACCAGGTGCGGTAGAGGGTAAGATTTGCCGTTGGCAGCGGGTTGGTGCGTCTGACAATTGGCTGGGTCCCCGCATCTTTGGGGATTGTTCAGACTTGGACGAATGGGGGCGCTAGACGAGAACAATATGTATTGGGCGCGAGGTTGGAGAAGGGCTAGGTTTTTACCCGTCTATGGTGTTGGGCAGTGGTTCTGGAGCATTTCGATGGTGTGCTCAAGAACAATTGCGGCATATTTTCATTTTGTCCAATTGGTAAATTGCCGACGTAGGGCATCATGCCATCGGATTTCTGTGCCCAGATCCGTCTCTATTGATGAGATTCTGGATTCTCTTCAGCGGACATGCCGGTATTACAGATCGTATTTAATCTAGCGCAGTAAGATAATATAACATTAGCCTTCAGCCAATGAGCAATCTCTCTCAACACTGCAGTATAACTTTCAATTATAAGCAGCACTCAGAGGGTCACTCATGGAAGACCATCATGATGGGGGGTGCCGGTCGTCTTTAGGCTATATGAGTGATCTGTTGGAAATACCCAACTCTATAGAATTGAAGTCGCATTTGTCTTTGAAGGCTTCTCGCAAAGGGAGGCCTTTCACTCGCCCTTAGCTAACTAATTCGCTGTGCTATCGTCCAACTTCACACTCAGAGCATGTTCTTATTATAGGTAGCAATAATTCCTACGTTTGTTTGCTGCTTTGACTGTTTCGTTTCATATTAACAACCCGTATGTAGCAAGGGGAGACTTGAGACATTCGACTCCCTAGATACAGACTCCGTAATATGTCTTAAATACTGTGGGCTTCTTCATTTCTTACTGGCACACTCGCATGTAGTAGACTTGACGAGGGAGGCTGTATCTGTGCCATTGTCCTAGGTCTAATTTATAAGTCTAGGACCTGTATATGTATACTCGCATCTTCCAAACCCAGCATATCGTCATTTTACTGGACGCTGCTCGACAAGATGGATACGCACTTTGGCTTATTGCTTTCACTATGCCGTTTACTACTCCATCTTACATCCACAAATTGCCTTTCGACCCTCCGGACTCAATCCCTATCCACGAATTCCTCTTTCATGATGGTGACAAGTACGGCCGGTATCCGATTGCAAATTCTCTCCCGCCTTTTACATGTGGCATCACCGGAAAGTCGTATTCAACCGCCGAGGTGAAGAATCGTATAGAATGGCTTTCAGCTGCACTCGCATCAGAGTTGGGATTTGAAGTCAATAGTGGTAGCGAATTCGATAAAGTTATAGGACTGTTCAGCGTCAATACGGTATGCATCAGCGATTTCTTGGGCAGTGATCACTCAACTAAACGCATCTACACGTCGTATAGATAGACACAATGACCATCTCATGGGCTACCCATCATTTCTCAGGAGTGTCATCGCCTATAAGCCCTTCGTATTCTGCTGCAGAGCTTGCAAGACAGCTTAAGGCAGTTAAATGCAAGGCTCTCTTTACATGTGCGACGCTCCTCCCTACGGCTCTTGAAGCGGCGTCTGCGGCGAATATCCCCAAGACGCACGTTTATCTGTTGGAAATTCCAAAGAAGGCGTTAAAAGGTGCCTTAATTCCAACTGATATGAAGTCGGTCGAGCAGCTGATTTCTGAGGGAAAGAAACTACCTCCGCTGCCGCAGCTAAAGTGGGAGCAGGGTCAAGGTGCCCGCCAAACTGCATTTTTATGCTCCTCCAGTGGAACATCTGGATTACCGGTGAGTTTGTGCTCGATTGATTGCCAGTTTGCAATTATGGTAATTGACAGATACGTCTCAGAAAAACGTCATGATCTCGCACAAAAATGTTATCGCGAATACGCTACAAATGAGCACATACGAATCCAACTACAAGAGCGGAAAGCTAGAATCACTCTTAGCTGTGCTTCCCATGAGTCACAGTTACGCTCTAATCGTTACTGGACACTCTGGTGTATATCGAGGCTACAATGCAGTCGTACTGCCGGGATTTGATCTTGTTGACGTCTTGGAGGCCGTACAGAAGCATTCCATAGAGACGCTCTGGATGGTAAGATGCCTCCCAATGCCCCCATATTCTGAGTTTTATGAGCGGAAAATGATCTGATACTAACGTACTGGCTCCTAGGTACCTCCCATGATAGTTGCTTTGATCAAGAACTCTGCCATCACCGCAAAATATAGTCTCGATCATGTCAAGACAACCGTAGTTGGCGCCTCCAATCTCACAAAAGACGTCAATGAACAGTTTGCTCGCTTTTTCCCCAATTGTCAGCTCATTCAAGGATATGGACTCACCGAGACTTCCGTTGTTGTATCTATGCAAAACAAGGCAGACGTCATGTTTGGCTCCTGTGGTCATATTTTCCCTGGCTATGAGGGCCGACTGATAAGCCGAAATGGCGAAGAAGTGACAGAGCTGGACACTCCTGGCGAACTTCTTCTGCGGTCGCCATCAGTGATGTTGGGGTACCTTGATAATGAGAAAGCAACAAAGGAAACATTTACAAGCGATGGGTGGCTACGAACAGGCGATCTGATGGAGTTTCGCAAGAGTGATGATGGGCACGAGCATCTTTTCATTGTCGATCGAGTCAAGGAGATGATCAAGGTTAGGGTAAGTGTGGATCAATATTCTTCTACATATAAAGGACCTTGTATGCCCACTAACACTCATCAAGGGCCTGCAAATATCTCCGACAGAAGTTGAAACTCTCTTGTTGCGTCACCCTTGCATCGCGGACGTTTGCATCGTCCCAATTCCAGACGATTCCGCGGGCGAACTGCCACTCGCTTTCATCGTGCGATCACCCGCCGGTCAGGAGGAAGATGAGCGTATGCTTAAGCAAAAGATCCACACCTTCGTGAATAACGAGCTATCCGAGTATAAGCGCCTAGCTGGAGGAATCGAGTTTCTTGAAGCACTTCCTAAATCAGCCAGTGGTAAGACAAAACGAGGTGAGATGAAGGAGCGGGCGAAGAAAGTATTTGAGACAGGCAGGGCAAAGGCCTTGCCAAAGGTCCTACAGGTATATGTGTACGAATCCTCTGATGACGAAGACAGCGAGGATGATGAGTGATTTTGCGGTTCACAGAACAAGTTAGTATGAGGGCTCACAAAGAGGCGAATGTAGCGATCTTCTACGCAAGACTGACCGTTGTATCCACCATCTCCATCAAGTTGCGCGACTATGTTCCTCCATACAACGGAAACATCCTTCTGGAAGAAGGCTTAAGTGCGCTATAGTGCTAATAAGTTCTCGCGAATCGAAGGGCAGCCCTGATTTATCGTACGATTATGAAACACGACGTAGGGAGTCATAAAATGCTAGCTACAGCTTGATTACATGCGTTTTTTCTTTCTGATGTCATGTAGCAGGATGTAAAGTAGCAAGATGTCATTTAGTAGGATGTTACGTAGTAGGACAGTTGAGGCTTGGTCTAGACCATTTATCATATGACTTGTCATATAATACGTAGGTCATATATAACATATGAGAGGCCCGGATCTCGATGACACAAGGATAAGATCAACCAAGATACAAGATAGAACGGCATCCGTCGGCTGCTACCCTTTACGGTGTCTTGATATGATGATATTTCGGTCTTCATGGGCGTCATCACGGAGTTCACTATCGTGGCGTCCTTGGTATGGTGGTGAAACTGCCGCGCGCAAGTTTGGCACTCTATCAGACAATGCTTCCGAAACAATTTCATCCTACGAAGAAGATGCTTTCTCCAATAGAATGAGGGGGTATATACACCATCTTCAAAAAATACAGCCTCAGTAGTATATATTCACTTCTAGTGAAGTATCACAAGGCTCAGCTTCAAATTCCGCGCGGATTGCGTAAAGATCAGTTGACTACTGTGTACAATGCACCAGCGTAACAGTCCGTTGCCCCTTGCTTCATACATCCATCGAGGCACAGTCCATCATCCAATGATCCCAGCCTCGACGTCTCAGAGCGCAGCATGAGACTTTATAAAGCACGATGTATGGATAGAGAAGCATTGTGGCGTTGAGAGTACATTTTTCTGCATACTCTCTTAGACAGGATAATGGAATGCTACATGTGCCTTTAGCAGTCTGCATTACGGAATACTGTTAGTAGACCTTTGACGGGGCTGCCCCCTCTTTCTTTCCATCGAACTTCTGTTACATGTGAATTAAGAGGTCATCAGGCCCGACATTTCCTGAAGAAGAGTCAAGAGGGGGGTCTGGTGAAAACTAGAGCCCCAATAATTCATATGTAAATCAACAAGGCATAATCTAATTCATTGAGAGCAGGTTGAGGGGGCACATATAAAATTTACCCCTTCTGACTACATATTTATAGCTGGCTAAATGACATTGTTAATTTAGAAGAATTTAGAAGGACTGTTGGACTATACATATGGTTCCCTTTGTTGAGGGACGAGAGAACTAGTCGCTACACAAAATAGAGGATATTATACTAACCAGGGATGGATGAGACATGAGCACAGCTTGTCTTGGAGCATTGACCAGTCAATGTTCAAACTATCAGAGTAGCCTAACTCACTACTTTGCTAGAAAGGTTACATGTCACACCGGAGAATTTATCACCAACAGAAAAGTGAACTGGAGAGTCGCAACCATGCCACTCCCGCCGGTGCATTCCTTGTAGCCATTATTCAGATTTTTACTCCGTGTCCCTTCTCTCGGCATATGACGGCAGAATATCCCGTATAAATGTACATTTACTTTTAGTCTGGTTGGAGGGATGTCCAGTTTTCACAGATGGTTTCATTCCAGTCTTCTCCATAGTTGTAATTTTCATGCTGATTGACAATTACATACTCTCATTACTTATATAATATTTTCTGTTTTACAGCTTCAAGAAAGAGTTTGTCTCAAGATCGGCTGATGTTTTAAAGGCGAAATCGCGAATATGAGGGGATATGATGATATGGCAAGCCTCAAAGGAATTCAGCAGCGACAGCAAGCTTCAAACTCGAACATCACAAGCAGCCATGTGAAGATGCCGGCAATGGAGCCATTGGACGGCGCACCACCAGCAATTGCTATTGTGGGAATAGGGTTGAAACTCCCAGGTGGAATCACAACAACTGACGAATACTGGGATCTCCTCATAAATAAAAGGAATACACGACGACAGATCCCTGAGAATCGATATGGAGCACATGCCTTTGAGAGCAAGCTGGGAACGCCTGGTACGTTGAAAAGCACATACGGACACTATTTAGACTGCGATCTGGAGAAATGGGACGCGTCATTCTTTTCTATGAGCAAAGCAGAAGTCGAGAAGCTTGATCCGCAGCACAGACTGTTGCTGGAAGTGATTTGGGAATGCATGGAGAATGGAGGGCAAAAGAACTGGCGTGGCCGCAACATTGGCTGCTACGTTGGTGTCTTTGGTGAAGACTGGCTGGACCTCTATGCCAAAGATCCTCAGCATCTAGGCACGCACCGAATCTTGACCGGGGGGGATTTTGCACTATCCAACCGCGCATCTTATGAATATGATTTGAGAGGCCCCAGGTATGTTTAGAATGATATGTTCCTTCCATCGTCTAGTGTTAATGATTGACACATTAATAGCATGACTATTCGTACTGCGTGCTCGTCTTCACTTGTTGCACTCCACGAGGCCTGCCAAGCCATATATGCCGGCGAGTGTGAGTCTGCAGTTGTTGCTGGAACCAGTTTAATTCTATCGCCGACTATGACTATCGCCTTATCCGAACAAGGAGTTCTTTCACCAACGGGCTCATGCAAGACGTTTGATGCCAAAGCAGACGGATATGCGCGCGGTGAAGCAGTCAATGCAGTCTTTATTAAGAAGCTCGAGGATGCGATTCGCGACGGCGATCCGATCCGAGGTGTCGTCCGGGCGACAGCCACCAACTTTGACGGCAAAACTATTGGCATAACCAATCCTAATCAAGAAGCACATATAGCTCTCATGCGTCGTGCTTACAACGTAGCCAAGATCTCGAATATTAGCGACACAGCCTTCGTCGAATGTCATGGGACAGGCACATCGGTCGGTGATCCGATGGAAACAGGAGCAGTAGGCCAAGTCTTTGGCGACCATGGTTTATACATCGGATCGGTCAGTTGTTGCCTCAGATACAAACTAGTTCCGCCTGACAAGAGACAAACTAACGGTATGTCTTTCAGGTGAAACCAAACATTGGCCACGGAGAAGGCGCATCTGGTTTGAGCAGCTTGATCAAGGCTGTCTTGTCTCTGGAACATGAGACAATCCCACCACAGATCAACTTCTCTGAGCCTAGTCCTAAAAGTGAGGCAATACCCCAACATGCACTCTTTAATGTTTAGCGAAGCTGACAACTGAGAAAGTAAAATGGGATAAATACCATTTCAAAGTCCCAACGACGCCAACTCCATGGCCAAAGGACCGCTTGAAGCGTGTATCAGTGAACTGCTTTGGCGTGGGAGGTGCCAACGCTCATGTACGTAGTTTGAGTTTATAATGCTGAAAAGAGTTCACTAACAGCCGAATAGGTTATTGTTGATTCAGCCAGGCCATACATCTCACAAGAAGAAAAGGTCTCTACCAAGAGCCCTCAGTTATTAGTCGTTTCCGCCCACCAGGCTAATTCATTGAAACAAAGAGCGTCAGAGATATTTAATTATGCTGAACGGCATCCAGACAGGGTGCCAGATCTGGCATACACCCTCGGAGCGAGAAGAGAAGACTTGAGCCAGCGAGCTTTTGCTATTTATGATGGTGTAAACCCCCCTGAACTTTCCCCCATCATCAAGCACAAGGATCCCCCTCAGGTCAATTTTGTCTTTACCGGTCAAGGAGCCCAATGGGCAGGAATGGGTGCCGACCTTTTAGAACAATATCCCTCCTTTCAAGACGATATACGAAAAATGGATGCTACTCTCAAGAGCCTGCCTCATCCTCCTCAATGGACAATAGAGGAAGAGCTCAAGCGACCTCAAGGAGAAAGCAAAATACAGCAGCCCGAATTCTCACAGCCAATCTGCACAGCTCTTCAAATCGGTATTGTCAATGTTCTTAAAGGATGGGGTGTCAAGCCCGAGGCCGTAGTAGGCCATTCCAGTGGTGAGATGGGTGCCGCATATGCAGCCGGCGCTCTGACTCTCGAAGCAGCCATTATAATCGCTTACTATCGCGGGCAAGTGACGCAGCATCATGGACGAATCGGTGCAATGGCAGCCATTGGTCTCGGTTGCGATGATGTGACACCCTATCTCCAGGACGGCATTGCGGTGGCATGTGAGAACAGTCCCAAGAGTGTGACTTTGTCAGGAGACGTGGACCATTTGGACGAGGTGATTTCTCATATCAAGGAAGACATGCCCGACTGTTTTGCTCGTAAGTTGAGAGTCGAGAGGGCTTACCATTCGCACCACATGCGTGAGATTGGTGATACATACGAGAAGCTGCTCGATGGTCTCATAAAAGATGCGAAGCCCATTGTACCCTTCTTCTCCAGCGTCACTAAAAGGCAGATCAAGAGAGCCGGGCAGCTGGGACCATCTTACTGGAGACAGAACCTGGAAAGCCCAGTCTTGTTTTCTCCAGCAGTCCAGCTTATGATGCACTCTGCTGTTAGAGATACAGTCTATCTTGAAATAGGTCCCCATTCTGCTCTCTCTGGCCCGCTTCGAGATATCCTCAAGTCTATCCAGATGTCCACTGCATCAACTTACATTCCGACACTCATTAGAAACGAAAATGGGCCTAAATCATTACTCAGCTCTCTTGGGCGTCTATATCAAGAGGCTGCCTCTGTGGACATTTCAGCCACGACGACAGGCCGCACCGTGTTGACAGATCTTCCCAACTATGCTTGGCAACATGATACCACGTACTGGTATGAGAGTCGAGTTTCACGAGAATGGCGTCTTCGCAAATTCCCTCCTCACGAACTCCTTGGAAACCGCATTCTCGAATCTGACGACTTGGAGCCTTCTTGGAGAAACATGTTTCGCTTGGATAATGTGCCCTGGGCTCGAGATCATAAGATTCAAGATGACATTGTCTTGCCCGCTGCTGCTTATATCGCAATGGCTATTGAGGCTGTAAGACAGCTCAACGGTGGCGACGAAACGGATGCATCTCTAAGACAGGTGGAGATTCAAAATGCCTTGGTATTAAAGGAACAACAAGCACACGAGATTATTACGCATCTCCGTCCAGTTCGTCTCACCTCAAAGCTTAATTCTGTTTGGTACGAGTTTTCCATTTCGTCTTTCAACGGCACTTCCTGGACCAAGCACTGTACTGGAAAGGTCCGAGCAGGAAAAGAAATCAGCGCCGGCTCCGAAGATGTTGATGAACAGCCGCGCCAGGTTTCCACTGCAGGCTGGTATCGCGCCATGAAGAAAGTTGGACTGAACTACGGCCCCGATTTCCAAGGCTTATCCAACATTTCAGCTCACCCGGGGAGAAATACTGCTGCAGCTACTATTAGGAATCGCGATCCAACACTGGATCCTTATTATCCTTTGCATCCCAGTATAATTGACCTTGTACTACAAGCCTTTACGGTAGCGATTGCTGATGGGTTGACTCGCAAACTCAAACAACTTTGTGTCCCAACCTATATCGATGAGCTCTACATCAACAATGGTCAGCCAGAAATGCGCCTCGGAACGGCTGCGGTATCAAGCGTAACGGGAGCGATTCGCGGCTCTGCCACCATCATGGCCGATAATAAAGTGATCTTGAGTCTAAGAAATGGAGAGTTTAGTCCTCTGGAAAGTGGCGATACGGATGAAACTTGTCCGCTACGAGCTGCTCACTTACACTGGAAACCCCATGTCGATTTCATTGCTCCAAATAACCTTATACAATCAGTCCGCTCACCTCCAGGCGAGGTGTCAGAGGTTGAGAAATTAGCTCTTTTATATCAGTTGGATGTACTTCGACGAATTGACCGCCTCCCAGCCTCTGCCCACCTGGCACAGTTCACAAATGGCTCACTAACCAACGAACAAAGGCTCTCAATGGGGATTACGAGAATGTCCCGGATTGCGCTCGTCTCGCTCGTCTTAATTCGAAGAAATTGAAAACAGAAATCGACGCTGCAAAGAAGCCCCTCCTACACACTGGGTGTGCCAAAATTTCTCTGCTTCTTAGTCGACTAGCTGCAGCAGCTGAGGCAATCTTCAAGGGCGCAGAGAACGCCGATGATATACTCAAACAAGATGGACATTTTGATGATTTGTGCAGTTTTCTCAGTGGAAAGAGTGATTTCTCAGTGCTGCTCAGCTCTTTGGCTCATATCAATCCAACAATGAGGGTCTTGGAGCTTGGATCTGGGTCCACCAATACCACTGCTGCGACTGTGAAAGCCCTCGTTAACTCGATCGGCGAGCGCAGTTATAGCAAATACGTCTACACCGCCCAAAACGAAGAGACTATCCATCTTGCAAGTAAGGAACTAGAGGGTTATGACAATATCGAATACAAGATCCTGGACATCTCCAAAGATCCTAAATCGCAAGACTTTGACCTTTCCTCATTCGATCTCATTATTGCCAATAGAACCCTTCATTTGTCCCCTCATATTCAAGATACCCTTCAGAATATTCACAAACTCATCAAACCAAATGGTCGATTGCTTATACAAGAGTTGTCACCTAGTGCGAACTTTTATAAATTTATAATTGGCTTCACTCCCGATTGGCAGAGAGATATGGAAGATGATCGCGTGGACAAGCGCCTGCATGAGGCACATCAGTGGCATGACCTTCTCATAGATGCTGGATTCTCGGGGAGCGAAGGTCTGATTATGGACGATGACCATATGACAGCGACCATTCTCACTACTGTAGCTACTCCTATTCGCGAGCCTGGAAAGGTCACTCTTCTTGGACAATCATATTCCCAGGATCATACAAATGCTCTCTCCGAGTTACTGAGCGAGATAGGCTACGAAGTCGAATTGCGTACTATTTCACAAGAGCCTGATCCAAAGGCAGATGTTATTTCTCTATTAGACCTTCACGACACAATGTTCTTTGAGATGACTGAAGATACTTTCACCTCATGGCAGAAGTATCTTGGCAAGTTTCCAGCTGAAAGAGGGCTACTGTGGGTTACCGGACACGCCCAAGTCGGATCACAAGATCCTCGGTACGCAACGTCCATTGGCGCAACTCGAAATATCAGATCCGAGCTTTCACTAGATTTTGCTACGTTAGAGGTGGACTTGGCGAATTTCGATGCGGAAAGCATTCTACATGTTTTCCACAAATTCTGCAATAGAGTTAAGGATGACGAGTTTGATCCTGATTGGGAGTACGCAATTGTCAATGGAAGGGTTATGATACCACGATATCAATGGATAGATATCGCGGAGCATGCTGGAGAGACACCTCGTACAAAATCCGAGTCTCCCGAAAAGCTTGAAATTGCTCGCATGGGCCAACTACAAACGCTTCAGTGGGCAGAAGACGAGACAAAACTACTTCAAGACGGTCAAGTCGAGATTGAGCCCCGTGCTGTTGGTATGAACTTCAAAGACGTTCTTGTTGCCATGGGCATTGTTGAAGGTTACAAACCGGGCCTTGGGATTGAATGTTCCGGTATCGTCCACAAAGTCGGCAGTAATGTTGAAGGCCTTTCACCTGGAGATCGAGTAATGACCATTGGTCACGGATGCTTTACAACAAGCTTCATCTCAGAGGCAAGTCTTGTGGTCAAAATTCCCGGTAACCTTAGTTTTGAAGATGCTGCTACAGTTCCATGCGTCTATGCCACTGCAATCCATGCACTCATCAACTTGGGCGGACTGTGTGAGGGCATGTCACTTCTTGTCCATTCTGCTTGTGGTGGTGTCGGTATTGCGGCACTCAATATCTGTAAAATGATGGGTGCCGTTATATACGCCACTGTCGGCAACGCCGAGAAGGTCCAGTATCTGATTGAGAACTTTGGGATTCCTCGCGAGCACATCTTTAACTCTCGTGACGTCTCATTCTATGGTGACCTCATGACTGTTACTAATGGCCGAGGCGCTGATTTAGTACTCAACTCTTTATCAGGAGAGCTGTTGCACACTTCATGGAAGTGTGTCGCTCCGTTTGGAAAGATGCTTGAAATTGGAAAACGCGACTTCATCGGCCGAGGGCAGCTGGGGATGGAAGTATTCGAGTCCAACCGCTCATTTCATGGGATTGACATGTCGCAAATGGCTGTTGAAAGGCCAGACATGTGCAAGAAGATCTTACAACAATTCAACAAATATTATAAGAAGGGTGCTATTAAGCCCATCGCACCTGTGAAGCACTTTGAGGCCGGGGATATCATCGAGGCTTTCCGATACATGCAAAAGGGCCAACACATTGGCAAAATTGTCGTATCCATGCCAAAAGACCAATCAAAGCTTCAATCGGCGACAAAACCTCAAGCTGTAAAGTTTAAATCCGACAGGACATACCTGTTAGTTGGAGGATTCGGCGGCTTGGGCAAATCTGTCTCCAACTGGATGGTAGAAAACGGCGCACGTCATATAATGTACTTGTCACGATCCGCCGGGGATTCTGAACAAGATAAGAGGTTTATCAAAGAGATCGAATCACAAGGGTGTGCGGTCCAGGCCATCAAAGGGAGCGTCACAAGCCTCCAAGATGTCTACCGAGCGGTGGAACAGGCGACAATGCCAATTGCGGGCGTTTTCTTGATGACTATGGTTCTGAGGGTAAGTTCACATACGTTTTGCACGTTGAATCAAGGCTAACAAGAGTATAAATAGGACCGTGGTATTCTACAGCTCTCTCATGATGATTGGTTTGCGGCGGCCAGGCCCAAGGTTGACGGCGCCATCAATCTCCATCAAGCTTTGGAACACTGTGATTTGGACTTCTTCACCTTATTCAGCTCCATATCCTATGTCGTAGGCCAAGTGGGCTAGGCAAACTACTCAGCAGCCAATGCTTACCTGACGGCGTTTACTCAATTTCGTCACCGGCAGGGTTTGCCTGCAGGTGTGGTGAATGTAGGTGTTGTGGACGATATTGGATACGTGGTTGAAAACCCAGCTCTCTTGGAGCAGTTTCGTGCTCACAACTTCTATACAATGGGTAAAACTGAACTCCTCGATGCCCTCGCGTATACCCTGTCTCATCAGCACCCAGCGGCGTCCTCTTCAGACGATGGCTTCGTTAACCCAGCAGAGCTCACCATCGGCCTCAAGAGCACGAAGCCATTCTCCGATCCTAATAATCGCTCCATTTGGAAGCGCGACCGACGCATGGCCCAAGCACATCTCCAAGATCCCGGTGCAACTTCCGGTGCTTCAACCGGATCCGAGGACTTTGGTCAGTTCATGAAGAGCGTCAACGCCAATCCCTCGCTGCTTGATACACCGAGCAACCTCGATTTTCTGACAGCTCAGATTGGCACGTGTATTTACAACCTCATGTCACGAGATGTCAAGGACCTAGACCTCAGCCTGAATTTGACCCAGCTCGGTGTTGATTCGCTTGTTGCCATCGAGATTCGTAATTGGTGGCGCCGTACACTTGGAGTCAACGTCAGCGTGCTTGAGTTTATGGGTGCTGGAAGCATAGAAAACTTGGGCAAATTAGCTGCCAAGGGCATAAAGGAAGCCCACAGAGCCGCATAGGTATCACATGGCACTGATGGATTATTATACCATCCATCAGGCTGCTCTTTAACCCCGCCCTTCCTTCGTCTTGCCTATATGATCTCAATCTTCTTCCTTGGCAAATTCTTAATGAAGTTTGAGGCGGGCTTTGCCTGAAAGATGTACATGTTTGTCGCGCCAGCTACCTGATTTCGGTGTTTTCTACTTCTGTTAGTTATTGACCCTACACACCATCTTCTATGTCAATTACCATAACATTTTTTTTGTCCTTCGTTAGTATGTACTTCTCTCAATATTTCATATGTATAGTCTTAGTCCAGTCAGCCCGCGGTTGTGCTAGTTTCATAAAGACGATGTTTCCCCTGCATTGCTTTGTTGACTTTACGATGTGATACAATCACAAGTCAGGGTCGAAACAAGCGGTGAAGCCATTAATATAGCTTTCATATTCTCCTGCATCCTTCATATTACACCACATTAATTGAGTGGCTGAATAGCGTGCTGAAGTAGCACCTCCTTGCAGCAGGCGTCTGGCCGAAATGACGTTGGGTAGGACCCTGGCCTTGCCTGTGAGAGTGGGGGTAGAATGTAAGGGAGGGAACGCATTGTACATATGTATCCGCCATGTATGAAGATATCGTAAGTATGTAAGTAGAAGTGCCATCATGCTTGTAAGCATTATAAGGCATTGCTTGCATATAGTGGCTGCAGAGCTCAAAACATGAACACATCATGCATTAATTAACACAAATACAGGGACTCACCAAGGCAAAACACAAAGGGGGGATTTATTTCTTCTAGAGGGGTCTGATGGATCTTATCTAATCGCTCAGGGTCTTCGCGATGCCCCCGTTGAGCTGCCTCATGGTGACCCTCCGCCCTCATTTGCTTCTCCTAGAAATTGTTGAAGGAAGATTTTAGAAATGCAAACACACCTAGGCATTATGTACATCGTTTTACCACACAATTTAGTGATATTGTGACCATTAAACCCCAAAACAATACCATCTATGACTGCACTTTGATGTAGTTACCAATCTTGGGTATCACCCGGTCAATTGTAAGTGAAAACTATCAGAATCGTAGGCACATGTATACCGTTTCAAACGTAAGAGGATAACACTAGCAAGGCCAGACAAAAGATTCGAACAATCCATAAATATCACCAAAATCCGGAAACATGTATAGAGTTCGTCAAACCATGAATGCGTGTCGCAAAAGCCCGGAGAGAAAAGAACGTAGCTCTGTGTACATCCATGAGAAACAATCTAGCTCATGAGCCAATAACAACAGAGAAGATGAAACAAAGGTAAAGTTTCCTAAGAGAAGCAATTAAAAGAACAACCTTTTCACCTTTCACTTTGCATCTCTCATCTCCCTTTATACAATAAATAAGGGGCAAGAAGATGCCTTACACATGAAGAAAATGGCGTCAATTTATCATGCAGTCCACACCACCCCAGATGATCCACCAAATGCACCTAACGCAATTGAACCGCATCCAAATGTCCGAGATCACCCCCGCTAGTTCATCTCATGTGTGAGCAAAGAACTCTAAATATTCATTCAGTATCGTGAGTTTTCTAGTTGGCACCAGGCAAGTAAAGAGGAATCTCCATAGGCAGATCTTTGTGAGGTTTGAGTGAGTCGATGCCGCCAGACACGTGGCCTTGCTCCACAGGTTTGCGAGTGAAGAAGACAAGCATGTCACGGTGTGCCTCCTTGGTCTTATCGACGGGGAAAACAGGCGACAAGCTGTGCTTACGCTCGTGATCGACGACCATGAGCGTATCAAGGAACCGCTTGTGCTGGACTCGACCAACCAGGTGGATGGGCTGAATCTCTTCCAGGCGGATGCCAGTCTTCTCCTCCATGTCATGCATGAATGTGGCAGCACTGTTGTCTGACATGTTGTAGCTTCCCAAAAAGGTGGTCATGGTGTGGTCAACACCATCCGAGTGCACACCCTCGAGCGCAGGCTCTCCCAGAATATGGGGAGTGGTGACAGTGCGGAGGCTGAACAGGGTGCACACCCACTTGTTAATTCCGTACTCTAGCTTAGGGCGGTGGGCGATCTCCATGCCATGGATGATCATGGCTTTGAAGACGAAGAGTGCCTGGAAGATTGAGTTGAGCTGCAAGTCATTCTGAACTTCATCAAAGCGGCGGATAGCACCAGAGTCGTAGCGGTTGAAATCCTCCTCGACGGTCAGGCAAAAAGGCTGGAACTCTAGGCGGCGAATAGAGTGTGTATCAAAATCGAGACAGAAGCGGCTGTTGCGCGTCAGGCGGAAGGGCAGGGTAGGGTCGTGGTACAGCTTGTCTGAGACAGTCTTCATGCCGGGGATGTCAGACTCCTTGGCGCCGAGTCCGAGCATAAGTTCGATCATCTCCTCAGACTCGACGAAGATGGCACGATCACGCAGGTACTTTTCGCGAAGCTTCATGATCTTGCCGATGGTCTCGTAGAACTTGGGGTTATACGCTTGATCTCTGACGTTGAGCTGTGTGTAGCCCTCTACCTGGGGGGTTGGCTGCGAAATCTGCTGCTGCTGCTGCTGCTGTTGAACCTGTTGAGCCACATAAGGGGGAGGGGGCGGGCCGTTGCTCAGTGGTGTCTGGGTGGCGATAGCCTCTACGGCCTTGGCCTTGCTAGACTCGTGAAACAAACGTTGGCTGCCCCGGTTGGTGAAGAGAGGTGAAGAACGAAGCAGGGGTGCAGAAGCACGGACTGCACGTTGAGCGGACCTGAATGAAGACATGATGTTGATAAAGTCAAGATGATATATAAAATTTAGAAGAGTTTGCTTTCTTTTTATTGCAAAACAAGAAAATCTTCAATTTTGTTTTCAAAAAAAAAATCTTTAATGATCAGGAGTCAGTTCAGGGGTGGCTCAGGATAGCCCCTATCAGGAGTTTGTAAGAGTAGCTCAGGATAGCTCTCTGTCAGGAGTGAATAAGAGTAGCTCAGGATAGCTCTCTGTAACAAAAGAAATTCAGGATTTGAGTTTGTATGGCTCAGGATAGCCCTCAATAAAAAAAAAAGACTTGCTTCTGCTGTCAACTTTCCAAGAAAACGAAAAACGAAAATTTAGAGTAAAACTCCCTGTGCAAGATAACGAAATCAGGAAGAAAATCTGGGTAAAAGAGTACCAAGTGCAAATTGCTTGTGTGATCCAAGATACTGATGGTAGTCAAGGGAAGATGGGAAACGGCGCCTTCTTATTCTCGAAAGGGGTGTCTGGAGTCAATCGACATTGAGACACAAAAAAACGTCTTGTGGTGGGAAGGAAAAGGGAGGGAGGGGGGGAGATGCGGATCAAACAACAGACTCCTAAGCGCTGTGATGCTCGATTCGGGTCCTTTGACGCAGTCCTACACATAGTAGCATTGCACCATTCTTGTCGTAAACTACGTCGATGAGAAACAAGGCAAATCAGTCGCCGCCTTTTCTCCCTCAGCCGTCCTTGAGACACACTAGCGTTGTATTCTGATGTCAGCCAGTACAAGCCTGGATGGGAGGAGTCGTTGCCTACGCGAGGCCACACAAGTTCTTAGTATACGACGATGAAGCTTACTATGAATACAAGGTAGGGGTATAGACTAGGCATGTTTAGTCTGGCCGCTTAACTCCTTACCGACGGCTCTCGGGACGATACCTGAACATCCGGCACGTCTACTTGTCGATAGATGGCACTAACAGACGCAATATTACGATCTTCGAGCCGAGGTCTTGTAATAGGCTCATAGGTTTTGGATCTATCTGACAGCATTTAAGACATCCTAAGTACATTAGAACTCTGCCAGATCAGTTCTCCTCATCATAGATGTCCATATACGACAGCATAAGCCGATGCAAGGACATGGTCCATACAGGTATCGGCATCCGAAGTATGAAGCACAGTCCGTGCTGGATGATACATGTTTGATGAGGTCGAGTCCAAACGAATGGGGTGGGTGTAAATCCATGAATTTCACATGCTGCATGACCTCCGCCTCGATATAGCGTTAGTAGACGCGAGGGGGCTGCGTCAATGACCAACCAATGAACCTCCTGGTGTTGTCTCAGATGGTGGACGAGCAGCCGGTGAGTGTTGCAAGCGGCTGGACACATCAGCCCTGTGCCGTGCCGTGCCAAAAGGGGACAAAGGTGCATACGGGGCTGAAGCCACTTCCCTACATGTAGTACTCCCAACGGGCTGTTTATTACTGTGATGGCTGAGTCTAACCATAGAGGCACACGCAGAAGTATCCCGATTTGGAAACATGGAAACGGGAACTATCGATGGTTCTTTTTGTGTTACAAAGCCTCCCGTGCGCGTGGGGATCTTATCTAGTCAGTTCGTAATGGCCTCGTCGGGGGTAGAAAAGGCCCGAGCGGATGAACGAGAAGCGAATCGTTACCTTCTTGCAGCACTGACGAGTACAGGTGCCAACCCAATCAATATACATGTACATCATGGCCTGTGTGAGACTTGATACGTCAACATGGCATTCTAGCTAGTCGTAATGAGAGATGCAAGTCCGACGCAATACCTTGGAGCCGAAGCGAAGCGGTTCGAGGTGGGCGCTCGAGAGAGGTGAATTGCTTCTATTAGGGCATGTGATGTACCCGTGCGGATGCATTCCTAATTCTCAGGCGGCACGGGATAAATTGTTGCCTAGGAAGAATTAATTAAATGGAATTTGATACTTGGCTTCTGGCTTGCCACGTAGTATGTTATATTGACTTGGAATTGTTCCTGAAACGCTTGTGGCGTCCGTCGCGGGATGTCTGGCATTAGTGTGTGTATTTACGTTTATAGAAGACATGACATTACTGATTGAGAGTGTCAAAGGCGGGAGCATATCAAGAGATTGGATTGACTTCAAATAGATCAGATAAAGTAGTACAAATATTTGCGAAATAAACCTCTGCCTTCTGACCTGCGTGGCCCAATCGAAGGTCACTACTCCCTGTCTACTGAGTCGAGTTTTTGCCTTACAAGAAGTGCGGTTTACAGCCCCGGATCAGTCATCCAAAAGCGTATAAACGGAGTTTTTAATTACTCTATGCTTATATTACAAGCCCTCTACAGGCATCCCACATAATGTAATAGGCCCAAACCACGCCGGTATCCGACCTCGTCCTTAGCACGAATTCGTCCCGTGCCTCATCCCTCGCCTACGTATCCCGCCTACACCATTACCACCTGCATATATCTCTGCCATACTCTCACAAAAGTAATGACCGCCATGACGGCCCACGCCTCCCCCAGCTCACCGGTCGCTCCACTATTAATGAACTCGAACTTGGCAGCCTTTTTGCTCAGGCCCGTCGCATCCGCCCAGACGGCCAGAATCTCTCCGTCCGTGTTCTCATACGTCGATACGTCTCCATCCTCATCCTTCTCATCATCCGAGCCCGCATATGCATCTGCATAGCTCTCCACAACTCGCCTGAGCTTCCATCCACGGACCCATTCATGCAAGTCCTTGACCTCTTTCCCGCCTGTGCCCACCCACTCGAACCGCTCGACACGTCGCGTTGTCTTCTCCCCCTCTCTCTGGGGTACGGGCACGGTAAAGGAATACAAGTCCATGAAGCGTTTCGTTCGGCGGGACATTTTCTCCTCAATGACTTCCTGGCCGGGGCCGAGAGGTGGCAGCGTGACGACATTGCCCATGGCTGTCTTGCCAGAGTTGCGGACTGCTGCGAGCGGGGGAGAATCCAGGGTAGGGCCGTTGTACATGATGAGGTCCCCCCACCAACCTTGTGGTAGGTTGAACATGTAGAGCGGCTGAGAGCCGTGGTCGAGGGATAGCTTGAGTTTCTTCCATGAGGGGTCGTAGTTGAGCTCCAATGTCTTTGGGAATGTCACACCATCCAGTGAGGCTTTGTGGATTTTCTGGTGAGCTTCTCTTGATTCGGCACCGCCCATTGTGACAAGTGTATGATACAGGATAGAGATGGCTTGTCTTGTGTAGGTACCAGTATTGATGGACTGATGAATTTCTTGCTGAAGATGAGATGAGAGTAAAAGATTTTAATGATGAATATATTCACCAAGCTGCTCCCAGATCACCAGCTTTATATCCCAAATCCGTTTCCCTCTTCTCATCCCCCGAAAATCCTCTTTTCAGCCAGTTGCCAAATGCGGTAATACCCAGCGCTGGTGAGGCGTTCAGCGCCACATGGTAGCTGTTACGGAAGGATCATAGCACAGCCACGCCCAGGAGCCAATGATGTAATTCACCTAGAAAATGTTGGCCATGATTCTCATGGGAATTGCGTTAAATCGCGTGTCATCTAAATTTAGTCTTCAGCTCCATGACGGTGATGATATCGACGATAAGCATTAAATCCGTTTAATACCTGATTATATTCGACCAGGGCGCGACGAAGAATACCGTTGCAGCGCTGTTTATATTGAGCACAGGACTCCAACGTCCATGATATGGAGAGGGATGGACGAAATAACTCTAGTTTATGCATATCTCTGTCTCCTCTACAACACCTCTCTACGCATTCTTTGCGGCGGCATCAACCGCATCGGCCATCTCCTTCATGTTCGTAAACTTCCATGAATACGACACCCTGTCGGCATACGCCTCTGGATCTCCGCCCATGACGCTCTCAACCTCCTCGCCTCGCTCAATCCAAACACTCGTCAATCCAATCTGCGCGGCCGGCACATGGTCATGATGCAGGCTCTGTGCCGTGTGTAAGATGCCTCCCTTCTCAACGCCCAGGTCCTTCTCACAGTGCTCAATGAGGTATCGGAAGTTGTTCAAGTCCGGCTTATATGACCCAATCTCTTGAGCTGTGTAAATGGCATCGAAAGGGAAGCCCTGGAACTGCTTCTCCAACGTACGCTTGAATGAATCAAGGTCTACGTTGGACAAGATCACAAGCTTGAAGTGCTTATGTAGCCGCTTCAGCGCATCGAGAGTGTCTGGATAAATGGCCCAGTCGCCGACACCGAATCCAAACTTTGACTTTGCCTCCTCGTCAGCCGAGACGCCCAGCTCAGCTGCGAGATTACCATAGGCGGCGGCCAGTACGGCGTGGTATAGGTAGGTTGGGTTGGCTGTCTGGACGAGTCCCTCGTGTCGGACCAAGGCCTTGAGTAAGCCGAGACGATTGTTCTTGAGGGGATGTGAGTTGGCGAGTCGTTGATTCAGAGGTTGGAGATTGTTGTAGATGCCAGATTCCCAGTCCACGAGAGTGCCGTAGCAGTCAAAGGTGAGGGCCTTGAAAGAAGTGATTGGTCGTGTCGTCGCCATCCTTGCCACAGCTTCTTCTGCTTGTTAACTGCTTGCCTCGTCTTTAGTCTTGTCGTTTCTGATGGTACCTGGATCTATTTTTTATGTCAGGCTAGAATTGAGATTCTGGAGAATCTATTAGTATAAAGAACGGCTCAAAGTTGAAGCTTCATGCACGCCCTGTCCACGGCTACATATCGCTACTGCGCCGATGGCGGGGTTGATGCGGGGCATTTTTTATGTGACGCTCTAATGTCCTTCTTCAGACTCACTCATGTTTATTTCCATCATGTTTCATCACCTTTAAGGCACACTTGAGCCTTTATCACGTTGCATAATTGGGAAACTGGATATTATTCACATAGCTTGCTGAAATCACACAAAACGGTCGCCATTATAAGAACTATTCCCAGATATCTTAATGAATATCCTCTGCGATATTGGTGGGGATCAATTCTCATGTGTTTCGGCATTACTTCCATGATAATAATTACATACAGGTAATCTGCTCTCCTGTAGCAGCAGGCAGCAACAATTGTTTGTCTCGAGGTGGGGAAATTTTAGACGAGGAGGTATAATCTCATACTCGAACATGCTTCATTACAAGGCAAGAAGTCTGCATATGTAGACTCACCTTGCATGCGTTCTTCTCCGCAAGATAACGACAATGACCAAATTGTATTACTACACCAAAGAACTATCTTACGTACCAGAGGAGATGGTGCATAAGACCCTGATTGGGGCTGGAGCGTGGCAGCACCACATCATGAGACATTGATCCTGCATACTTGTACTCATTTGATCCGCCCCATGAGTCGTATTCAAAAAGTCGCTTATTGTCGGGAGAAGTAGACGGCTAGGGTAATTTAATTCATCCATCCGTCAGTAGAGTATATTGTGTTGCATGCAAGGACTATGATACTCCGCGCCTAGCCGGCTTTGAGTCCTTGTCCCACTACGTCAGCTATACCATTGGAACACCCCTCTCGAAGCGTGCCTGGCTGCTTTGCTTGAGCTGGGAATGGTAGAAGGCTGAAAGGACACAAGAATTGATCATTTCAAAAGCTTGGATGTGACGGTGACAAGTGTATAGAGAGCGAAGAGCTCCACCACTCTCATTTTCCAGAGCAACTGTCCAAACTACCAAGTCCAGTTTGCGACGGTTATGGTCTCTGATGGGTAACAAGAAAAGGCAGGCATACATGACATGACAGTTTTTCATTTTCATTGGTCTATTCAATCTACCCCATTTTCTATGGCCTGTTCCATCTATTGCTTTCTGTAAGTATTATTTGTTCCATTACCGGTTTACCATGTTTATCCTTAAAGATGCCCTGTAAGACGCAAATCAATCTCAATGTCAAGCTCCGAGCAAGCACCCCACGGCCAATACTCGTTTTAAAAGTAATCCAGCTTTGGCTTACCACCGAAAGACGGGTTTGTAGTATTTCCAATGCTGTCTAGAATCTCCAGTGACAGATTCAACTGTGCAGTGATGTCTTTGATCTGCGTGTGTAGTTAGTTAACCATCTTCAAAGTATTCATTTCAGTTTGATGCTGAACTTCCTACCTGCAAATCATTCTCCCTGTCAAACATCTCGTAGTGGTTCGAATTCACATCAAGAACCGCCTTGATGAAATCAGGGTGGTTACCTGACCAGCCCAGTGTGCGATCACCACGATACTTGTCTATTATGAACGGTTCTGTTCTACCTTCTGGGAGCGGCATAGATTGGGTCGCTCGTATCAGAATTGTGGGTGGTGGTGTTATTGGTGTCTTTTCAGACTGCGACTCCTCTGATGGTGTATACTCTGGCACTTCGATCGGTGACCATGTTCCCTGAAAAGGCTTATACAGCACTTTGCCGGGGGCCACAGAGTATCGTCTTCCTCCAACGCCGAAGAAAACGGGCTTCCCATTGCATGCAGGTCCGTCCCACTTGGGCACCTCCCAGTCATCAAGCATCTCGTCACAGCGGTCGAAGCACTTTTGGACGGGCGCTGGAATGCCTTCGAGGACGGGATCATCGGTAAGGCCTTCAACCTGGCTGTAGGGGATATGATATGGCGTATCCATCATGACGATACCCAAAACTTTGATCGTAGCCTCGGGGTCTTCGGCTAAGAAGCGCGCGACGGCTAGGGACAGATATCCACCGAGGGACCAGCCTGCGAATAGAACAACATAAAGATGGTCAGTCTTGCGGATACAGAAATTACGGATTACGATGCACACTGAGGACAATCATCTCCAGCAGAAATCCCACCGGATGATGCGTACTAGTATGGCATGGCTTGCGCCTCCGCTCTACACATACCGCCTAGCAAGATGTTTCCTTTGATGCCCGCGTCTTTCATGTTTTGGATGTACAAGCGCGCCATCTCATCCATACCGCCCTCAAAGGCGCCTCCATCGAAAAAATGAGGATTGTGAATTGCCCATACTTCGCGATACAAGCTTCCTAGCATGAAATATCCAAACGTCGTGCCGCCTCCATCGTGTATCAGGACCAATGGAGGGGGCGGATTTGCCCGTTTGTAGACGGGAGTAACCTGGACTTTTGTGGGATTGGGGCCGTCTTCGTACATTATAAAGAGATGTAATCTTTGTAAACTGTCTTGTTAGAGGTTTAAGAGAAGATTACAAGATAATTGCTCGAGAAACCGAAATGTCATCAATTCATCTCTCCCCGATCGCGGCCTGATGACTCGAGCTTCCTTCGTGTCTTACGTCCCACAGGCTTGGCTCTGTTCGGTCGAAAGCTAATCCACCCCGACACTATGGCCTTTCTCTACTAATGGGAGATCCTTGTCCTGCCTATCTGACTGCGACTGTTGTCGTTATGTAAGCTCGCGCGCTCTGAGGGCGATAAGTGGACTTTGGAGGAATCAACGAGATCTATACAGGGATGCGAAGCGGGTTCGCAGCGGACCCGATATTCGCACACCAGCTAATCTTGAACCTTATGGTTTTGAGCCCGGCAATGCGGTTACGATGATCGGATCAGCTGGGGGGGAGATCCGCTATAACTGGGCTGGAATTGCAAGTGCCGCCCCATTTCGAGGTCGGATGCTCCATTTCAAGCTCGCGAGAGTAGAGTTGATATACGAGTATCATCTCGTCCGGAACAGTTGGGCCATAATCTCAACAAGACAAGACGAGAAAACGTGCAAATGACACAAACACATCGGGTGACGTAGCACTTGTACACAAAGTAGAGAGAATCACTGTGCTATCCCACTCCTGACGCTCCCTGCAGCTACATATCTGGACCATTACCATCCAACATCTACTTTCTACTTCTATTGCCTCTGACCGCTTCGTACTCAGGCTTGATGCTGATTGCGATCGGCATTCTTACAGGGCGACAAATTGACAAAGTCAGCGATTGGCTTCGGCCTTCGCGCCTTAGAATTTCTTTTTGCCAGACGAATAATTCCTCCCTGCAGCTCCCATGGTCTCAGAACGGCGTTAATGTACCGCTTTGCTTCGGAGCCGCCCTGTAAGGCAGCTAGCTACAAGATGAGCTGGCGCAATTTCTCTCCCTACATATGAGGCGGCGCCTCAAAATGCACATTTGCGCCCTCTCAGGTTTGCCGCATCCTCTTGGCGAATATTGCACTTTTCCTGCCCAGTGTTAGCTTCAATGCAGAAAAAAGACGTATTAATTAAAATTGCGACCTGAAATGTCCCAGCTGTGCCGTGTGCGTACACGAATAACAGAGCATTACACCTCATTTCGAAATTCATCCCGTGCGCCACGCCTGGAAATAGCGGGCTGCCTCATGCACATGTGTGGTAGCAGTAGCACCAGGCTTTTGAACGGCTGAGAATATCGGCTGGTGGTACAGGAGTAATACAAGATCCACTCCCGCAATGATCGTCGCCGGAGTCAGCACCAAAGGACTCAGGGACGGGAGCAAGGGTCAAGGGCGTGTGTCCCCTTTGCTCGCACTAACCCTTGCTAACTAGATATTACTCAGGTTGCACCCATCTGAGTAATATGATACCCCCTTGCGTCTGTAGCTGCGGCTGGGAAGAAGACGGCCTTAACAGGCTTTGGTAGAATTCTACCCCGATTGTGATTGAGTGTGGGCTTCCCGCTGTGTGATTCGAAAAAGGAAGGCAATCATTCAGCATTCCTGTAGAGCTAAGAGGAAAGAAGGGATTTAGCGGTCTTGGGACTTTTGAAAGTGCGTCTACGAAAGCTAAACCATTGACATCACACATGTCAGTATCGGCCATAGGAGCATGCCGAGGACCATAGATGAACTCTACTTGAGAATCATGGTAGCTTGCTACGTTAGAGAGAATTGAAACGATCGTTTCCTTTGTTAGGGACAATATGAGGGAGATTAGTGTCTTGAGAAGCTACTGTAATAATCGCCATTGTCGTATTAACTTTGGTGTAAAATATCACTGTAAAATCTGGATTTACTTGTATCTAGTTTGGCTTTGTCCCAGGATCTTGCGTTCTGGTTGTCTCTACTGTATAGTTCTGCTGCCCATTGTTTCTGGAAAATGATCCCTATCATGAATATGTATTTAAATGATAATTTCTTCTAGAAGCCCTTCAAGTGTGTGCCCCGTTGGGTTGATCAATCGTTTCATTCGGTAGTAATAATCATGCTGGTGTCAACTATTATGGAGACGAAGCATTGCTTGGACCCATGACCGCGTCACATCGCATTGAGAAGATGAAGCCGAACAATGATTGATTTGCTTTGGGGGACTAGAGAAACATCTGACAGTCTGTGCTAGCATAACTACTATTACCCTTATCATAGCCGAGGCTTCTTCGCTGGCCGGGCACCAAATCCAATGCTTGGCTTCGGGTACTGTGCTCTTAGACCAACAATGCCTTGGGCAAATACGAAGTACTGTAGCTAATTTCCAAACAGCTTGCCCAGTAGCATGACACTAAATAGATTAGAGTTACTTTTGATATGGAGTAGATGTAATTACAAGATGATATGCGGGTGGTCCTGCTTTTATCAGTCAGGCCATATTCGTTCCATTTCTATAAACAGCTCAATCTTCATGATAGTTATGCAGCTTGTCGATCAAATGCTTACGCAGGATGTTGTAGTTGTTACTCAGACCAAGTGCTTAGAAGCATAATGTCTCAAATTCAGAGTGAAGGCTGGGTGAGGCTGAGAGGGGATAAGGCATCTATTCTGCATTATTCTTTCCATCTTTTGTTAACTATGAGACACCATGAGGTCAGCCCAGCGGTATGTTCTTATCTGTTTCTTCTCAATGGAAACTTCGTGTGAGCTCAGACCTATTATACGCTAGGTAGATGATTGTACTGGTGACTTAGCTCTATGAACGGCAAAGCATAATGTTATGCAATAATGTTGTATCAGCCACCTCCTGGAACTCTTTCACACCAAGGATCCGTATGTCTCCCTAGTTAACTATGATGAAGCAAGAGTCTGACATCCCATATGTTGTAGGATTTCAGTGTGGTAGCAATGCATGGCATCCAAAAGGATGAAAGATATCTATGACGTGTCTTCTTGATGAGGAGGTTATAACATCTGATATCATCCATTAGGTGCCATGTATTACTTCTTCCACCTCTCTTGTGGTTGTTCATAGGTAAGAACTACTATATATCATGGAAGACACATGAGTGTAGTTAATGAAACTATAGCAAAAACATATCAACTGATATTATACTTATCCTCCTACCGAAAAAGTATAGTGGAGGCTTCTCTATACAACCCCTAGCTCCGGGCTTAAGAGAAGGGATCCCACGTGCTTCGACACAGGGCGATGATGCTCACCAGAAACAAAGAGAATGTCTCACTTGTTATTTGACACTTGCTAAGGGGTAAATACTTTCCATGTGTGCTCACTGATAGAAGAGGCTGATGCGTTTAAGATAGTGCTGTTTGAAAACGCATTCTTCTAGGCTGCTCATGAACCTGTCAACACTGTTCGAGACTTTCGAATATTTGACAGTCTGCCTTCTTTAAACGGTCTAGAAATCTCTTTCATAACCTTTAATTCCTTATTGTTAACTCATCCTAGTGAAGACGACTGTACGATATAACATAGGAGTTGCCATTACCGATCATTTTGCGAACATTGAAGCAAAGGCTTGGCGATATCTGCAATGGAACTACAGAAGATTTACAATATGTCCAAATTCGAATAGAAGTCTATTGGGCCTATTCATTGCTTGACAAGTCCTGCTTTATTGTATTGCCAATGACCTGAGATATCATGTGGGTTACGACGCTCACAAACGATTCGGTTGTCTTCAGATCAAGCTTAATAAACAGCCCTATCGTATTGAGACTCCAGAAACTGTGCCTTTTAGGTCACAGTCTTAACTGCTCATGATCAGTACATCAACCCCAACCCGTTCTCGACCAACAGATCAAGGCATTCTGATCTAATTCTAACATTGAAAACGAAAAGCTCTGTCTCTTTTCCGCCCTGACTTTCCTCTTCTCGACCCACATGTTGAGCACGAATTGTTCAATCCTTGTACCAACAATTCTTGAAAACGACCGAGTCTTTACAACATTCCCTCTATAAATACAGTTTGGAAACAATTGATAGCCATGTAGGCGGATTCGTGGTAAAGAGGAGGCGAATACTTAATCATCATACTTTTACTCGACGATATCATGTTAACAACACCATCAAGATTATTTTAAAATGAACAGCTCTCAGAGACATATCGGGAGGCACAAAGAGCAGCTGAGACAGAATAGTTCACTCCGGGTTATGTCTTGTGTGAGTATGAGCAACTATCTCGGTTAAACTATATCATCTTCATATTTTTACATCTTGGTTTGAACACAATAGCTATACTTTCTCAACGTCCTTATTATGCAGTTACACATCGCGCGCCATCGATGTTGTTCCCGAGCCACGGGCAAATGATATCAGCAGAGAAATTCTCAACAAAGCGTTGAAGCCGCTGCCCTCTATCACCAAGACAAGCCGAAGAAGCGGAGTCTTGCTGTTTTGGGTATCTAATTCATTGCACAGGGAATATATCAGATCTCCAAATCCTGTCTATAGGGTCTGCGATGGCCGTGGCCGACTTACGCTCTCAACTTCTACCCTTCGACATCCAATGACAGGCAGGCGCCAATCCAACACTTATCTTGTGAGTCTACATATATACCACCAGCTCCCATATACATCTCCTCACTCTAGGTTTCGCTCCCTAATTCTGGATGATACAATAACAGGTTCCTCTGAATATTCTGTCTGATCTCTCATTGGTAGCCAACTCCCAATGGTCACGTTCAATCAGGCCTCCAGTCTCGCTGGTCGCCTGGGGCATACGACCCATCGGTGGTGCTGTATTCTCAGCTTACATGCACTCTACTCCGTATTCATGCACTGTATTTTTAGTGCTAGATGCAATTCCAACGCTTGTCAGACATTTACGATGTTGAACGAATCGAGAATTACAGACTTCAAGAGAGAATAGATGGAGATGTCTCGTTGCTTTGGTCCAAGCTCTGCCGATGTTACATCCATGCTGACAACAGCCTGGCGACATTTTCCCCCCAACCTATTCACTGCAGCACCTCTAATCCAGTAAACAGAAACAGCCAAACTGCATCATCCTTACACCAGGTTGGGGCTCAGTTCCTGTGCTTCTTGGCACTTACAGGCATTGGCTCTATCATACATCCAGCCACTTGAGGGCGACTCTCCTTCACCGACGCATGGGATACTCTTCGTCATTGACTACTCCTCGACGTCCAGAGTAGCAGCCTATATCCACACACTGCCTTTTATTCGCCGAATTGTACAGATTGCAATTCACGCAACCAATATTACCCTCCTACGATGCTACCACGTCCATCTTTGCCCCGATACATGTCAACCGTACTCCTTATTGCATTCACCCAACCTCCAGCGCTTGGGCCTCTGAAAGCAACGCTGAATTATTTCTCCCCGACACCCCTGTCGGAAAATAGCATCATCAGCTGCAATAAAAAAGTCCCGGTAGCGGGGAAATACCAGCTCTTATGGACTGCCGCTTGCACCACCTACACTGCCATAAGACGCAAACTGCCCATAAGGGCAACTATTCTATCTAGACGACAAGGGTGACACTTCAAAATGGCGGTAAAATGAAGAAAGGAATCAAACCGTTATACGACTGTCAGCATCGCTTGCCAATCCCCCACATTCAGCTCATGGAAGAGTTACATCGCAAGCACCCGCGTCTCCAATCTACGGCCGAACCAGGTACACCACAAAGCAAGCGAGTCTCGAATTCTGCATGAAGAAGAGAGAAAGGATGAAAGAAGGGGATGAAAGAAGTGGATGAAAGAAGACGACATCAAAGTTCTGGAAGGCTGATGAATCCAACTACCTACCTGACTCTGGGTCTCTCCACCATTGGTCCTACGCTGAGTGAGCTCATCGTATACAGACGCCGCGCAAATCACCATGCTCCTGTTATGACCTATCAAAACAAGTCCCTGACCCTCCCCTTAGTACATGCCAAGCGCTACACATCCTCTCCGAATAGCTAGAAAGTCTCGACTTATTCCGTTTCGTCATCACAAAGGCACGATTTCTCGGAAAACCCCTCTCCACAGCAAGGGCCTCAGCACGCATATCCCATGCTTTGCTTACGACATCTGCAATGACAAAGAGGCACCTTACGGCAATGAAACCCACCATCTGCCGGGAGCCATGACGGTTGGTGGGATGACGTCGGTAGCGGAATGTAGGATAGCGGTGCTAGATGACGCCAATCCTTGCCCGAAACCTTTTCAGCTGGTATTGCTTCATTCAGTATGTCGATGGTCTTCGAGGCAACTTATTCCGAGAGAGTGAGGATAACGGTTCGTTACTTTCTAGGTATTCCACAATAGCTTACTTGCTTTGGGCCGACGCCCCTACATACTGCTGTCTAACACACTCCCATTAAGAAGATGATAGCCGATGAGAGAAAGGTTTCCTGATAACTGTTGAATCTCAAAGAATTCACCGAACTAAAATATTCTACGACATATGAGGCACAGAACGGTAGATTAGCAAACAAATGAATTAACCTCCCGCTAACGGTCTGTGATTCCTGACATATTTTTTTTTTGCCAGCCCTGGCTGATATCCGTAAACTCCCACAACGCCTCACGTTGTAAGTTTTTGACCTGCTTTTCGCCTAATGTCCCTATTACAGAGCTAGTCTGTGGCCGTCCATCCATCTAGATGAGTCCATGTACACCATGATGACATGCATCCCGATTATTTTTGGTGGGATCTATCCCCGCAAAAGTCCCCCGAAATCTCACCAATGGACATTTGATGTATCATAAAACAAAACCCATATTTCTGAGGTATATTACCATCAAAGCGGTTTCGAACATGTATACCCGTGTATACGTGATTTAGTTTGTAGAGAATCGTCTTCTCCTGTTGTAGTAAAGATATAAGAATGGAGAATCAAGGGAGTGTGAAAGCTCAACGTAAGTTGACAAGAAAAGAGATCCAGTGAAAAAATGGCTTGACATAGCCAGAGCCAAATTGATCTTATGAAATAAATCCGTTGTAGATCGTCACCGGATAATGTATATCATAATCGCAGTGGTGTCTGAATGAGGGCTAGCACGCAGCTGCGATAGGAGTTTGATCTCAAATCTAACGACTGAGCTGTGCCTGTCAGCCGAAATTCCAAAGGAATATGGGCTGCTGCGAATTGTCCTTTATAGGCAACGTACCAATTTGTTGCGACACCAGTTCAGGCTAACCACAAGACGTGCATGTTGAAAAAGTAACCACACAGGTGTGTCTTTAACCGGTAAGACCAACCATGCATCCGCTTTCAAAGACATGCACACAGAATCTGCAGCAGCTGATCTTTGGGTATCCGACCTGAGAAGTTGACGAGGAGTGTTGTTGCCAGGGCCGTATTTGAGCGGTCTCTTTGAAAGGAATTGCGGGTGCCGGAAGCCAGGGCCATTGTGAGAGCCCATGAATTGGGCAGCTTGGCCGAGTTAGCAGTTCATTCTGAGGTCCCACAAGTATTCAACCATGGGATTGCTCACCTCATCTTGAATAGATCGTTTAAGATTGATAAGAGCGTCCGCGGTGGCGTCCGGGTTAGTTGGGTCGTGTGAGTCCAGTAAAGGCTCAATTTTGGACATTACAGAAGTCCGGGCGCCGGCGCCCTCGGATATCAGCATAGATTCGGCGGTTTTGAGTATCTCTTCCTGAAACCCGCGGCGTTCCCACGTGCTCCATCCTTTGGTTGCTTGGAACACGTCGGCAATCACCTTTGGCAGACGTCTATTGCGACTCAGACGTTGTTCATTAGCCAGAGAAGAGGCCTCTCCAAACGTATCACAGTAATAAGCAGAGACAAGGGCGTCAAAGCTATCAAATCCAGCCGCCTGAACGGCCTCCATAAGACTTCCGATGCGTTCTCCTAAAGCAGCTTGGGTGACAGACTGGGACGGAGGCCGCAGGTTCTGATTTGAGCTCTCGGGAGCGGGACTGTTGAGAACTGCGCTGGGAGTAGCGGCAGCAGGAAGTGGTGGGAAGCTAATGGAATTATCAGATGTAGGTGGAGGGCGACTCTTGGGCATGGTATCTGTCTTCCACAAGTCTGCGCTAGACTCATAGGAGAACTCCATAGCCTCTGCATTGGCAGGGGAAAAAGAATCTGAGCACTGGGCATGCTCAGGTTGAGTCAAGTTGTCTAGAGCTATATTTCAGTCAGTCCATGTGGTTTCTCTCCTAGCAATGTTGGTCTAGTGGATCTTGAATACAACTCACACGGTGGAGGCGCAGCATTGCTCGGGGTGTAAGAAGGAGTGAAATGAGCCTCTTGCTGCAAACTATTAAGGCGGTTCAATAGCTGCGTTTGAAAACGCAAACAGTCGAGCACGAAATCGTGGGGTACTTTGGAAACTCGTTCTGAGGGAGGTTGGCCCAGAGGAGAGAGCAAGCCATTGGCTTCGGGGGAGGGCTGCGTTTGAGCTGGGCTGCTAAGAGTATTGCGAGGCAAATGCTGGAATACCAGCTCGGCTTCATTACCAGGCCGTTCATACATGGCTGGCTGCTGCACCTGGGATTGGCTAACGGGGGTCTTATCCTGGGGCATAGGAGGTGGGGATGATTCGACGCCGGAAATCTGATTGTTGATGGCTGTAAAACCTCTAACAGATCCGCTGGTGGAAGATGAATCGACGTTCTCCGAGTTTTCTGTCTGCTGGGCCTTGTTCCGTTCGTGGCTATCTAGTCGGGCTTGTAGCTCGCCAAGGCGTGCCTTCATACGGTGACCTATACATTGATATACTTCTGGTTAGCAATGCAACACCCCCTCCACAAGTCTAATGTTGTATGAACATGATATAAACGATGGCCATTGGTAGTAAAGGCGAAAGTAAAGGGTAGCTGATGCTAAAGAAGAGACGGGTAGTCATACGGTATGTTCTTTGGGCAACTCGGTTCTGTATCCTCTTCTTCTCCTTGGGATCTGAGACTTTGGTCCAGTCGTCTTCTTCTCGGTACGGGCCGTGGTAAACAGGTATCAACGCCTTCTTCTTCTTGCTTGAACGAGCTGGAGTTGTTGAAATATCTGCTGGATCAACCGTCCCTGGAGGGGTCGAAATGGAGAACCTGGGTGGTGATTCTAAAGACACTGGCTGTGACTGAACTTGGAAAGTTGAGTCTCGCGGTGAAGATGAAGGTGAAGTTACTGAGGTGGAAGAGGCACATGCCGTCATTGGAGGAGTGATGGAAGAGGGCGAAGGATAGTCCCAGATTCCAGCTGTAAAGGACATGTCGTCTATGGAATCCTCTTTGAGAAGATGCAAGAGGATGTATGTAACGGATGGGATATATAAAAGAAGGCGATATGATATTATATGAGATGTGATGACTCGATCTTGATGGAGCTAGAACAAGAATACGAATCCCTCAACAGAACAACGGCAATGGCTTGATATATATACAGACATCGACGCAAGCTATGGAGATGCGATGCCTCTTATATTATATACATGTATATGTACTGAATACGATGTAAAAAGCAAGAGAGAGAGCACTAGCAGCATCCCACTACGCTTGACAAGGATCTAGGATGTGAGAGCCCTTGAGACGATGCTCCCGCATTTCCAGAGTACCTGAACTTTTGCTGAGCTGCCTGAAAGCGCATGTATTAGACATGTTACAAGTACGAGGAAGAGGCTTTGTACGGCCTCCTTACCCGACCATAGTCGCACATCCGCGATGTATCAGAGACGCTGGCCGTACCTTGGCAGCCAGGGGTGTTTTGGGGGTTCGCTCATCATCCAAACTCAAGCTTACACCCAGCCAAATCGGTAGACACCCCCCTCCCCCGCTGTGGGTGTTCCACAAGTGAAGGATTCCCTCTCTGCTTCCACTAGCTTGCTCAGGCCCTGGTCCACACCTCCTTCAACCCCCTGTCGGCCTTTCTCAGCAACTTGTTTACGCCCAGCTGGGCGGCTGCCCAAGCCCGAAGCACGAGATACTACTACTCGTACCTACATAGTAGAGGTTGTATGCGGTGCAAGTACAGGACACGGCAAAGGCGAGGCCGGGCTCTGGTGGTACTCATACCTGACATGGACCTTTTTGAAAGCGCGGGGGCAGATTCGGCTGGATGACACCTCCGGCAAGCCTCTTGCTGGCTTGGCTGAATGACACGAAGGAAACTCACCGTCCAGTGGCCAGTGTAATTGAGCACATCATGTTCAGGCACCAGAACGCAGGCATTAGTTATCATCTCCTCCTAGTACTGACCGAGTGCTGTACTACTGCAGAGCATCTGCAGGCTCAACTCGCGCTCCTGTAGCCCTGCTGTAGCCCTGCTCTTGCTCTGCTCTTGCTCTGCTCTACTTGGATATACGTGGAAGTGCAGGCACAGGTTCAGGCACACCCGCGTAAATGTAGGTACTTCACACATGCTGCACATGCGCTGGCCTCAAGGTAGGGCATCAGTCTTGGTAAGGGTCTCGCTTTAGCAGAGTGTACAGCAGCTCTGTGGACTAGACAAGGGCTTGTAGCGGCTTGAACGCGCCTCATCGTCTTGGTGGACAGCCGCCCGTTCGTCCATGTTTCATCCGCTCATCGCCGAATGATCCCAGCAGCTCCAATGGACCAATGACATCCACCAGCACATCAGTGCCTCTTCCAGTGACGCTCTTATCGCCGACTATGCTCGTAGCTTCGAGTTTCTAGTTCAACCAGTCCAGGTTTGAAGTCATCCGGCAGCACGCAATGTAATTCCCGTCTGATTACCCCATCTCAGGTACCAGCATGTTATTGGGGCAAGGTATGAGGAGATGAACAGGTCAAGATACTAATGCTACTGGGAAAGCAATAAGTAATCATCAATCAATGGACAAATGTAGACTCTAGCTCTCTTCCCAAGTATTGACCTGTTTCGCCTTGAATACCTCATTCTATGCCTTCAAAAGTGATGTAATAAGAGCGTCAAGTACTGCTAAAGGGAATTTACACGCCCCTCAAGCGAGACATGGTTCGATGGAGTGATTTAAGACCTTGAAAGCTAATGTAGGGACAGCCGATGTCAGATATCACATCTGGGCTCTGACCACATCGTACTCGTAGGTGCTTTTGATCTGGCATCTAGCAGATGGGTGGGCGGCCGACAGTTATGACATAGCGCTTTACAGCCACTTTACAGCCAACAGAATGGAGAACTCATCCTCCATTACAATTAGTACTACGAGATGCTGTAGAGATGCTGTATTAAGGTTTTTGTTCAGCCGACTGAGGCATCAAACCAACAAGTTGGCGGCTTGGTGCAGTATACTTTGTACGACATCCCATCTGCCGGGTCTCTGGATCTCGACTCGAGAGCGGAAAAGCATGTTCTGGTCCAGCTAGCCACACGCGTCCCCTTGTTTCCACTTTCATGCTGTCTCGTCTCTCGTTCAACCTTGCCTTTACTCTGCCAGAGACGGAGCGGCTTCCGATTCAAGCACACTCTTCTCCAACTAGTTCCCCCAGCCTTCAGTTTTCCCTTTAAATGTCTCGGCCGATCAGCGACGGCGTTCATATAGCCGCTTGGGGTCTCTCCTTTCCGCCGCCTAATAGCGGTCTGGCAATATCAGACGCCCAATGGAGACCACAGGAAGCAATCTTGTTCGTCGATGGCATGTCTTGCGCTAGTTGGCTAGTAGCTGCATGTATGAGATGGAGCCTGCATTCCCAAGTCGGTGGCGTAGGCTCGCTCGTATGAGCTCATGGAGAACCAATCTGGCAGCCATCATCTCGCTTTCTACTAGTATGCAGTTCCGAAAATGGATCCTTATGCGCAATTAGTCGCAAACATCGTTGAGATGGATATTCCGCACCTAGTTGTGGTAGTACGAAGAGCGGGCGAGCTGGCTCACAAGGCGGCTATATCACCGCCGCATCTGCCAGTTTAGCATCCAACTCCCGAGTTTAGAATGCCTTGGTCAAGAAACGCGCAGCACGACACATTGTCGCTGTCATCTCGTGGCCGTACGTGCACTGTTGAGTTGTACAGCAGGTGGCGAAAGGAGAAAGGGGGAGGGGACCTATGGCAGTTGTTCTTTGCCAAATCGTTCCGTCTGGTGTGTCGATGGGGAATGTAGAGCACGACGAAGCGGGAACTTTTGTGTTACCTGCTACCGACCAGGAGATTCACGAGATCATTCTAACAACTCTCTCCAAGCTCTGGGTCTGGAGAGAGAACACGCCTCTTGGATTGTCAGCGAGACACCTGAACAGAGTCCGTGCGGTGAGAAGAAAATGAAGCTGAAAGAGAAAAAGAAAAGAAAAAACCACTCAGAAGTCTTAATCATGTGGCTGTCCACACTGATTCCCACTTGGCTACCTCGGCTCTCTTCCCGTGCCGCCATCAATACCCTTGCCAGACTTTAGTTGAGTGGTACCACAGAGTCGCAGCCCAGCTGTCCAGTCGCAGGTAAGCTTTTCCTAACTGATACTCATGGCAGGGCTACGGCATACAGGTTCAGCACAGCAGGCAAAACACGGAACCGAATCCAAGTAGGTACCTCCTCTCCCGTCCTACCGGTGCTTTGGTTTACCTTGCTGCATTTTGTGGCTGCCTCGGTGAGGTAGCATGAGCAGCGCCTGAGACACTGTGCGCATCGTGTCTAGGGGTAAGTAACCACATTTTGCCGCCCATATCCTGTCCGTCTGTGCTCTTTGCGGAACCCAGTCTCTGCCGCGGCCTGTGAAAAGAGACGGCAAAAGGGCTGAAAGAAAGAAGGACAAGAGAAGAACGAAGGAGATACAGGTACGTTAGGCCAACCGAGCGGCAGATGAGAGCATCGAATCTCGGAAGATAAAAACAGGAACAAGGGCAAAGACAAGGCCCAAGTGCTACCACACGATGCTCGCGCCTACATTCCCAAGCTCAATGTTCCGATAGGTACCCGCACCCATGAGCATCGGGTCCGCAGCTCATCGCCCAATGGAGACGATCTACTATCAGATGGAGGCAAGGGATGTGTTTAGACGAGGCCCACAGACAGAGCAAGGGCCGGGGACCTGACCTGAGAGATCTCTCCTGGCGCCAGTCCAGTAATCGAGATGCGGCCAGCGTCCCCTCTCCTTTTGTGCCGTGCAAGACGCGAATCACAAACCTCCAAGCTGTGGCTGCTTAGACTTGTTGGCTCCAGCATGCTGTCTCTCCACTTCGCCTGTTCTCAGCAGACTTGGTTCCAATGGCCCTTGATTTCACTCTTTTCTCAATAGGATGGGTGGGCCAAAGATGCAATGCGACGAAAAGGAGAAGAAGGGGGCTGCTGCAGACCGACCACTTGTGAGCCAGAGACGCCCTTCGTGCTCGTCTACGGAGTAGCCGTTGCTCGTCTTCCCTTTCGTCTCTTTTCACATTCACATACGAGTACGCAACGGCAGTACTACGCTGCCATTATTACTTGCTGCCAATTGCTCGGACATTTTGCACAATCTACGCTAGCAAGGAGATGCCCACCGCTCCATGCAATGGGATCAACGCCATGATGGTCCCTTCTGGGGAAAGGGAGAATTCCTTGATCCCCGCTACGGAGCCGCTACGGCACCATCCGCCTCTCCATTTTCGCTTGGTTCGGTAGAGCGTCACATTGAATCCACAACCAAGACCTTTATTTGCACACGTGGGCCTTTTCTGAGGTCATGGTCCTTGATTCTGGTTCGGCCAGTCCATCATCCGGCTATCGGTGACAGCAGAGCACCAAATGATGGGCCAGGGGGTTCTTACTTGCAGGCGAGAGATGCCCTAGGCAATGGAGCATGCCTTCAATGCTGTGTGTTATGAAAGGAGGAAGAGCAGCCGGGAAAACAAGTAAATGCAGCCACCATGTCGCCAGTTGATACGCATTACTTCTCATCCAGCCCTGCTTACTTGCTTCCCGATATTGCATTGCAAACGGCGTGGTGCAGGTGAGAATTGCGTCTTATTCTCGCCGGCAACGCGAGAAATGCCCACTAGCTAGGATAGGTAACATACCTACGGAATAATTGCCTGTAAACATGTAATCAACTAGACCGGTTGATTTCTTACAACCCCATGTTTTGTTTTTCTATTCTCTTCTCTTATTGACCTTTTTTATGGGAATATTTCGCAGGGCAATTTCTTTTCGGTGGCTGTCGACGTTGCTCAGCTTTGGAGGCGAACACAGCGTTCCATTGCTCACATTGGTTGAGCAGCAACTCACTACTGCATCTATATCCAAGGTTGATATTGAAGTGATACCATGGCAGGCACCCTAGAATGTCCAAGTAAAGCCCTAATATTGCCATTCTCTTCCAGCAAAGGCTAAAAAGAGGCAAGGAGAAAAAAAAGCCCATTCCATGACATACCAGTACCTACTCTGTCTGCGAAATATCGTTGGTCGTTTGACCATGGAAATCAATCTTGAGCGCTGGTGGCGCACGGCAAGAAGATCAAGAAGAGACACGCATGCCGGGAACCTTTTGCTCAATACGCCACACATCGTCACTGCATACCTTCTCAGTTTGTCTCTCACTTCCCAGGATGTGGCGTACGGCATACAGGTTCTCGCTGCAAATGAGCATTGTGGGATGGCTGGCGAGTGATCAATCGGCTTTGCACTTGACGCCTTGCGTGCTTGAGTTTTCGACGAAGCAGAAGCTATTTTCTGCGTGTCTCATTAAGGCTGCATTACGTGCTGCAACCATCCAGGCACTGCCCAGTTCTTTGGCCTTGGATGGAACCATTCTTCGTAAGACCTTGGCACCATTACCTCCGAGAGCTTGTTTTCATCTAGTCTCTTCTATTTACTATAAAACCTATCTCTACATGTACTGGCTGGGGTAGCCTGAGATGGAAAACGCAAACGCAAACGCCCGGCATCCATGTAGTCTTCGCGCGTACAATAGATGTAACATCTTGACCTTGGTACGTGGATACTAGTACTAACAGCATGGATTTTTCCTTTCTTTCTTTAACGAATCAGCCCTATGTACCGCGCCTAAGTCAAGTGCCTCCATGACTGTTGCCACCCATCAGTCCATTGGTGAGTGTACTCTTATACGTACCGCCAGAAGCCACACATTCTTGAAGTGAAGAGCTTCATTGTCACCGTCGTGAAAGATACAAATGCTGCCAGCACGGGTAGTCATAGCGTAGCAATCGGCACATAAAACAATACCTTGTCGTGTGACGATATTTGCAGCATAAGCTTTATGCCTCTTTGAATCCGGGGACAAGCAGAAAGGATTTTCGTGTCGGGGCCAAGAGCTCAAAGGGCTGATGATGCGACGCAACTTAGATGGAGGGTGCTAGGAATGAGATGTTTCATTGGCTTTGGTCCCAATTGAGGCTTCTGATTGGAGTGATTGGTTATGACGCCTGCAAGTCCAGAGCGGCGCAACCGCATCCTCTTGAATCGGGCTGGCCGCCCTCGAGCGCTTCCAAGAGGATCTTTTGAGAGCTGTTGGTCAATAACCGTGAACCGGATACCACTTTCATTGCCTTCCGAATAAGGCACATAGGGAATCAAGCATCAAGAGTTTCTTGGCCCAGACATGCCCATGTGATACGCACAACACTAACATCTGACGAGGGATGGCGTGCGTAAGAAGCTGAAAAAATTGTTCATCCCCGCCAAGATATCTCCCACACTACACTATTACAATTTTGTGCTATTTTATGAAGCCTCCAGAGGTCATTCGCTCTTTAGCACAAGGCAGCAACTTGGGGGCAAATTTTTATTCAAGCAGCTACCCATCTTCAACGGTGGCTGAGCGACACGACCGCATACCTCAACATGCCTCAGCATCTGCCTCCACGTTCATATTCCTTGACTGAGGCCCGATCCGGGCGCATTAGCGGCGCGTCGTTCCGAGCCTAGGCGGAAGGGAGGGGGCGCCATGTCGGTCTAACGCCGATGATGCCTCTAGCCGTACAACGGGGCAACAGAAATCTAAGCGTGTACTACGAGCGGACAGAAGCAATCCCTGTTTATGTATCTATACATCAAGCCTTTTGTACAAGATATCCTCGAGGAATGTAAAGGAAGAACTGTCGGGGCCGATGTCGCTCGGGCATCTCCCTCCTTCCAGCGGCTCTTACAGAAGATTCACATGACCGCCCTGGGGATTGCTCGAGCTGCTAGCGAGCAGATCGATAGACATGAGCATATACTTAGCGGCATATGAGAACACCTACGGGCGGGAACAGACTGCATCCAAGCTGGTCTGTTGGCGGTTAAGTGCAGCCCTCCCGGAACCGTCCCGAGGTCACACTCAACGTAGGTGCTTCCCATGAAGGCCGTTTGGCGTTACATTCGAGCGGCTGTGAAAGGTAAAACGTGGCAATTTACGTTGTCACGACACGTTCAGGAGGAAACAAGGCATTTCTACAATGAACGGCTAAAAGCCTATTACTCTTGGCCATCTTGAGGTGAATTGGCGAGGAGCGTTAGATGTACACAGGTACGTAGAAGTAATCGATCAAGATGGCTCATCAGCTAACACGAGTGAAACAGTGTAGTGAAGATCGGAATTATTATTTTCTTCCCAATATTCTGGTCACTCTGCAAGGGGTGGCAAGACAGAATTTGGAAAGCATTTCCACGGAAGAAGACTTTTGGACTTGGTGGACGGCACATGGGTCAGCCACACCTCGGTTGCTGAAATTGCAATGTTGGTGTTCTTGATTCAATGGCGTTTCCTCACGGGCATATCTATTTCCACTTTGATTAAAAGCAGTGGCTCCTGCATGCCGTGGCAATCAGATATACCTCGTAAATGCGAGGTACATGTTCATATCCCAATGCTAATGGAGGGCACCAAGGTAGCACCTACAGAATTGAGGGGTGAAATGGGAGAGGGGAGAGTTTGTGGGGTGTTGGCACGATACCACCTCACACCACATGTATCTCAATCAGATAACACCCTTAAGAATTGAGGTAGTATTCGTTTTACATCAAAACATCGAGCTAAGGAGAGTGCTATTACTCGTACAACTCAGAACTAAGCCATTCCGGTATCCTCGAGGCTCAAAATGCGAAAGAAGCTCGGAGGAGCAAACCATCCCGACACTAGCCCTTCCACACTTTCGGAACACTACAGCCGGAGACGTGAGCTAGCACGAAAATTAAGAATGATGTTATGCCACCCACAACGGAAAGGTATCTATGCCTAATGGCCAACCTTTATGGAAGATCTTGGGTGTTTGAGTTACATAGCACAGTATTGTGCGCAGATTAAGCCTGTATAGAGGTTGGTTCAGTGGCGCGTATGCAGATCCGGGGGCGAGCTGAGATCAAATGGGATTGTAAAAAAGGATGCCCGTCTATAGACGGGAATGTCATGACGCCTTTTGAGCTCAAAAAAGGCTGTAGACCGATCTTGGAGTTGCGAGATGTTGTCTCAAAGTCACTTCCGGCGCGATTGTCTTTGTCTCTTTAACGCGGCTCCGTGTCCTACCTAGGTACCGTCCAGGTATCTACCACGACTGAGGTAGATATGTAGGTACAGGTACAAATAGTTCGTATAATGATAGGTACACCACGAAACATGCTTGATATCTGTTAATTCATTCGCTGCTCTGGAAGCCCTTCATTTGCCGACAGGGTCGGGAGAGCCTGTAGCCCGTAGCTTATAACCACGTTCCTGCAGCTTGCAAAGTGGGTTCGTGGAACACATTGGCTTACCAGCGTGCTCTGTACCTATAGACATTTTTATGTAGTTCTCTGCGGGAGGGAGGGACCCTGACCTCTTATACGCAATACTTGGGTTGCGAACAAAAGGTCAGTTCCTCCTACCACGGGCAGTGCGTGTAATTTAGAATCCTTATGATTGATAGAGACATTGAAACGAAGACAACGTGCTTTTTAACAGAGTAATTGGGACTCAATCTTCGGTAAGTAGAGATAAATGTATAGCAGGCAGAGAGCATGAACGCAGCATCGCACCCCTCGAGCTGATGGACATCAGATGAACCAATGAGTGTTTCTCGTGCGGGGAGAATTATACCAGATGAGACGCTAATTTGAGTTGCTCACTGCAGCACGACCGCTGAATTTGCCGCTTGTAACCACAGGATATCATGCTTGGCGTTTAGAGCACGAATACAACACCTCCTCAATTTGTAGACCCATGTTTCTTACAGGTTTTGTACAGGAACTGGATTCCTTTGGTATATTATAAATAAATTGAACCGAGCAGTAGAAAACGAGAACTTTACAGCCCAATCAAGGTGCTACAAGTACAGCCCCTATGCAAGTCTCAGCGCCTCTTGTCTTCTCGCCGCTGCTCTTTGGCCACACGTCAGGCGGTGCTCGGCGATTTCTGGAGCCCATTGTTTCGCACATCCTATCTGAACAGCAGTATCAAGAACAAATAGACGGGAGCAAACTCACTCTGAACTGGCTGAGATACGAAGAAGCAGGAGGTGCATGCCGTGTACTTTGACCGTAGGGATACTTGAAAGACTCTAATGCAGTGACGTAGAGAGTCTTGCTCAGATGGAAGCCATTCGTTAAATGGATACACTAGAGGTGCGATTTCTGGGTAAACTACCAAAGTCGAGTATTTTTCCGATCCACACGTCAGGGCTTCTTGTCTGTCAATCGGGAACATTCTTGCTCAGAACTTGCTCCAACCAAAGACCCCCTCCACCCATCCTGAGTCCTAGATCACACACACCATTCTCAATCCAGATGCGATTCTAACCTTGGTTTACCGCAAATTTCCTCTTGTACACAAACCACGAATCATGGACAATTTTTCAAGACCACTCCACCCGCATTGATATGGTCTAATCGAAACCCGGCTCTACCGCCGAGACGCGAGCTGTTCATCTGCTGTCAGCAAGTGGCCGACTCGTTCACTGCCGGAAATTTCTCCTAGGAAACTAGGTTTTATGCGTTCTGAAATTACCAATAAATCTAAAATAAGAATTCCATGAAGCAGTTTTCTTGTATTTCTAGCTCAGAGCAGCAAAACAGCCCACCCGTGGGACATACTAATAAATGTGAGGTATCAAAGTAATACTGCAACCCCCCCCTGCATTGAATAGGAATGTTAGCTACTCACGTAATCGCGGCACATTTAGTTGAAGGATGGTCAGCACTCGGCGCCTCTCACTGCCAAACGGCCATCTGCTGCAAGGAAATGGTATGAGCCATCACCACTGCCTTCCCCTCTTGGTACATGCTCTCGACGCTTCCCGTTGACCCGGTTCAGCTGAATCAACATTTCTTGACACGAACATTCCGAATGAGACACTTGGAGTTTATCTCCCGTCTCGGCGTCGGCCGATGAATTTGGCAATCTGGTATAGTACATAGTACGCAAGCCACCGTCCGCATCATGAGCCGGTTACGCCTCACAAGATGAAATTAAAACAGGACTAAACGATCGGCACATCTCGGCCAGCGCCGCAGATCTCGAGGCTAGTTTACTGGGCCACGTACCAAAAGAGCGGCAGCAGGGGTGTTCTCCGTACTAATACTCTATCAATCTGAGTATTACCCGTCCAGCCTCCCTTGACTTACGCCGGCGTGCTGTCATTGCCGTTAGCATGCTTAGTGTCGAGGTGCAAGATTGTCACAGCCGCCAATTAAAATACGAGGCAGCTTGGGTGCTGGCACTTTTCAGTAGCGTCAGTAAGATGCGTTTCAAATTCTCCGTAGGATGTGTGTGCTACGATGGTCATAACTTCGTCCCTAGAGTGATGAGACAATTTTACCTGTTTCAAAGCAGTTAGCCACCAAAAACACAAGAAACCTGCCAAGCGGCTTGTGAGGCAATCAAGTCATCTTGACTTCATCAATTTGACACATGATTTCGACACACAAATACTCGGACATGGTCCATCGTAAACCGACCCATTAGGAGCCTACGATTCTGTGTCTTACTACGAGCCGTGGGGAGCTTAACCAGGTGAGTGATCTTTTCTTACCTGTCACAAAATCACAATCCGGGCTGCCATATCAAGCAGGGAGAGAGTATCCAACTCAACTCTGCCGTCCTCGGCACAAATCCCCAGCCGAAGCTTGAGCCCGCCAATACCATTGCTTTGTTTGAATCAATCGCCGAGCAAAATGCTTTAGGCTTTCGACCATCTACCTTTATGTCTTACTTCTCCAACCCGTAGTGCTTAATGTTGGGTTATCACTGCAATAGTTCCTTGTGGGCTGCATCGAGCTCACTGCTCTGTCACGTCATATGGGCTTCAGGTTTTTCTGAGGCGCTGAGCCGGATCATGCAGAGATCATTCACTGCCGCCTTGGCTTAGTTAGAAGCATTCTAGGGAGAGCAGCCACCAGTGCTACACCATATACTAGTAAGTTTTCACATGAATGGAGCAAGACGTAGCACCCTATACTTCACTATTCGTTCTTTTTGGAGTTCCGTTTATACGCAGAAGAAGAGATGATCATAATTTGGGAGCGCCATGCGGTGGAAAGAAAACACCGCCGGTCTGCCACTATAATTTGTATGCGATCTGCGGCGCTGTATTCTTTCTACCCCTTGGAGCGCCATAAGCCTTGAATGCTCCTTTCTAATCACCTATACGCAGAATTGCTACGAATATAGTACACACCACTGAAATAGATATTTGTCTTCATTTTACGTATGCTACATCCAGCAAGTGGATGGCTCTTGATGTTAGATGAAAACCAATACGGCAAAAGAGGCAATACAAGTAGAAGAGTATTAAAAAAGCGAACTCAAAAGGGAGAAGTGTTGTGCTCTCCACACGACAAGCCAAAGGCGTCATAAAGGTATCATTATGCGTAAGAAGTCCACTCATGTACGTAAAGATATTGCTTGGCTTCCCTATTGCGATGTCGGCACTCGCAGCCCTTCCTTCAAAAATCTTACCTAAGTCGCTGCTCTACTACTAAGCTCGGTTACCGTTCAACGTTTCATCGTCGAGGCTTGGATGCCTCAATCCTGTCAATCATGCATCTCCGGCACTCACATAGCCTTTTCCCTAATGAATTCCCCCCCCTTCATTTGGCTGGGTCATCCTGCTTCCTTCTCTTCGGACATGTTCTCGTTTTAAACCTTTGATCTGTCTTAGTTTCACATGAATGAGTAAATCGAGACTTCTTCCATAAAATTCTGTTTGAACACTTGGTGCCTTCATTTCTTCGCTCATATCACTATTTGCCGTGTAACCACAGCTGGACTGAAACCGGTGCTCAGCCCAGGCGCGAGCTTCACTTTGTCTGCTGCAGACAGAATTCAGCCTTACTGGTTAATTGACTTCACGAGACCGGAGAATCTACCCTGGCGCTTCCAGCATTTCTCTTCGAAAGTGGTGTCGTGCGTGGAGGGCTCATTGGAGCTCTGAGGGGGCATCTCATTGGCATTCCCTGTAACGAGATGCATCTGGGGGGCCACGGGTAAGCCCACGTTCTATCTTTTGCCACCCCTCTTTTCTCCGCACTCGCTGCGTTTCCGGAGCGGCCAAGGCTGCGTCGCCCGCCAGTTACTGTACAAGAGGCTATCAACGGCATGCGAACTGGTGTCGAGCGGCAGCTATATCCTTGACCTAGGGGTCTCGGCCACCACGAGAGAAGCATTGTCAACTTGGGTACGAGCCTCTTTATCCTTTTTTTGCTATTAATAATGATAGCAAGAAGAAGAAGAAGTAGCAAAAGAAAAGAAGAAAATACTTTGCTCACCAAGAGATAACTTCCGGTGTCTAATTTAGCTCCTCAGGCCAAATCTCCGGACCTGCGTGTCATCCGCACTCATCCAGCCGCTACTTAATCCCTGACTACCCCGATGGTGTGGAGACAAGTCTCTTTCTTGACCATTTCGAAGATACTCGGCATCATATACATTCGAACGAAATCTACTTCAGCTCAAGCCACTTAAATCGACTAACGCTGCGGGAAGCTGAACAACGTTAGAAAAACGCACGCTGCTGCCATAGTCTCTACTGTCTTTGTCATCACCACCATACGAGCACCAATTCGCGTATGGTAGCTATCAAGAACTACTGGCGGATTTCAAGTCATCTTCTCGCCCCAATTATCACCGTCTCGACCACACCAACTTTTCCCAAATTCCGAAGGAAGCGGCCCTCCGAGGGCGTGCGCCCAACAAGTGTGCCACCAGGCTAAGCCTGAATAATTGCTCTTGCTCCTTTGCTACCATCTTGTCGTTAAAAATCATCATCGACAGTAGTTAGCCCCTCTCCATCTGAGAGCAGGCTATTGAGCACGTTGGGGGAATTCGGAACAGCTAGCCGACGGTTTTGTGTCAGATGCCGCGCCAGAAAACCTCCAACATGACTCCTGAACCTTCAGCTGTGAGTATGCTCTTGACTCTTTAATTGTTGGACTAACTGCTCTTTTCGCTCATCAAGTCGCTAATCTCAACATCATTTAACAGAAAAAAGGACCAATCTGGGCAACACCTTGTCGGCCGTGTGCTGGTCGAATGGTAAAAACTCCCGGTCATGTATGTCGTGGCCAAGGTGGTTCGTCTTCTTACCCCTTTTCCATATCAAGCTACTTTATTTCTCTTTCTACTCGAGGGGTGTTCCGCTACGGATCCTCTGCGCATCCGCTGCGAGTGAGATATGATATAACTGACATGGGCCCTGAATGCTGGGCTGGCACTTAATATAGAGAAGAGCGCCAAGTGTTCTCACTGCGTCGCCGGTCATCATAAGTGCGAGGACGTACGTGGTCCCTTTAGTCGCCATTGCCGTTGTCTTTATTTGGTATTCTTACTATTAGACTGCCTCCAGCGACGTCATTCCCTTCTTTACAATACTCCTGCTGAATACCTCCTGTACATAGTTGCTTGTAGACAAAGATGGCAGAATCAAGCCCGCCGCGCGCGCCGTTGCAGCTGCATCCCTCAAAGTGTCCAAGGGTGAGGAGGTTAGTGTTTTATTACGAAATTATCTGCCGATCATGTTGATTTTTCCCACGCTCAGCATCAGAATGCATATTGGTGGGAAGTGAATGATTCTGCATGAGCGTTTCTCACAGCGCAAAGCTGTGTTGGCTTCATCGGCTTTGGCTAACAAATCCCATGTTTCTGAATCAACAGGTCCCAGAATACGAAGACTTGGCCACCAAGTATAACTTGCTTGCACGCCGAGAAGCCAAGAGAAGATCACCGACAGCAGCTGGCTCTGCTTCAGCTGCTGGTGCCGCCGTGAGCACGGATGCCCTGGCGGAGCTTATGCGCCGGCAAAATGAAATCCTCCTAGATATACGAGCTGAGCTGAGCGCATTGCGCGAGAGGACTGGCGCGGGGACGCCGCCAGTGGAAGACTCGGATACGTATGAAGACGACTATGGCTTTGACCTGGCGGTAGATAGACAGGTTAGGGGTTGAAGAGTTGAATGCTTATACACGCAGCGCTTTTTATTGGATTACGGACTGGTTACATGGGCTTCGACGGTCTTACAGGCAACAATCGCGTTGTTCGCGTGCATTCTGTGTGTATTTAGATACATTTTGCTTAGAAAGATAGAAAAAGAGCATTTCAAAACTAAGAGTCAAATAAATGGACACACTTAGACCTTCTTGCTCAACAGCGTATATTTTGAATATCGATGAAGTTGTAGCCCATTTTGGTGGTGAGAGAAGCTGATCCAAATGTCTGCATGAAGACCCCAACCTCTAAAGTTTATTTCACAGGTGGGGCAGGAGACCAATCTAGAGAATGTCGACAGAGCTCGGGAAAAAAATCTTGAAACAAGCTACACAGCGTCGCTGACTCTTTTTTGTTGATACACGATTGCAATTGGAGTATCCATACGAATATTCTGCGTGGGGGCAACATCGCTTGCCACGGGACCTGAAAAATATGTACGTGTGACATGCATGGCGAGTATTTCTAGGCCCATTTACGTCGCCTACTTCAAACTATTAACTTGTGCATGCACGGGGGCCAAAGAAGCCCGGAAGTTGAATGGTGATGCGGTGGCAAGATAGGTCGGACACGTGGTTGATTTACAGTGGGTTCAGTGCTTTCATTACCAAATATGAAGTACTCAGACTTTTTATAAGTTATATCAACATGATTTCCAGCCAATTTAGAAAGAAAATTCATATAAAAACATATATAGAGCTGCACAGAGGGAGCATATGTGTTCCTCATATCATGATGTATTTGCTTGCTTCTGCGGATTCAACTGCCGAACGCGGGAGATTGCCGAATTAGGAAATCAACCTGATACATGGACCAATTATCGTTGAGCGGATAAGGGAAGTGGGGCCACCAGAATTGGCGGATAAAAAGACCGAGTCATGAGCGGCAGATTTCAGAATAAAGCAATGATTCAATATTTTATTATTCTCTTTCTTAGGCAAGTAATTACAGCTGCAGCTCCCAACACCAACTGCAGTGCTGAACTGGATGNGCGGCAGATTTCAGAATAAAGCAATGATTCAATATTTTATTATTCTCTTTCTTAGGCAAGTAATTACAGCTGCAGCTCCCAACACCAACTGCAGTCTTGTAATACGAGAAAAAAAAAAAAAAAAAAAAAAAAAAAAAAAAAAAAAAAAAAAAAAAAAAAAAAATTGGAATTGCACTCCGTACACGAGCAATAGCGGGGATGCTCCCTAACAGATTTCCTTGTACCGCGTTGGTTTTGGTCCCCCGCCATGGCTGTGATACACACCAGATACCCAATATTCCTCCCTTTGAGCCGCAAAAGTGAAACTAAAAGGCTTGTAATCACAAGTAGGAGGGCCATAGTATCTGCAAGTGAAAATTTTCCCCAGTCTTCCGCTTCATTCTTGGGCTCATGTGAACCATTCAATGACGCCTTTGGTTCGGAGTCGCTAGGATTGGAGGGGGCTTCTGATGGTGTGGACGTAGTGAAGAAAACCGTTTGGAGGGTTGACAGACTGCATCCCCCACCAGTCCGCTTAGATCCAAAGGATGAGTAGTAAACTTTACACTTTATCTCTTTGAGAGGAAGATCGTCCGCCAGTCAGATGCAAACTAAGTACCCAGGTTACGCTGTACCATATACATGGTCCACGAGTATGCCCCCTGCAAACAAGAGTTGCTGATGATAGGTGGATATAGCAGACAGGTTGCCAGTGAGGGAACAGAGCTAACGAGGTGGTGAGAAAGAGATTCCTATACCGAAGTCAAAGTGGATGGTGGTGTCTAACCATAGCAAGGTACCGTATAAATGCCGAATCCTTGTATCGACTCGTCAAGAAGGTGAGATACTCGGAATGTAGGAAATAGCCTAGCTAGAAAATTCGCCGTAGCTGGAGGCTCACAGGAATCTTAGTGCTCCTTCAAGGCTAGAAGTTAATGCAAGGAAGAGGTGACCAGCTTGGTTTCCCAAAAGAAGTAAAATGACCGTTTAGAAGGCGGAGATGAGACCTCAGAAGTGCCACTAAATTCAGCCGCAAAGAGTGCAACTGACTCACGGGAGAAAATTGATGGTGACAACACTGTTTGGATTGGAAGACGACGAGTCTTGTGTGCGCATTCCAACTCTGGGGGCTACTGCTCACCCGCAGCAGTATTTAACGCTTATGAGTACTTGCATCACAATGTCGGGGCTGCCGAGAAGCACATTAGCCCAGGCGTGTAGCAGCGTAGAGGCCAATCGGAACACAGTTGAAGCTGCCAAGCCTGCAGAGTGACGGTGCTGGCTATGGCAGGACTATGAAAACTCGTATGTTTTTTCTCGAGATAATAGGGGAAAGGGAACCTTCTTTCCCTTTAGCCTGCCTTCGGACTAATTATCCCGTTGATACCTGTCATGTTCGGTATTCGATTTTGTCCGAACCATCTCGGTTGTGATAGTACCCCGCAATGATCTGCGACAAAGAAGCCATACTCATTCCACGCAGGCACAACTGGTTTAGTTTAAACCTCAATGCTGTGTAACGGGACTCATGTGGAAATTCTTAATGGCCTATGAGTCGCTTGAAGCTGGCAACCCATCACCGGCCAGACGTGGACACGATCAACATCAACAGCTTCAAAAACAAGTTTCATGCCTGGTTAGCCGGTTGCTTGACCAGCAATCCTTGTGTATACTACAGCAGATACTGGCGTTGCTGACCTGCTCCTCATTTGAGCGCGAACATGCGAACACCCTATTAAGGACTTACACGGCAGTGTGGAAATAAAAAAGCTTCAAATCCAGGTACACGTCGCTAACCTCCGAAGGAGTCCTACCCCATTCCACGAACCCATGCAGACAGCAAACCCTGCTTTATCTTCTTTAGGCTACCAGTGTAGACCTGTTGTATGCTAGTGTATAGGTCTTTTGCGAGAGCGGTCGGTATCTTTAGAACCAAGAAGATGGCGTCGGACATTAAGGGAAAAAAATCCGCGACATTCTATGAATCCTCTGACTAGATCTCTTTAAACAATTTACACAGTTTAACGAGATACCATCTGAATCATACTTCACCAAAAGGAGCCAAGAAGGATATTCGAGCCCAAAACCATGGGTCACGATGAATATAGCAATAAACATATCTAAGGAAGAGAGGATCATGCCTGACATTCACACTCTTGATCGCATGACCATGCTCAGATTTCTGGCATGTGAAACTTACATTATCATATGAGTAACACCTTTGTAAAATGCATTTATGATTTGTCACTTATAGCCGTTGTCCCCCGGATTGCGGCCGCTAGAAGATTGTGGAGTGCAATGTCAAAGGGGTGATGCTGTTTCCATTTTCACTCCCATACAAGCTTCTCGGTGACTGGATTTAGTCTCGGGGCCGAGTATACGTGGCAAAGGTTGGAAGGTATAGTAATCAACAAATAACATGCCAAGATGGCGTATCTCTCGTGTATGCCATGTTATACCTACGCCCGAAAGTGCTCCAATTGCCGGTAATACATGATATTTTGGTGCCATACTTGTCACATCTTACTCATAGACCGAACGGGCGTGAGGCTACCTAGGCAGCTCTTACATGTCGTTATAAAGACAGGATATTGTGGGCATCTACCAGATTGATCCAGGTCCCGATCGGAACAAAGCTTTGCAATATAAACCGTTAAACTGCCCTGCATTCTCTTATCCACCCAATTAACAAAAAAGTTTGGTAATCGTAATTATATTCGTATGCAGCCAATGCCACCGGTATCCGGGGCCTTTCAAAGAGGGTGCATGATCTTACGCTTGGATCCAGACAAACGGGCACCCGTCAGCATAGGGTTTCATCTGGTGTGGAAGAAGCTAAAGTAAAATCCGAACTGATTCCGACAAATGAAAAAGGGATATCTTTGCATGTTTAATTCGACCCTCCTTTGGGTTTGTAAATGAAGAGGTGCGCATGGCCGGTTTTAGCGCAATATGTTGTCATCCGGGAAGGAAGTATCCGGTGGTAGTTATGAGATCTTTGCCTTTTTTTGTATTTGACATGTCAAATCAACGGAGTTGATAGCTTGAGTCCGAGGCAGGTCGAAAAGTGCTGGAAACTGCTGAAGTCCATGTTCTTCATTAAGAAGGCCGTATAAACATATGTAGGCATGAAGAGCTTGAGCCTTCAATATAGTAAACTCTAGAGATACAAGAGGATGCTACTCGAAAAATGGGGGTTTGCTGTAGTGACGGGAATTTATGAAACCGAAGATATGGGGGTTAAAACTCTGATTTGGCACAAATGATATGCGCCGCGTCGTTGGAGGTTCAATGATCGCCTAGCTAGAAGCACATATATACATCGGTGAACGTATCTTTGAATGGATAATTGGCCAACCGAAATAATCAGGGCATACGATGCTTGTATATGACGGCTTCGCCATTCGATGCTATGGCTGGCGTTAGATATAATGTACTGACAGTAGAATGTTTTGTATAGGCCCGTATAGGAAGAACTCATGAAGTCATATCACATATTCTAAGCTAAAATACGTGTGACACGCAGCAGTATATGAGTTCATTTGGCGAGTGGGATCACATTTCTCAGATATACATATCTCACATTAGACAAACCTCTTCACTCTACTGTAAAGATGTTTCAGATATGGTCAAAACTCTCCTCCTTTTCCAAACTGTTTAAAGTGGATCTGGCTCTACGGATAATGTGACTTACAAGACCTTCCATAAATCCGATGAGGCTCCCATATCTTAGCCTCAGTGGCATTGTTGATAGCATTAACTGGGAGCTTACCACAGCCATACAAATACATAGAATTGGAGTCTTTCGGGAAACCTTATTGTTTGATCAAAGGGTGTACTTTAGCTCTGTGCTCATCCAATAGCCGGTCGGTGTGCTAGTTGCTCCTTAGCTAGAATAAGAAATTTGGGAGTTTCACATAGCTACTAGTTCTACCTATGCTATGATAAAACATTTGTATAAGGGGTTTAATCTATGATGAATCATCAACTCAATTTCGCCATTGAGAAAAAATCGAAATGGTTTCTATTAGATACTGATGGGCTTTACTGACTCAATCTGTACGTACGTACAATTGAAGTTGTTTCGAGCACATCAATGAGAACGCATAAAGATAGAAACCGACAACGTTGCGGCTCAATGTTGAAACATGGTAGCAGATATCATCTTACAGAGCTTATTGTTTACTCTTACAATATGCAATCAGACTGTTTAGTTCCTGTTTAACATTGTGAGATTACGAACGCGAAAAACAGACTTGAACACGAAAGATTTCTTTTCGATCAATCTATGTGATATTGGAACACCACCGTCCCTTTTGACTGGCTAGTCCACAAAGTTGGGATTCAAATGTGACAGCAGCAAGGGATCCAATCAACATTCCCACTGTCTCTCCCACTCCAATGCTTCCAAGTGCAAATTCTGCGTCGTCGTCTGGATTCCTGCTCAGATACTCCATTGCGGCATTATATATATGCATATACATCATTCCACTAAGCCAACCAATGGAAGTTATAAGGCCAAGTACAACGTATTTGTTTGCACTCAGCATAAGTGATGTGTTGAGAATGGCAACCAGACAACACACCACCAACAAAGCGAAGATAAGTCTCGGTCTTCTGCTTCGGAACAACAGGGCGGTTGAACGAGCAATAACATCTCCAATCTTGAATGCCAGACCGTATGTAGCTGAAAAAGATTGGTACCCTGAGAAACTCCGTAGTTTGCGACTGGCACGAGGTGTTCCTGTTGATGCGAGGGCCTGTACTGCAGTAACAAGAAGAAGAGGATCTATACACAGTCGAAGGAGCTTGCCGCTCATCAGCTGTATGTTGCGATGAATGCGCTCCCGGAAGCCAATCGTTGGGGAGCGATTTTCCGCAGTGAGCAAGGAGGATTTAGGACTTTCCATCTCGATGGTATCTTCTTCTTCCCCGGCCAATTCATTGACTGCCATAGTGTCCAGCATAGGAGGAGGCAGCACCAGGAAATAGGCAGATACCATGGCCACTAGCAAATAGTAGACATATCTCGTAGCATTACGCATCATAAGGCCCATGTGTATCGTTAATATTGTTGGCAGTACGGCGTGCAATGCACCGCCAGCTGCGGACCCAGTTCCCCATCCTGCCAGAGCCGTCTTGCCGTAATTGGATAGCTGGCTCAGGAAGAAGACCTCAGCAACCGCAGTATTCGCCGAGGCGAGTATAGCAATCAGAGTTCGGACAGGGGCAATAACGTTTGGAGGCGCGGCATTGGCAGCGATAGTAGCCAAGATCCAGCAAATCGAAAGCAAAGCCGGCCAAACCCAGTGCGGCGTGTAATGCAAGATGTGTGGAACGAGCAGCTTAACCGCAATAGCAGGAAGCAACTCTATCAGCAAGACAACAGGCAGAGAAAAGGGCACAATGAGATAAAGGCTAGAAAAGATGATGTACGGAAGAAGCGTATTCGCAAAGCCTAGAGCTGGTGTTAGCTTGCATGCGGTTGGTGATGGATGGCTCAAGCGACGGTGCCTCCACCAGCCAGCGCAATACGTGTACTCACCAAGAATTCCAAAAGCAGTAAATGTCCGCAAGTCCCGTCCGGCAGTAAAGATGGACCCGGATCCGCGAGCAGGAGGCTTCACTGCCGGCATGACGGAGATGTAAGGCGGGAATCAGCAGTATAAGCCGGCGTTGTTGTTAGAGCTACAACTAGCTCAATCAGCCTCACTACTCGGTGTAAAATCTGTCCTCCTTTCTCGACTCTACGAGCCTGAATTGTATTGTAAGATCTGAGGGTCTGGTCAATGTAAGAAAGATCACATGAATATCATGAGTTCTAAGCCGTGCTCTCCTCAATCTTATCGGCACTCAACAGGCCCGCCAGCCTTGGCATTGATCACCCAGGTGACCAAGCTGCGGTGAACTGTCCTCAACCCTTTCAGAGCTTTCAACCGTTTGTATGAGGCACATTCAATTCCACACCCACAAGCAGAGAAACGGTCAACGCTTAGAAAATAGGATGACGTTAATGGTGTGGAAACTGGGCCCCTTAGAGGATGATCCTCGCCCACGTGCGGTAGCGCCAAACAGTCCCCGGATCCGCCTGACTCGAAGCTGCAGAGATGGACGACGATAGCACGACTAAGGCCCCTATATACCGATTCCATTGAGAGTGCCTCAAATCGACTCTCAGCTAATCGAGTGCCAAGTCATGGCGACGCGCAAGCTAAAGCCTATATCCGCCGCATTCTCCGTTGCCGTTGAATCCCCTGGATGGAGAAGCCAATCAGTGCTTGATTCGGTTACCCGTCGCCGCAACGACCCACGTTTTGTAAGTTACATGTAAGCTGTATGTGATAGCCGTTGAAACTCACATGTGGTGATGGGCGGCAAATCAATGGTACAGTACCACGAGGTGCAAAAAATGAGGGGACTGAGATATGATCAGCATACAGAAACAGATAACCCGCACATATGCACCACACTAAACTCATATAGAATAGTGGGCGTATTCTCCTCATGAATGCGCATGTTGATTGTGGTCCCTGTTTTTTCCATGCCAACTGCTTGAGTGCATGTACATAGACACATCCTCTCAGGTTACAAGGTCAAAATGACTATTGTTCTTAGTTGATACTATTCTTCTCTTTCCTTATCCTAGCAATACTGTGACCCAAGAGACAGTATCGAAGCATGCGTTGGCTGCGGTGTTCTCTAGAGGCCCAATAATCGTTCAAAACGCCGAAGCATCTCGTCGGTGTTTAGTGAAGATGAGACTCGCGTCCTCTCGAATATTTGCCAGTGTGTTTAGCCGATCCGCATCGAATAGAGAGTATCGCGTTCTATCAAGTCACGAGCATCATGAACATCAAACTGTGTCTGCCAAAAGCACCGCATTGCGGCGATTTTCACTGTTAGTATGCCAAGGTGCGGTATGGCGGGCGTTGGGCCTGGTGGTTCTCACCATCAGCCTCTTCTTGTCCGCTCTGGTAAATATGCGCTTGCCCTTTTTTTTATTCTTGATATTCAATCTAATCGCTTGATAGTCTGCTTCTGCACAACTCCGATATGGCACCTCTTCATCGAATAAGGCACCGCCCTCGGGTGTCCTGCTGCGAGAAGCCCTAGAAGCCTTCAACTCCGTCGCCGCAAAAGATGCAGGTGGCGAGCGACAGCTGCGAATCTTCATGCCCGCTGATTCGCCTCACATCAACTTATGTAAAAGCATCATGTCCGCAGTCGCTCTAGGCTATCCTCTGCCTACGTTGCTCAACTGGGACGGCGAATTTAACCGCCCGGAGTGGCACTTTGCAGGAAGCCACATCGCAAAACTCGAGAGCCTTCTCGCCGTGATTGAGGAAACGCTAGGCGGAGCCCAAGTTGACGGGGGCGCCGACGACGATGACCTAGCAGTTCTTGTTGATGCGTATGATATATGGTTCCAGCTACCCCCTTCAGTACTCATCCAGCGATACCATCAGCTCAACAACGAGGCCAACGAGCGGCTACGCAAACAGTGGCAAGCAGCACAAAAAGATTCACCTTCTGCCTTTCCAGTATCACCCCCAAAACAATCCATCATAGTCACCACTGCCAAGGACTGCCAGCCAGACAGCGAATCCGGCTCGGACCCTCATTACGACCACTGGCCGCAGTCCCCCATGCCAAGAGATCTATACGGAGAGGGCACCGACCAAGTCCTGCCTCTCCTCTTCGACCCAGCCCGCAAATACAAAAAGATCCGGCCCCGTTGCATCAACAGCGGCATGATCATGGGCACCATGCGCTCCCTCCGCCAGGTCCTCAGGCGCTGCAAGCGCAAAATCGAGACCGTCGCCCGCAGCGGCCGCCAGCTCTGGAGCGATCAGGCCTTGCTTGGCGAAGTCATTGGCGACCAGGAGATGTGGCGCGAGTGGATGCGAGAATTGGGCGGCTCGTGGGACGGCAGCGGCGCAAAGTACGACTTGTCGACTCTTAGCCCTGAAGTTCGGGACATTGCGGCAAAGGCCCTCGTAGGTGAGCAGTTTGAGTTTGGTATTGGACTGGATTACAATTTTACGACTATCCCAGCTACATGTTCTGCAGAGGAAGATGGTTACTTTGTCAAACTCGATGACAAGAAGGCTGTGAAAGAACAATCTCTGAAAGCTGGCGTGCCCAACGGCGCTCGCATAAGCGGCACCCCAAAGGAATTGGAACTCGAAAATCCCGTTGAAAGCCTTCTTTCCAAAGTCTCATGGGGTGAAGTTCCTCTCTACACCGACTTCTTTTTCGGCGTCGCCCCCGTGGGAATCCACCACAACGCATACATCAACGGCCTCAAATCTTGGCGACTAAACAACTGGTGGTCCATGATGTGGTTCTATCCCCGGTTGCGAGAGCTCGTTTCTGCACATCTACAACCACCCCAGAACGATGATGACGCAAGACCGCTTCTGAACATAACTTCGCAAAAAGATGGTGACGAGAACCTGGTTTACTGGCCACCGAGGGCGCAACGTCAGGACAAGCAAGTAACAGTGTTTGAGTTAGCAAAGGAGGAGCACCCGGCTAGGCTTGTTCCTATAGATTGGGACGGCGTTTGCCAAAAAGGAAGCAAGCCGTGGCATGAGACGCTGTTTGGGGATGGAAAAGGGCCATTAGAAACACGACGATCCTGAGAATTTATGACCGCTGTGCAGCCGAGGTTGTTATTCTATAGTTTAGGATAAGATGATAGTCTTGACAACTTTAGCACTTGGATGAGATTGAATGATACCCTTTGATACTTGGTCTGTTTCATAGCATAGCTTAGGATTTATAACTATTGATGAAATATCCTATTCACGCCGTTTATCCTACTAAATTCTATCGCATGAGGACTGCATCAGCATGCTATGATAGCCTGATACAATACAAAGTCAAGGAAAAGGCAACTCATTTAGCAGTATAAACATAATAACATTTCTCTTTCAAATCATAGAATAGATAAGCTTGATTTATAAACATCGTCAAAAATTGCCACATGATTTACAGATAAGCTGCTTCTTCATTCACCCGAACAATTTCGCAAAGACTGCGCATAAACAGCACGTCCGCATCTTCAATGTCCATCTCCACCATTTTCTCATCCACACCGTCACTTTCAGCCATCAGTCTCGCGGTCGCTATCAGACGCCGTATGCACCGCAGCAGCTCAGTCTGAATGCTCCTAATCGCCATATCCTGGTGAGGCGAAGTAGCCAAAGGGCTCGTGGCCATGAAATCCTCCCTGCCCCAGTGCGAGGAGCTGAATCGTCTTGCAGAGCGGATGGATGCAGCTGAAGTGGAGTTGGCCCTTTCATTAAGACCCAAGAGAGAAGCCGCCTTCTTGGGGATGTCGTCATGTTGTGATCCAACGGGCGAAGAGCATGAGCGCCCACAGCCAAGTGATGTCGGATACCGCGCAACAAGGGCGGAAATGTAATTATAGGCGACAATGTGGGAGTAAAGCGCATCGCAAATGTAATCAGAGCAGTTGCCAAATACATTCTTGATCGATGTCCACGGTTTGGGGGACTCCAACGAGCTTAAGCTGGGTGATTGCAGCAAGCTTGCAGTTGGGGTGTGCACATCACGCGTCCGTTGGTTCGACTGCCGTGATCCGCGCTTCACCACCCTTCTCCATAATGACTGCTTCGACGTAGGGGTCGAGCATCGTGACGTTGGGGGAGGAGTAAATTCTGTTCCAGGATTCCTAGCTTTCCTAGAATACGCTCGAATCGTCTCAATGGTCAAGCTAGAAGAGAGGAGCATTGTCTCTGGAAAACATGCCGTAGTGACTCTCAGCGTCTCCATAACATCAGGCGGTAGAGGCACAACCCGAGCCAACTCATCGCTCTGGAATGGCAGAGAAAAGAGCTGCGCGCTCCCGTTGAGCCACATCTGCACGCTGGGAAGAGGTGATGGAGGGGGTGAGGGGCGGATGTAGACACTATCAGCCCTCGGGGCATACTTTGAATCAAGAGATGACACAAATTGATTGTATTCCGTTCTGGCACAGTCGTCAATCGCTGTAGCGTTGGTGGTATGATTATTCGCTGGTCTTATAATTGACCGGTTGCTCGCACGCCGAGCGAGGCCACCGTCGGGCATATAGTGCATGCTCTGTGAATGTGGCGTAGGAGGCGTGTATTGGGACATAGGTAGATAAAGGCTTTCGGGGCTGTCGGGGCACTGCATTTGAGTATGGGAGTGCCTGGAGTACTGCGTGGAACTTGACCGCCACGCCTGGGTCGTCGAGTTGCTCAAGTGTTGCCCTGGAGGTGACGCGAGAGCGGCGGCGTCTGTGGACGAATGTGATTTCCGATGCAGAAATTTATGCATGTTGCCGCTTGAGGATCTAGAGTCAACTCTGGCTTCGAATTCTGGGGGCGTTGGCGGTCTTGGTGAGAGGTGAAGCACGGTGCCATAAATGGCATCTTCCTCGCGGTCATCCTCTACATCTGAATCGGTTTCAATCCAGCTGCTTTCGCAGCGAGAGCTCTCTGACGGCGACATTGTTGACGACCTTGGCGGAGCCATCTTTGCTTTTGCTGGGTCCAGCGAGGGCACACTTGTATCAATGGACTGGCGTCGTAGGAAAAAGGAGGGGGGAGCCGCGTCGTATACAGACGACGCATCGGTTTCGGTTGCAGAGCACGAATCAGATGCCGCATCACCAGACCTCTCATCTTCCTGCTGATCGAGGAATGAGACCATTGAGTTTCGCTCTTGGATGGCTCCGAGGGTCTGAACACGCAAATAGCCTGATTGGTATGGCGACAGAGAAGAGCCTCGATAAGGGTTCATGGTGTTCATGGTGGCTATTGACTTGCCGGTGCAGTCGTCAAATGGTAAGAGTGAGGAAGAAGTAGGTGAGCCGGCTGTCATACTTCGAGCTTCAAAGATGATCTTGGACAACTCTAGGTCTTGAACCAAAACTTCGGGAAAATAGTCATCTACACGTTGTTCGAGAGCTTCTTCAGGAAGTTGATTTGCAAGGCTTGAACAGGAAGATGTCGACAAGGTAAGTGGTAGCAGGCCCTTCATACTTGATACCGATCTCCGCGTGGTCTTGGCCAGGGGCTTGTTGGTCGGTGCGCTCTTTAAATTGTTGGTAGGTCGTTCTAGAAAACCAGCTGGCGAAGTCGCGATTTGTGAGCTGGCCTCCGACATCTAGGCTACCTCTGTCACAATATTTGTCCCGGCAGTATCAAACTTATATCATAAAGGGATCGGCCAAGCTATATCTATCAGAATGCCTTGGCCACTGACGGAGGGTAGGGTTGTTGAACGGGTGCCTGGTGGCAGAAAGAGCGAGACACGGACAGAGTCAAACCCAAGGGATGAAATGTTGGTGAGGCGGCTGTTGTGTTGCGTGTATACTAAGAAGGGGAGAGGAGAAGAAGGAGAAAAGGGTCATATGATGGCGCTTGGAGAATAACAGCTTGAAATGGCTTTCTTTCCAACAGCATAGATCATACTCATAAGATGTGGTGAGCGGCTGAAACTGAATACACTGAGGACCGGCTGAGAAGCCGATCTGGCACATGCATACATACGAGAGCAAGATATCTCAGGTCTCGACTAGAATAGCAGCGTTCCTGTAGGGAGCCTCATTGGGATGGTTGGAGCATGGAGACTTTTGAGAAGGGTGGCTGCATCCTAGTTAGTGGTACAACCAAAACGAGCAAAGACCATGTCCAGGGGTTGGCGCGGACCAGAAGAAAGATGCAGCTCTGGTTTAGTGCAAGGGCACTGCTAGCCCGTGATTTATTGACTCCGAGGGGGAGGGTTACCAGAACAAAAGCAAAACTAGAACATGGCCAAGATCCAACCGCTCAGGTCAAAGCTCAGGCCGCCACCTGGCCATGGATCCTCAGATGGCTGACTGCCGCTTCGTTCCAGAGAAGCACCGAGCAGGAATTCGGCATACTTGTATGCCGTCTGCCTCAGACTTGTATCATTTTTTGTAAGTGGCATGAAACAACGGCAACCCGTAAGAGGGGCATAGATGTTGGCAAATGTGTGTCATGGTCGAGAGAGTGCTGGCCCATGTTGCCTCTTTCATATGATATCTTCCCCTCCTCCATAGCTTTCTGCAAGGGATCAATGCTGCGTAGCCAATCATCCCTCCTGGCTATCATAGTCGGGTTGAATCCCAGCTAACGAGAGCTAAGGACGAATGATGCCTGCCCTCCTCGATGTGCGCGAATGATGTATATCATGTCGTACCAAGATGGCGATGGCAAATCTCGGCTCGGTATGAATCCGTTTAAAGCGCGACAGTCATTTCCCGAAGGCCAGGAGCCTGCTGTCCTCGGGTACCTGGAATAAGACAGTCTTGTGCGACTACAACCCGAAACCCACGGAAGCAACCCCAGAACCAAAGCCAGAGTAATCGACTAGTAGTGGTCCTTGTCAGTGGCTTTTTTTTTTTCTTTTCGTCTCTTTTGGCTGTCAGAGAATGGCGTGAGGAGCGGAGTTTTCGGAGTCCAAAGCAGTACTTGTAATTAGCTGCATCGAATCCGTCTTCGTGCACGGCCAGCAGGTCAGAGCAACAAGACATAGAGATGTGGGCAACACTCCGCAGCAAGAGTCAATTAGCCACAACTTTCTGGTACTCGTACGTTTCCCGCCCGGTGGGAGGAGCACGGAACTCTATCCCGTGCCATATGGGGCGCTGAGGCTGCCACCCCTGCACTTGTTGTTGGCTGCTAACAAGAAAAAGAAACGAAAGAAAAAAAAAGCAAAGTAGGGCCACGAGCCCAGGCCTGAGAAGGACAAGGTCCGCACTATAGCCCGTGCCTTGCAAGGACAATAGATAGCTATTGAAGCTGAGGTGGTAATTGGCTCGTCGGCACCTCACCATGGGTATCCTTGAGGGCATCCAGGTATAAGCAATGCAAGCCATTTCATCTCATTGTGCTCCGGAGCTGCAGTCCCTGTGGGGGCTCGAGGCATCCACCACCACATGGCCTTGCTCTGGGTAATGAGCTGAGCAAGTCCGGAGACCCCACAGATCAACCTGCAGTTAGATTAGATATGGCGGCAGAGAAGGGGATCGGAGGTTTGCCAAGGGAGAGGCAGTCCAGTCAAGACCAAGGCTTCTCGACGCAAGGGACGCAGGTGATGAGCTGGCATCCTGTTAAGAGCGGCCATATGCAGGGGCACGACCTTGAGGGGCTGCGGCAGCAATAGATGCAGCCATTTGGACGGGTGGACGAGACATTGAACTTGACAGCCACAGCAGCAGGCGATAGATTGAAGGCGGAGATGAAGTTGAGGAGACAGAGATGAGGTCATGCAGGGAGGGCTTGCTAGAGCTGCAATAAGGTACATAATCAGATAAGTCACTTGCATGAGCGCTAGATCGGGCGCCGCCTGGCAGTAGCAGCCACTAAGGATTCAGCGCTAGCGGCCGGCTTCAGAGGGCCGAGTGGGCTTGGAGGCGCTGAAAAGGCCTGGAGCGAACAGCTTATACTGGCTACAGCGCAGAGCGGGTCACCATGCACTCCATCGGACCTCAAAATTCTTTTCTTTTTTTTTTCTTCCAACGGCTAGCCAGCCTTTTTCCCTTGCCTCAAACATTCGAGCGAGAGATCATACGACGCCCACAAGAGCAAGCGGAGAGTTGTCAAGCGCTTGTCACTTTAGTGTAACGCACGTCTGCAGCCAATTCAACCGAGGGAACCATTGGCAGTAGCATCTCCTTGGCAGAAACTGAGCTTGTTGTTCCGAGTCGACCATCAACCGTCTGTCAACCCCGGCGGCATTGATATCAGCCCGGTAGCTTCAACATTACGGAATCACCCAAAACGCCACTGTCCAACGTCTAGTCAATCTCAAACTATAGCCGTTATGCTGTCGGACGAGCTCTTCTCGTCGGTGTGCGGCCCGCCCATCGCTGCCAACACGGCGATATCAAAAGACGTTGGCATCTACGCACACACACTCACTCCCACGTGGGCCGTCAAGGCATCCTTCAAGAAATCCTCAGCTCCGGTTCACTGCCTGGCTCTAAGCGATAGCCACGTGTACGCTGCTCAGGATCAGAAAGCCCATGTCCATGTTTATTCTCGAGCTCGAGGAAACCAGGAAGCTCTTGTGCCCTTCCAGGAACGGATCCGGTGTATTGCCCTGGCTGGGGATGTTCTCGTTCTGGGAACAGCCGAGGGCCGGCTTATTCTTTGGGAGGTATGTTTAACTTTTCTTTTTATGTTCCTTTATTCCTTTATGCTTCTATGATAACGCCAGGGTGCTTGAGTTACCCCTGAGAGAGATGGTACACATGCTAACAACCATTGTCTAGACTTGCACTGGGCGGCAAATCACAACGCCTCCTTGCCATGTGCAGGCAGTAAGTTGTATTGCTGTGTCTCCCCACCATGTACTCTCTGCCTCAGATGACTCCAACATCAATGTCTGGTCCTTGCCGCGCCTCCTTGAGCCTGGGCAGGATATCGGGCATGAGCCAGACAGGACACTGTCCAATCACCGAGGTGCCATCACCGATCTTGTCGTGGGTCCAGGCTCCAACCCCGAGACAAATCTGTGTGTATCTGCGAGCAAGGACAAGACTTGCATCTTGTGGAACTATCAGACAGGTCAAGTGCTGCGAACACTGTTGTTTCCCACGGCTCCTCTCTGTATCTCCTTAGATCCTTGTGCTCGAGCCCTTTTTGTCTCTTCCGAAGATAGAAGCCTATATGTTGTGGAGTTTTATGGCGACAAGCCGCTCCTGGGATCCCGAAGCGCTGAGCTGGCATCTATAGTTATGCAAATCAACTCCCCCTTGGGTGTGGCTGATGAGGATGTCGGTCCTGCCTCTTGCATGGCAGTAAGCTATGATGGCACCTCGATCGTCACAGGTCACATCAAGGGTAAGATTCTGAAGTGGAACCTCATCGACAACAGTCATCCCACAGAATTAGCAAACCTCAACGCATCCGTCACCAATGTTGCCTTTGCCCCTCTCCTCCCAGAGAAGCAAAACAGCCAGGCCGCCACAGTTATCAAGCCAAACCAATCTCAACGGCAATATACCCTGACAGCTCAGTTACAAGGGAACTTGAACCACGGCACGAGATTCGATCGCATGCTTAATACCAATGGCTTCTCTGATGAAACCATTGCACAGGCTTTGGCTTCATTTGGTGCCTCTGCGTCCAGTTCATGACCGGAACTAAACATTCTACTCTGAAAAATTTTCGGCTATGTCACGACTGGAGAGATTTCTTCTTTTTTCGCAGAGAGCAGCGCCAACGCTTTAGACGGATCAATGCATTAGGGAGTCATTAAAAGTTAATATTTTTTTGCTCAGGATGGCTCCGGCCTTGTCTCGATGCCATCTTTTGATAGGCGAGCATATGATTCCTACAAGTCCTTATTTTCATTTCAGTTCTAGCGCATGCCGTCTTGTTTCGGCCGGGGATAAAGATCACACAGGAGTTGAGCCCTTGAGGATTGCATTTGGTGAGCGCATCAATATTCTGATACCCAAAGGAGCTTGATTGCATGGGGTTGTAAGAGTTTTGGGTAATCACAACAACAAATCAAGTTGGAGTGGAAAAGTGAATTATGCGTCAGGTTTCAGTTTACCTACCTTCATTTCTAAGAGTTGGTATATGGTATAGGTGATGTTATAGATGCAGATGTAGAAGTCGAATTCTGGACATTATTGTTAATACATATGCACATATTTAGTAAAAACAAAATTAGAGATGACTATAGCTTCACCGGCATTTTCGCTCATTCAAGTTGCAGGGTGACAAGTTTATCCATATTGTGAGAATGCTTCTATTTGGATTACATGCGTACAAGTCTGGGTAAGACGTACTGCAGTCATGCAGGGCTAACGCTAGCAGGCACTTCCACGTAGGACATGATCAACTTGAAGCCCTGGCTAAGACGGGCCACAACCTCAATATCCCGAATCCTCTCGGCTTCTCGGAGACAAGGCCACAATCGAGTTGAAAAAAGCGGCGGCCAAGCTCAAAGATGCGGAAGAGATTTGCCGGGCAAAGCTCGGATGGAGCAGCTTTTTCGGAGCAGGGATTTCTCCGGCCCGACTAACACCGAACCGCAGGATTCCCGGCTCGTCATTATCAATTGTCTGGGATATGGGAATTTGAATGCCCATAACTTGCCAGAGGCAACAACACGCCAAGTCACCAGCATACAATGTCTTTAGTCCGCACCTTACGGGGTGACTTACCGCAGCAGGCGCGATCACTGGTACGTTGGTTTATTGCGATCCATGCGAATTGCGCGAGCGGCTTTGTTGCGTCAAGGCGGCGTAATGATGTAGTGGGGGAAACCGTGAAAAGAGCAATATTGGGTCTTTTTCAGCTTTGGACACAGTCTCTGGCCTCGCGATGCAGCTCAGCTAACTCTGCGGACCTTTTTAGTATCGACAGCTGCTGCGGCAAAGCAACGAATTCGGTTCTTACAATTTCCGCGAGTATGCGAGGCGACGGACCCGAGATGCTTTCCGAGAAAACTATGCGGTGGAAGACGAGCGCAAGATTCAGGAGTTGATTCAGAAGGGGCTGAAGGAGCTTCAGACGATGAAGGTATGCTAGAGGACTGCTCACTTGCGCTTCCTCCAGCACGGAAGATACTGACGGCGCATGGCAGCGACAAACGGTTATTGGACAGTTCTACAAGATGGATCGATTAGTGGTCGAGGGAGGACAGTCGGTAGGTTTTGACTGCAACTTGGCCTCGCTCGACACCATCACTAATGCAAAGGGTTCAGGGCAAAGAAACGAAATCAGGAGAGATAGTACGGCAAAGAGAGCAAGGGTGAGTCAGGACTCTTCAGCAGCGGGGGGTCGCGCTAACATATTCACCTTCAGTTACGACTGAGTTAATGAAAAGCATGCGAAAATGACAATGATAAATCTGGAGGGATTGATGGCTGTATAGTAGGGTGGCAATGGGGCTTGTACATCATACATATATCACAGGAGCATCGAGAGACCGGCTTTTCGGCTCGGCTTGGGAGTATTGCGGGATCGTTACGGGACAAACTTTAGACTACACAATCTCAACACCGATTGCGAAAACTCGCGAGCGCCCAAGCTGGCCTCACCCGGAGAGAGCTTTGGCCTGTCTGTATGACCTCGATGCCCAGATTTAGTGCTGCAGGTCACCAATTGAGGGCAAGGAATGTGCTGCTGCAGTATCTCATCTTGCACGCTAGATGCAGCGCTTCATGTGAGGTTCTGCGTGAACGGTTAAGGTGGCGGCTATCGCAAAGTACCTACAATGCAAACTCCACGCCACTTATAAAAGTTTACAAGATTCTTAAGTTATCGACCTACCTATAGTAGCTTCTCATAACAGCATTGCGTCTTCATCACAATACCGCACCTACAGTAGAATGCTCAATCATAAATTTGCAGCCTTTCATGTATGCGCAGGCACTAAAATATTGATGCATTGGATCCTTCTCACTGCAGCATGCGTGCTTATGTCATCGCGTTACACTTGCTTCCAATTGGCTGATACGCCGTAGTCACATTCGTTTTCACCAAACACTTTGGGGCGTGTTCACCATCAGTTCACTCTATCACTAACACGGTCACTCCAGCCGTTGCAGCATTACTTTACTCCAGGCATCACCAACTTTGCCTCGCCTTGCTCAACGCTCCTTGACACCCCGCCGCAGTGCTGATTCCAGTGCTGCGCTGTAACGGACAAAGGCTTCCACTGCCGCAATTCGCCCAGGCGCAATGGCTCCAGGAGTACGCTTTTCTCGTGTCCATTCTCTCGAGGCGCCCGTAAGCTGACAGTGTTGCTCCAGACTAGACGCGCAAATCGCAGTGGCTACGTTGAGCACGACGATTTCGAAGGTTTGCCTCCATCGCGCATCCCATTAACACGCGACACCAGCTGAACTGATTGACGCAGGTCTTCCCGTCCGACAATGGCGCCACGAATGGGTCAACGTCGCGCCTCCGGTCCAGCAAGAGCAGCAGCAGCAGAATGACATCTGGGCCATCGAACTCATCCACGGCATGCCCAAGGACGCGACTCTACTGCCTCCCCATACGCAGGAGCTGCTGCGCGCTGCGCGTTCCGGTCGCCTCTACAAACGACCACATCCTAGCGAAGACGACGAGGCAGATGGCGAAACAGCCATCCAGGATAAGCCAGAGAAGAAGGAGGAGGACGCGAGCGCCCAGGGCTATCAGATAAGGATCTGGAAGCAGCTGCCTAAGAATGTGGAGGCACCGGGCATCTCGCACCTTGCGAAGCGGAGGAAGAATATCGTTACCATAGCGAGTCGGACCGTGGAGGAGAAGGTCCAAGGACCTACGGTGACGCGGGCCACGGTCAGGAGGATGGACGCAGCCGGAAATCCTTACACGGAAGAAGTCACACTGTCAGAGGGCCAGCGTGTGGAAGGCGAAGTCATTGCGACCAGAGTCGAGGCCATCGCCGCGCCACAGCAAAATGCCTTTGCAGCCCCGCCACCATCGGCAGTCAGGAGACGACCACCGCCGCCCAAGAGAAAAGCAAAGGCTGGACCTGGAAGAGGCAAGAAGAAGATTAAGCAGCCGCTTTCAACAGAACCGCAGACTGCTGGAGCTGCTCCCGCCGCAGGAGCTGGAGCCGCCGTAACAACGATCAAGACGGAGGCCAAAGACTTGCTCGTAAGTGGCATTTTGACAATTACCATCTAATGATGAAGCTAACTCATGTACAAATAGACACCCACACCGAACGAGAGCGAAGCGCGGAACCCAGACAGCGAGATGGGTGACGTTGATGGCGACGATGACGATGAAGAAGAAGAAGAAGGTGACGACGGCGATGAGGGCGAGGATGGAGATGAAGGCGAAGGCGACGAGACTGAGCTGCAAGACGAATCAATCCTCGACGTCACCAGAGATCAAGACGAGGAAATGGTTGATGCTTCGCATATAATTGATCACCCCGACACCGAAATGAAGGATGAGCAGCCGGCACCATCAGAGCCTGCCCCCAAGGAGCCCTCGCCTCTTCCGCCACCAAGCATCCCGGCGCTTGAAGAGCCATTGGAACGCCCAACTTCTGTACCGCTCAAACAAGAAGACACACCGCCTAGGAATCCTGTCATTGTGCCGTCGCCATCTGAGCCATCGGTAGTTGCCGAGCCTGCAGCAGAAACGATTCAACTTATGCTGGATGCGCTCCCCGATAACACGGCGGACTCCACCATCGCTGAACCCCCTTCGACAATCGTCGGAGAGGCCCCTCAGGAGGCCATGGATCGTGACGTGCCACAGGCTGAGGATCTGCCTCCTCCTGACCAAGTGGGCAACATCTCCAGCCCAAAGACTGAGGATGAAAACTCTCGAATTTCTGAGGGAACGCCCAAGGGACAAACGAGCAGCCAACCGGATATCAATATCCAAAAACCGGTATTGTTGCATACACTATCTACCATGACGGAAGATACCATCAAGCCAGAGGACTCGGTCTCAGTAACGGCACCTTTACCTGAATCGGAGGCACCTTCAGAGGTTGGAAATGTGTCGATAGATGACGCAAAGGAGGAAACTGCCCCCGCTAACACTGTGGCAGAATCCACCGAACCAGAGCTGACAGCTCCCGAGGTCGATGGTGACACCCATATGACTCAGGAGAATGAGCCAGATCTGCTCGGTGGCTTGATGGGAGAGCTGGATCGTCAGGCGGCAGCATCACAGCTGTTGGATGAAGCTATGCCGAGCACCGCACCCACCGCTGAGGTCAAACCCGAGAGCCCTGCCGAACCGACACTGCCTGAGGTTCCAGAGCCGGCACCTGAAGCTGCACCACCCGTCACCGAAGAGGCCCCCGAACCTGCTCCGGAGTCTGAGCAGCAGCCAGAGCCCGAATCAAAGCCGGAGCTAGAATTGGAGCCTGAACCTAAAGCTGAACCAGAGTCCGAGCCTGTGGTAGAATCTGAGCCTGTGGCAGAGTCCGAACCTGTGGTAGAATCCGAGCCTGTTGCAGAAACTGAACCTGTGACAGAATCCGAGCCTATTGCAGAACCCGAGCCTGTGGCTGAACCTGAACCTGAACCCAAAGCCGAGGCAGAGCCCGAGTCTGAATCTCTACCTGTACCCGCACCAGAGGAGCAACCCAAAGAGGAGCTATCACCTCCAGTGAAAACAGAGCCTTCTGCTGCAGAAGAGGAGAAGGAAGAGGAGAAGGAAGACCCGCCCGCCAACGCGTAGGTCGTCTTGGCGGCTCAGCATTGGATTCGACCTCTTTGGCACATAGGGAGATGTACTTGTATATGGCGGCGTTTGGATTCCTTGGGTCTTTTGGTTGTGCTCCCCCGATATTGATATACGAGTTAGCTTTTAGATGAGAATGCCTCAGTTTCCATTCATGACGGTCTACGTTTTCTCTTTCTCGATGCCCTTTATGTGTCATGTTTTTTATTTGTTGAGAGTATTTTCTATTGGTTCGTCTTGATACAACTTGTTTATAAGAAAGAGAAGCCTGATATACATTGCAGAACAGAAAACAAAAACAAATCCCGTTGGTATCTCTCGTATATATCTGAACCTAGTATGCGCCGCCTTTCAAACAAAACAGAAAACAAGAATCCTCCTCAGTTACTAACCACCGGCACAATGTGAACAGGCATCCCGTCCGCCGTCGTGTCCACCTGCCCAGACACCGCCATGCCCGGGTCCAGCGGCGCAATCTTGACCTTTTCCACCTTCAACCGCCCAACCCGCCGACCGTGCATCTGCATGCTCGTCGCGTGGGCGTTGCTCAGTCCGAGGAGGCCCGCGCTGACGAGCAGTAGCGACATGAGGACCACGGCGCCCGCCTGAGAGAGATTGCCGCTTAGAGAAGCCACCATGTAGACGATGAGCTTGGACATTGCCTCGAGATAGCCTTCTAGAGTGGTCTTCGCGCGCAGCCAGGCTTCGGTCGTGACGGCTCGTAGGTCTGCGTCCTCGCCTTTGAGGATCACGCGCCGGTTGTCGCCCCAGTCGATGGTGTATTGCGTCATGCTCGAATCTTGTCGCTTGAACGTGAGCGGCAGCGCCAGGCTCTGCTTCGACTCCCCCACAGCCGTCGGCAATATCCCCTGCGCAGCAGCAGGAGGAGGATAACCCGGCGGAGGAGGTGGTGGTGATTTGGGCTTCTCGTCATCATCCAAGGGAGGCAACGGCGGCGGCGGCGAACCCCCCGGCCTCGCACGCTCCTTAATCGCCCAAATGTTCGCCAACCTTGACACCATGAGCGCAATCAAGAACCCCAACCCCCACCAATCCTGCAACAACACCATAAACACAATCGCCGTCACCGTGAGTAACGGACTCAGCAAATACAGCGCGTGGCTCACCCAATCCATCTCCAGAACCTCCCTAACATGACTCTTGTGCTCCTTCTCAAGCTGCCTCCTCAAATCTCTCTGCCACCGCCTCTGACTCCTCCTCCGCGAATCGTCCCTCCCCAGCAATAACGACAACGACGACGAAAACGATATCCCTCCCACGCCATTCTCCGCCCTGACATACAGCGTCACAACTCCGTACTTGCCTTCCCTCTCCCATAATCTCCGCAGGTACTTCACCATGGCGACATTGCTCACGACGAACTGCCTCGCCCCGCCGTCCAGCGTCGAAAGCACCAGTCTCCCGGATCCATATTCAGGTGTCAGCAAGTCCGCCGCCTGTTGGTAATGCAGACCAGGCGCGAGCACAAAGGCGTCTAGCCACGATGATCCGCCAGCAATCGCCGTGCGCTGGGCGATAGTGTTTAAGTCCGCGAGCGCAAGTAAGCCGCCGGCAGAGAGAGAGAGGTCCGGGATCGGGGTGGATGTCCAAGCAGCGATTAACGGATGATTAGGCTCCATGTAGATTTAATGATATATAAAAGACACCTTAATGAGAGATTGAATGCCGATGGGTAAGAACAAGAGCCAAGCCCATCAACCCAAACCCCTACATATATATAATATATACCTACCTACCGGGTCAGGTATATATAAGCCTCAAAACACATCACTCACTAATCCAAACAAAAGAACAAACCCTTCCGAACATTCCTCAAACAATAAAACGCCCATTCCAGGCATCAACGACATTCATCCATCCCCTCAAAAAAACGCCCGCTCAACCAAAACCCAAAAGCCGCAACAGCAGCATGAGCAAGCAAAAAGCCAAAGCAAAAAGCAATCATTCCCCCATACGAGCTCACCTGGCCAGAAATCCTCCTCCCGCCAATCCCGCCCCCACGAGACCAGGGCTCATTTTCCTCGCCTTTTGTTATCGTCTTCCTTTTACGGGGCCAGAGTGCTGATCATCGTGGTCAAAGGCGGTCGGCTGATAGGTGGTGATAAAAAGGCTTGATTTTAGTCCCGTGTGCTTGAGAGATCTTGTGACTTGAGCTGGCACGGGTTCTGCGCGTTTCGGACGCCTCGATGTTACCCTACACAACAACCACAAAGACACGGGGACGGGCATTTGGAGAGGAAATCAAATACTGGTGGTTGCTGTACTTATTTATTTATTTATGCATGCTATCTAGGCAGTTGTTAATTTTGAGTTTAAACTGATTTCTGATCCGTCTCCAGCATCTCGCTTTGCATCGCTGATACACACTTTCATACCTCGTACAATCCATGTCGAGAATGCATCTCCAACTTAGCCACAACTATATCGTTGTGGCATGTGCCTGCTCAGCATTTGCCTTGTACTTTGAACAGGTTCAGATTGAGCCCTACGAAGTGCATTCATGAGACCATCATCGTTCTCTTCATCGCCATCATCAGGCTCCGGCGTTGTCCTGCTTGTGGAATTTGAATCTTCTCCGTCGCTGCCATAACCACTGTCATGAGGCCAACTCTCGTTCGAATCATAAAAATCGCTGAAATCATCCATATTGCGTATAGTGTCATCACTTTCATTACCATCACCTCCATCGCCTCCGTTGGGACGAGTTTCACCACGCTCAGTTGAATCCTAAGGAACAGGATTTGCGAAGCGACACTGTAGCACCCTGTCTACAAGTCTAGCCGTTATGCTTCCCACCCACTCCTCTACAGTAGGTATCATCAAAGGCTCCAACACCCTGTGTGGTGTCATCGGCGGCCGGCCAGAGCACTCAGGGCAATCCCGGGCACCTGGCTGGTTATGGCACCTAGGGCACTCAAAGGAAAACCCCAAGGCACGGTCTAGTGCCCTTGCAATACCGTCGATATCTCCTCGGGGGAACAAGATCACTCTTGGTAGCTGGAATCTTAATGGACTAGCTTCCGATATGACGGGTCGTTTGTTGCCTCCTCGCTGGCAAAGCATAAAGTCTAGCCCTGCCTTGATCAGGGCCTCAGGCGCAAAGGGGAAGATGGTTGCGTCACTGGCTCGTAGCAGAGCATAGTGTTCGGTTTCTAAAAGTTGTTGTTTGAATAATTTCTTGCGGCTGTTTTGGGCAGCCAAGATCTGGACGAGCGTCTCATCAGACCCAGAGGCCCCTTCGTCTCTGTACAACCATGGCAAGCTTGTAATCTGTAGCAAGACTACCTTCCCTCTCCACCGGGGGAACAGCGTCTCGAGTCGATTAAAAGCTTGCGCCACATAAACCGTCTCTTCGTTGAAGCTAGCCGTAGTGTATGAAACGATAATCTTCTTGTCTTCGAATGCGCTTTTCAGAGAGTCACATATTTGAGAGACGTCTTCGCTCCATGCCACCGACAAGACTCGGGATGCGTCAATGGCCATTGGATGTACGAAACATGAATCTGCTACCCTCCCAAGCAGAAAATCTTGATGTGGTGTCCATGCAGGGGCCTCTTGTGCGCACCAGCCTAGAAATTGATTAGAGTGCATGAATGCCTGGAAGGTCAAGAGATCAGAGCCGAAAGCACCTTGCAGCACTTTGGAGAGTAGCCGCATATTTGTGCCGGGAGGTATATGACTGGGGCAGCTGGCGTGTAATGAAAAGGTGAGATGGATGTGTGGCAAACGAGTTCGGAGCATTTGAGGAAGCAGCATAAGGGCATAATCGTGGACCATGACTATATCTCCAGGCTGCCACAAGTCACATACTTTGTCGGCAAAGGCGTCCATCAGGCCGAGGTAATCACACCATCCGCTCTCTCCCTTAGTGATTGTTATTTCAGTGGAACGACCCTCGTGGAACAGCGGAAAGAGGAAGCCATCGACAAACCGTCGCTATCTGGCCTGGTCTCCCAAATTGATTCCTTTCCTGACAAGATCCCGTGAACTCGCCATCCAGACGGGCGCTGTGACCAGTTCTGCGTTGGCTAGCTGTTGATCTAGTACCTGCTGGCTGTGGCAACTAACAAACACGTTATCTCTCGGCTGCGCCAGGGTATTTGCGTCGTTGCTTAACCGGGGGCCAGGTTCATCCGCGTGGCTATGAGTTGCATCAGGACCTGAGATTTCTCCGGTCCAGCCGATGACAATGTGATGCTGAGGGCACTTTGCCGAAGAAAGGTGGGATAGGATATCGAACTGCACAGAATGTTCTATCCGGCTACGAGGATTCACCTCCTGCTCGGGTTACCTGACAGATTCTCAAGAAGAAGGCTAATTAGAGGTGCTCACCCATTCTTGGTTTTGGTCTCCCGGAGCTCGTAGAGAGTACGGCATGGTAAAAGTGACGGATATAACCCTCCCACTTAGCGGAAGTAATGGGATGTTGTTGCTAGGGTTCAACGGTATATCTGAATACTCATGACTGGGTTGTGGTGCGTCAAAATGTAAATATTCATGATTGGGTTGTGGCGTGTCAACATGTCCATATTCATGACTGGGCTGTGGCGCGTCAAAATGTAAATATTCATGACTGGGCTGTGGCGTGTCAACATGTCCATATTCATGACTAGGTTGTGGTGCCTCAAAAAGCAATCGCTGGTTAGGATCCCCCGAGAAGTAGCCAGAGTTGTCTGACATGGCCTCATCGCCGTCTTCGTCTAGCTGGACTCTAAAGTAGTACCTCTCGTCATCCATTTTATCTTTCTTTTTCACAAAAGATTGGTGTCTTGTGTTGGTAATTTGAAATATGTTGTTGTAAGTAGCCTAGGTGTGGAAATTGAAAAGACTGGAGATCAAATATATTCGCTGATGATGTCGGAGGAGAGATTTTGTTTTCCAACTGCATCGAATTGCGCGGACGTGTTATCAGCCCTACAGAGTTTACCACTTTGTATGAAGGAAGGAAGACTGACGAGACGCTGGTTTGGTCAAGTGCTGCCTGCTGCTATTTTCTCTGCTTGACAGCAGTAACGATGAGAGATCCATTGGTGCAAGAGAGCGGCGAGAGCTGAATTACATGTATTACAGTCCCGATTAATATCATTGTAGGTGGATAACCAACATGACTACAGCTGAATCACCTTAATGATTTGCCCATCTACTACATACCTATGAACCCCTTTTTACAGCCTCTTTTTTTCACTTCCACCAAGGTCCAACGTTGACCAAGTAGTTTGTATACAGTAATGCCTCAAATAAATGCAATTCACCTGCCATTCTTAGCATCATTATTTTCTCCAGTTTCATCAACCGCCTTACAGCATCTCCAACATTGACTATTGTCCAATAGACTACTGCCGAGGCACGCTTTGTAAAGATGACTTCATCCCGCCCAACCACAGAAGAGCAGCCAAACCCTAAACAAAGTCCACCAGCTCTTCCACCTCAGCTCGACACCACATGCCATAAATCGTCACTGTGCTGTCATACGCAAAGCTAAACCAGCCATTCCGTATAAAAGCGGCACAGATGCCATTTGTTCAAACTCCCATCCTTAATCGCAACATCCCAATCCATATTCTTGATCCAAAACCAATTGACACCCAAAACTTCAATAATCTCAACCTCTAATTCACAATGAAGAAAGCTGCACCTGCTCCAAACGCTGCCCGAGATGCCGGATCACACGATCATATGCTCCAAGGAGGTCATGCCATAATGAAGGATGACCCGGAGGATTTCAACGCTCCCAAGCTTTCCGAGAACATGTCGAAGCAGACTGGTCTTGGAGGATCCAAGCAGGGCAACTTGCAGGGCGGCCTCGGCACTGGCGATAGTATGAGGCAGCGAGACACTCAAAGCCATGTAGGTCAAACATGCGTTGGTATACAATTGTGCTGACTAGTATGAGTGATGAATACGGCCACGTAAAAACGAGACTGCATTGCCGATTCGAAAAGTTGACATCAATGGGATATGCACACGATAATAGGAGTTGACGAGAATCCCCAAGTTTGAAACATGTTGAAATAGGTCGTATAATATCATGGCGAGCAAAACCAAAATTGAAACTATTTATAACGCTTTGGATTCGAATCATGATTGTATAATGCACGACTATTCACAATTGCCCGCCATCTTAAGCACCACCTCCAAGACGCATCATGTCCCTTACATGAGCAGTCTCCAAGCACCAAGCAGCAGCGCCGCAAAACCAGTACACACACCCATCAGCCACTGCAGCGTCTGGAACTTGACCTGCTCCAGCTTCTCCCTCAGCGCCGCCACCTCCTGTTCAATCTTAGTCTCAGTCTCCTTGATCTTGAGCTCCTGGCCCACAGCTTCTTCTCGGATGCGGCCCTTTTCCAGGTTAAGGTCCAGCCGCACGCTGGCCTGGGTCCGGCCGATCTCGTCTCGTAGCCGGCTGCTGAGCTTGGCGATGTCGTTGGTGAGGCGCTCGTGCGCACTGCGCGTCGTGTTGGACTCGGTGCTGTCTGCGGAAGTGAGCTCGGAACGGAGCTTGGCGAAGTCGACTTTTTGCGTGTATGTGGTTCTGGCAGCATCGTCCCGGAGGACCATGGTTCGGGTCAGGTTTTGGATGCTGCATTGGGGTGTTGGTATTAGCAATAGCAATAGCACTCTCGTGATGAGCTCTCGAAGATTGCAAACACAAACCTCTCCTGGATGACGTCGTTGAGGACCTTCATCATGGCGACTGATTGTTCCTCGGTAAAGCCCTCATCCTTGAGCTGCTTGACAAACTTGAGCGTGTCGAAATGATGCTCCCGGGGTCGTCGACTCGTCGCGTGAAACCCTCGCCTCAGCGCCGGTGTCTGGCCATCGTTGTATCGTCTGGCCGAGAAATTGGTGTTGAAGGCGGGCACTGCTCTTTGGTTCGTTCGTGCTTGTAGAGGGGCAAATGGTTGGGCTGCAGCAGATTGAGATGCGGAGAGCGGCGCAGTCCAGCTGAGCCGTGGGAGGAGGAATCGGGGCAGCGTCTCGACTGCAACAAGGCCAGCGACGGCCATCTTGAGGCTGAGGCTATTGCTGAGCTGAGCTGAGGGAGCTGGAGATGAGATGCGGGTTAATATGGTGTCTCTTCAGCGGTGCAAGTTGTAAATTGGAGCCTTGCTTCAACGGTGGTGGCTAGCTTCGGATAACCGCCCATGTGCCGGTTGTCGGCGGCGAAAACATTTGCCGAAGTGGGCAGATGCGCTGCGGTACCTGTGAGATTAAGGTTACTTGACCCTGTCCCTGTATAAACAGGAATTGGCTTTGATCTCGTCGTGCTTACTGCTTACTGTAGATAGTTGCGATTTGTACGAGTTGAAATAGCTTGGATAATTCATTGCAATTCGAGTTGCTTCACTGCGATGGCTTATACTTACACTGGGAACCGTGGTGGCATTCCTCTTGGCGGGCAATGTTTCTGTTGGACTGACCACAGCAGTCTCATTTGCTCGGTGTCTGTTTGACCTCGATAATCTAACTATATGCCAGTCTGTGGTGTCTTCCTCATGCCTAGTATCACAGCCAAGACGTCGCTGACTCGATAATAGCTTCCATGCAATTCGCCCATTGAATGGACTGAACCGGCCCCTTGAACCCGTTTACTTCTCCGGCCCCGCCCTCTCACGAACCGGAACTCCAGCAGGGTTGGTGATACGCAGCACAGCCTCAACCCGTTTAGAGAGGCACACAATCCACAAGCAATCGCCTCTTACAACGTGCTGCAGTATCAATGGTTTACGACTCTTTCGATTCACTATACCGCCCCAATCAGGCTTGTCTAAATCAGTGTCGGTTTACTACATAATGGCTGCATATCAATACACGGCATTGGAGGAAGCGCTCTCTCTCTCTCGGACTTCGGAATGCTAACCGCCACCGGGACTCCGACCACATCCTCCCAAGATGCTGATTCAGCCAGGCCATCCAGGCCATGCTACAGGCCATGCTACTACTAGGCACGCTCCAACGAACCCCGTTGCTCTCTGCCAAACGCGAGAGTTTCCATCCACCATCCTCTACGGAATAAGGGAGTCGCCCCAATCCCGGCTGCGCGTCCCCATCGATGCTTCGCTCTCACCACTGCGAATCTTTGCGTCGGACGGGTTTGGCTCATCAACTGTGTTAAACGCCTCTCTGGTTCTGGTTTGGGCTCCATTGCATCCCGTGAGACAATGGCCCCGGCGCCGCCTCCCCCAGACGCCGCCTCTGCTGCTGGCATCCCGGCGGGCTATGGCCGTTCGTGCACCAACTGCTCGCGCGCCAAGTGTCGGTGCATCCTGAGGCCAGAGGGCGGCAAATGCGACCGCTGCCATCGCCTGGGCAAAGAGTGCCAGCAGATGGTGACATCGCGCAAGCGGGTGGCCAAGAGGACCACCGCCTCGAGGACCGCCCAGCTGGAGGAGAAGCTCGACGACCTGGTGTCGATTCTGAGGGCGACACAGCAGCAGCAGCAACAACAGCACCAGCATCATCCGCATCCGCATTCACAGCAGGCACAGCAGGCTCATCATGTCAACCATTTGCAGCAGGCTCAGCAGCCGTCGTCTTCGCAGCCATCCATCAACGGCGTGTCCAACTGCGACATCCCTTCGTCGTCCTCAACCTCGCCCAACTGCCAGCCCTATGTAAGCCGGCTCGACTCGTTGGCCGACGCAGCAACGACATCGCATCCACGCTCCTCGAGCATCCTGAGTCTGACGCCCCGACCGCTGGATAGCGATAGACTCCCAGAGCCAACTCCTAGCGAAGCTGAAGTCTATCTGGTCAAGTTTCGCCAATGGCTCGAGTACTTCCCCTTCATACACCTGGACCCCGACCTCACGGCCGAAGCTCTACATAGAGAACGTCCTTTTCTCTGGCTCTGCATCATGAATGTCACAAGCATGTCCATGACGCAGCAGGCCGTCATGCGAGAGAGAGTGCGCCAGGAAATTGCACAGCGAATGATTATCAATCACGATCGGAGCCTAGAGATCGTGCAGGGTTTGATCACTCTGATGTCTTGGTAAATCCAACCTTCCCATGTGTCCTATCTCCTTCATACCAATGACTGACAACTTTGTTTTCATAGGGCAACTATGAGCGCTGGTGTCGGCGGCAAACCTTTTCTGACTCTGTACATACATATATGCAGCTGCATCATCTACGAGACGAACCTCACAAAATTCCCCAACGAAGAGCAGTTTTCGACTGTCTGTTTCAAGGCTTGGGGAGGCAGGGCTGCCCCTCAAGCTAAGGAGCGGACAATGGAAGAGCGGAGGATGGTGCTTAGCTTTTGGTATATCACATCAATGTAAGTGACTCCTGCCTCCTGTCTCTCTTTCATTTTTCGCCATCTTTCTTAACCATTAACAAAGTAGATGTGCGGCTTTTCTCGGTAAGGCGGAGTCATTGGTATGGACGCAGCACATGCAAGAATCGTTGGAAGTTCTCGAGAGCGAAAAGGAGTACCCATCAGACGAGAACTTGGTGGCAATGGTGAAGCTTCAGTTGATTGGAGAGGAAGCGCGAAAACTCCTAGTATGCGACTTTGTCGGACGTGATTTTGGCAGAGTCGACCCCGACAAGCCCCCCACATACGTCTACAAGAGAAGTCTACTCCTCCAGTTACAAAAGATTCGTGATACTCTACCGCAGGGAGTAGCATCCAAACGTAAGTCGCCAATATTTTGAGTTTAACCAAAGTCGGTGTAAACTGTGCTAACTCTTGTCGGTGTTCAGCCGTGATACAAATGCAGCTCTACAGCACTGAAACCCAGGTCCACTCCATTGGGCTCTTTGGGGCACCGAGAATTCCAGATACACCGCGAATCGACGCCATGTATGCGGGCATCATGGCAGCCCGGGCCTGGTATGACGTTTTGTTTGCCATTCCGCTTGCAGAGTTCATTGGCATGCCGTTTACCCTCTACGTGGAGCTTGCCCAAATTCACGCTTTGCTATACAGAGTCACGACCCTGGATGATCCTGCCTGGGACAAGGAGATTGTCCGTAGCACGGCAGATCTAGGTAACTACCTGGACAGGACCATTGACCTGTTTACAAAGGCGGATGCACTTTACCCCCTGAGAGGTGGACCCGAGGATATATCCATCTTTGGGAAGTGCACAAAGGTGCTTCGCAATGTGCGCTCTAACTGGGAGCCAGCCATAGTGCAGCAACCTATGGGAGGGCTCCCGACGCCCAACAGTTCCGTTATCCCGGGAGCGGCGCCGCAGCCTCCTTTATTGGTGGACCACTCTATGCTACCTGACCAAGACCTCTCGGCCGATTTTGGTGACATTAACTGGATGACACAGGTGTTTGGACCGTGGGAGTTCTAAAAGTGCGTACTGCATGTATATATGCGCGGGAGAGGAGAAGATGTGGGATTGAATGAAGATGCCGGATCTGTCAACCAAAAAGTATAAACTTGGACGAAGAGGGCACACATCCTGACGATATGGGAATGGCGGATGTGGTCCTCTGTCATGATATGGCGAAGAAGTTACTGGAAGCAGCGGTTGAGACACTCGCACCTTGGACGATCTTTTGTTTTTCTTTTGGAGTTACTGGGACCCTTTTCATCATGGATGAGAAGCATATTAGCGGCCGGGCGAAGTTTTGTTTTGGTATTTGAAGATCGACTATCTTGACCACGGCTTTCATGTTGTGTATAATTCTCGGATCACGGTTTCGGATGTTTTATACGAATAAATAAATCTTTATTCACTATTTACATTGCAAAGTTGTGTATTTCATATGCAATTGTGATGAAATGGGTATCTACTATTCTGTAAGGTGTAAGTCCGAGTTGTCGCCCCTAAGAATGGATGGATGGACTATAAGCCGAGCTCCCATATGTTGCATCTGTTAGTCTCCGATTTCGCCGATGCCATGGATAAATTGAATTCGGCAATGGCCATCCGATGCGTAAAATAGCATGCAGTGCGCGTTTACCTATAGCCGCGTATCTACTCGAGTATCTATAGCCATGAGCTTTATAGTTGACTCTCCAGACAGATGATACATTCCATTGAGGACACGGACAAACTAGATCGTTCCCGGGATAATTTCCCGCCTGCACAATAAACATTTTGAACGTGATGAGATTTGTTGTGAGGGTATGTGGTTGTGTCCAGCTCCAGAGACAATTTCTCCGTCTAATATCCGCTTACTTTGTCTGAATGGGGGGTTCAGTTCGGCGGGAGATGCCCGAAACAGCGATGTAGCTAAGAGATGTTGTTGAACCCACCAGATAGAGATATTCATTCTTTCGAACGCTATGCTGTGAGATTCAGATACTTTGTGTAACAAGACACGAATTCCATATATACATTGGCAAGTGTAATAATATCAGAGTATTTCCCTTTTACCATCTGTAGAACAACAAGTCTTCAATCTCAGCAGAACAAGCAAATGATGGACAAGACAAACCCCACGCTGGGATTGACCCAAAACCTCCCCCGCGCTACAGGGGCCAGTTTCTCAAGTTTTTAGTGAATTTTACCCCACCGAAACGGCGCCTTCGCAACTACAACCCACTTTGACGGCGATGATGGGGGACCCGGTTTGATGAATCCCATTTCTTTTTTTCTTATCTCCTCTCTTTTTAAAATCCCTGGACCTTGTTTCTTTCTTTCACTAGATTTCGTCTTTTTGTTAGAATTCCAATTCCTTTATTCGTCTCTATTTCCTCCTTCTAGATACCCCCCCCCCTGACGCTGGTGCAATTGCATCATCCCCTCCTCCTCTTATCCAATTCCATCTACACAAAGCAACTCCTTCAAGATGAGCCGTCCCAAGGTCCTCCTCCTGGGCAAGATTGACCAGTAAGTTTAAAACTATCCCCTTAAGAGCTACTCTTCTATTTCTATTATTCCAAGTCAAAACTTGTTGCATCCAGAGCTGACAACCATCTCTCGTCCAGCGCTCACGTAGCATGGCAAACCATCGCCGACATCGCAGACGTGATCCAGCCCAAGGCCACCAACCGAGACGAATTCATTGCCGAGTGCAAATCCGGCGCCCTGGATGGCATCAGCGTCGCATACAGAACATTTGATTCCGTCAAGATCACGGGCAAGATTGACAGCGAGCTGCTGGATGCGTTCCCCAAGAGCATCAAGTTTCTGTGCCACAACGGTGAGAAACACTCTTCTATCTCTCTACCCCATTGCCCCCCTAAGCTTGAATCTCTAGAAAGACCATGAACAAGACAAAGCAAAACAGAAAACATACTAACTCTAATCACCCCATCGCAGGCGCCGGCTATGACCAGATCGACATCCCCGCCTGCACCGCCCACGACGTCCGCGTCTCAAACACCCCGACCGCCGTCGACGATGCCACCGCCGACGTCACCATCTGGCTGCTCATCGGCGCCCTGCGCAACCTCCCCATCGGCATCCAAGCCCTGCGAGCCGGCAAGTGGCGCGGCTCGCCCCCTCCCGCGCTGGGCCACGACCCCCAGGGCAAGATCCTGGGAATCTTGGGCATGGGCGGCATTGGCCGCAACGTCGCTACCAAGGCTAGGGCCTTTGGAATGCGTATCCGATACCACAATCGCTCGCGCTTGAGCCCTGAGCTGGAGGATGGTGCTGAGTATGTTAGTCTTGAGACGTTGCTGGCGGAGAGTGACGTCCTGAGTCTGAACCTGCCTCTCAACGTAAGTTCTACTCCCTTATCTTGCGAATATCACTTCTTCTAAGAGCAACAACAACCCTCAAGAATCTACAAGCTAACACCCCCTTCACAGCCCAGCACCCGCCACACCATCGCCGCCCCCCAATTCGCCCTCATGAAGCCCGGCATCGTCATCGTAAACACCGCCCGCGGCGCAGTCATGGACGAGGCCGCCCTCGTCGACGCCCTCGCCTCCGGCAAGGTCTCCTCCGTCGGCCTCGACGTCTACGAGAACGAGCCCGAGATCCACCCGGGCCTGCTCGAAAACCCAAACGTCCTGCTCGTCCCCCACATGGGCACCTGGACCCAGGAGACACAGCAGAAGATGGAGGAGTGGACCATTGATAATGTGAGGCTGGCGGTTAAGGAGGGGAAGCTTAAGAGTATTGTGCCTGAGCAGACGGGGTTGGCTGCGTGACTGCATGGCGGTGCTGGAGGGAGGAGCTCGAAGCTGTGAGGTTTGATATTGTGTCGGATTGTTGAAAATGCGTCATGTCATGTTTATAGAATTAGAAGAAGGAAATAAAAAGCTTGATCTAAAGACTAAAGTTTTGACCAGAAATGTGATATGAATGATGAGATGATAGAGAATTGCTGTAATGCCAATAGCTCAACCGCCCTGAGTGAGTCCTACGATATTTTCAGATACTAATTACACAGACAAGAACCCAAATTAATAAGTCCACGTACATATGACCAAATCAGTACGGAGGATAAGATCATACATAAGCATTCATTCACTCATTCACTTGCAAACCATGGAAACACTGCTTTGCCCAGACAAGGGACAAAAAATCTTTGCCCGCCATTTTCATTTTTTCTAATTGCTATGTCCATCCACTGCAGCCGCGGTTGACGGGCTTCCTCAAAATCCGCCCAAATCTCTGAGCGCCTCTCCCGTCTCATAATCTTTGTTGTATCACGTTTGTCTCGCCATTGGGGGGAATCATCATTAGCAAAAATAAATTTACCCGACGCCGTTTTTGTTGAAAAGGCCATATTCTTTTCTGCCCCATCCGCCCAGCGAGAAAAACCCCAAGTCTTTTGAGGAAAGAAGAAAAGGGGGATGAAAATCAAATCATAAAAAAAAAACCAAAACCAAAACCGATGGGCTTTTATATTTTCCCTGCCCATATATATGCCCCCCTGCCAGTTCATGATGCTGTTGAAATCACAAGTGTTCCCATTGACCGGATGATTGACCCGGATGAAATGTCGTTACACGTAGGAGTCCAGTTGAAGGATCCTTGGGGGTATGTATGAATACATGAAAGGTGCTTAGTAGCGGTAGCTGTAAAAAAAGAAATTTGGTCAGTACATGTTCGGTTTTAATGTCAATCATGGATAGGAGGCATGCTTACATCTCAGCCTTGAAGGGGCCCTCGACGGGAAGGCCAAGGTACTCAGCCTGGACGGGGGAGAGGGTGGTCAGCTCAGCCTGGACGTGGGCCAGGTGCAGCTTGGCAACCTCCTCATCCAGAATCTTGGGGAGAACGAAGACGCCAACATCGAGCTTGCCAGTGGTGCCGAACTCGACGTACTTCTCAGACCAAGCCTTGTCCTCGGCCTTGTACAGAGCAATCTGGGCAAGGACCTGGTTGGAGAAGGAGCAGGACATGACGAAAGAAGAGTGGCCGGTAGCACAGCCAAGGTTGACCAGACGACCCTCAGCCAGGAGGATGATGTGGCGGCCGCTGGCCATGGTGAATCGGTCGACCTGGGGCTTGATGTTCTGGACAGACTTGGCGTTGGCCTTGAGCCAAGCAACATCGATCTCAATGTCGAAGTGGCCAATGTCTGGTTGCGGCTGTTAGCTCACATGCAAAAAATGAGGCAAATCATGGGATACTGGTTTAAACTTACTGCAAACAATGGCGTCGTTGGGCATGGCCTCGAAGTGAGCACCAGTCAGAATGTCACGGCAGCCAGTGGTGGTGACGAAGATCTGGCCGATAGGGGCAGCCTTCTCCATGGTGGTGACCTGGTAGCCGGCCATGGCAGCCTGGAGAGCGTTGATGGGGTCGATCTCGGTAACGATGACACGGGCACCCATGCCGTGGAGAGCCATGGCGCAGCCCTTGCCGACATCTCCGAATCCAGCAACAACGGCAACCTTGCCAGCAATCATGACATCGGTGGCACGCTTGATACCGTCAATGAGGGACTCACGGCAGCCGTACAAGTTGTCGAACTTGGACTTGGTGACGGAGTCGTTGACGTTGATGGCAGGGACCAGCAGCTTGCCGTCCTTGAGCATGCGGTACAGGTGGTGGACACCAGTGGTGGTCTCCTCAGAGACACCGTAGCAGTCCTTGAGCTGCTCGGGGTACTTGGTGTGGACCAGAGAGGTCAGGTCACCACCGTCGTCGAGGATCAGGTTCAGCTTCTTGCCGTCCTTGAAGGCAACGAGCTGCTGCTCGAGACACCAGTTGTACTCCTCCTCGGACTCGCCCTTCCAGGCGAAGACGGGGACACCAGCGGCGGCAATGGCAGCGGCGGCGTGGTCCTGGGTGCTGAAGATGTTGCAGCTGGTCCAGGTGACCTCAGCACCAAGGGCGACGAGGGTCTCGATCAGGACGGCAGTCTGGATGGTCATGTGCAGGCAGCCAGCAATGCGGGCACCGGCGAGAGGCTGGTCGGCGGCATACTTCTTGCGGATGGCCATCAGACCGGGCATCTCGTTCTCAGCGAGATCAATTTCCCTGCGGCCAAAGGCGGCCAGGGACAGGTCGGCGACCTTGAACTTGTGGGCGGGGGCAGACATGATGAAGGAATTGAGCTGAAGAAGAGGCTCAAGGACTGATGAATAAAAGATAAAAAGGACGTGGGAGGAGGAATTGAGGTGCGGGATGGAGAGAGCAGAGAGGTAGAAGAAGAAGAAAAATCGAGTGGGATGTGCCCAAATAAAAAGAAGTTACAAGCAGCGGCCGAGGAGGGGAAACCCGTTGAAAAGCGGGCGGTGTGTTTAGAGGGGCAAAATTTCTCACCAAGCGGGGCAGATTAGATTCGGATGGATTTCGATTTTTCGAGGAGCGAATGAGAAGGGCGGCTGGACTGCACACTTGACGGCTTATGGTTGTTGGGGATCCCAATGGCACCGACTTGCTTGCACATGCAAAAAAGCGAAGCCAGGCCGGGCCACGTCTCACCAGGAGCCGGGGGGTTGATACGCAGGATGCTGGGATTCTGCGGTGATTATGGGCATTGAGCCTGTCAAGGCCTGTCAGATGTCAGACTGTGGTGACGCTGGATGGATGGATTGGGATGGGACATGGACAGGCAGAGAACAGCCCGGGTATATTATTTGGGCATCAGGGGGATGAAGATTCATCTGCATTTCTGCATTTCTTTAGGCTCTCGACTCAATGGGGAGCAAATCAACAAAATACACGTATATACGTACATACCTCATACAGACAGGCAGACGCCGATGGGCCGACCAAAATTCAACTACTAGCACTAACAGAATCTCTCGCTCTCGTACTCGTATATACTTACTTGATTCCTTGGGCCTCACTCAGTCGGCCTAATCGCCGTGTGTCCTGTCTTACTTACTGTTACGGCGATATTTCGTCCTTCTGCCGCATCCTGCTGGTCCCCTATCGGTGCTTTTCCCCTTCAGGATTCCCCGCATGCATCCTGCGTATCAGCAACAGGCCCAGGGGGAAAAGCCCCGAATTTCGTTATAAGCAATCAGGAAGGTCCAAGAAAAGGCGAGGTGATCAATTGCAATAGATATGAAGCCAAAGGGCGAGAGATAAACCGTTTGCTAGTATGGCACACCAGCAAGCAGTCAAGATATGGCAGAAGAAAGAAAAAATTACCTAGGTAAAGAAGAAAAAAAGTTCACAGTGGTATCTACCTCAACAGCAAAATACAAGTCGAAGCCGTAGAAATCCTTCATTTCAAACACTTCTTTTTTATGACTCTCTTGTCGCTGCAGATCTAGACCAGAAGTACTTTATTATATTCCACCCAAACCGGAACGCCGTCAATGCACCCTGCCGCCAATTGCCTCACCCCACTAAAGACCTTTACAAGAGTTTTTTTAACTTGAGCTCAAATCCGCTTACTGAGGCAGCAAGTTTTCCCGAACGGCAAACATCTTTGCGCTGATGTTGGCCGTGAATCCGTCCACCTGCTTGCTGTACTGCTCAACCTGCTTGGCGTTGAGCATGCCCTCAAGCCGGCTGGGCTCCTGAGGCAGCTTGAACAGCCGCTGCCACTCGTCTTCCGGTAGCGGGGCCTGCTTGGCAAGAGTGCGCTGCGCATTCTCCGCCTTTCGCTTGGCCTGCCATTGTGTGATCTTGGTCTGCTCACGCGCCAGCTGGCGTTGGTAGAACTGAAAGTTGTTGAGGTCCACGTAGTGGGACTCGATGCTCTCGAGCAGGAGGTCGCAGGTCTTCTCAAGGAAGGGGTCGACAGACAGGTCCAGGTTGTCGATGGAAGGGTATAGAGGAGCTTTGATGCGGTCGTTGTTGAGCTCGCTGAGGGTTGGCTCCTTGGCCTCGGCGGCGACCGCGGGCGAGGGCAGCTGGTGGAGGAAGGAGGTGAGGAGGTGTGAGTTGTAGACGTTGAGAGGGTACTCCTGGAGAATGTCGCGGAACGAGAGCTTGGACTTTTGCAGGCTATTTCAAAAACACGTCAGCATGTATATCCAAACCACCAATACCGAATTCCCGCGTTCCTTCCACAAACCGACTCACCTCTCAGTAGTAAACTTGCCCTCCTTGTAAACAGTCATGAAGAGGTTGGTCAGGCGGTAGGCCTTGAGAGCCAAGGTTCCCTGTGAGCTGCGGCTGGTATCATACACCAGGGCAATGGTCTTTTCGTTGTCCTTCTGGTAGTGGAACTGGTTCTCGATAAAGGCAAGGTTGACAAAGTTGCCCATGGTTGCGCTTGTGTACCATCCGACGTTGTTGGCATCCACATTGACCTCCTTCAGGTGTCGGATCATCTCGCCCTGGTAGGTAATGTTTGCCTTTGCGCGGGGTGCCGCGGCAGCAGCGTTTGTGGCATCGTTCTGGTGGGTGTCGGCGGCGGAGTTGTCGACGGTGGGGAAGGCGAAGGTGTTTGTGATCTCCAGGGTGCCGTTCTGGTCCATTCCCACGAGGGAGCCGGTGGCCACGGTCGGGAAGGTCGACGAGCAGTGTCTGGCGATTTTCAGAATGACCTTTGCTAGGCGTCAGTCCTTGGATCATCATCGTCTTCGTCGAGGCAAGGTGGGGCAATGCGAGCTGCAACTCACCAGAGCATCGACCTGCACCGCCTGGAAAGGCGCATCTTTCGGAGCTTCGCTCATTTTGGGAGGTTCTGGGAGGCGAGACGGAGAGAAATGGGCGGGTGACGAGCCGAGGTTGACGCCGAGAGTCGCTGGATGATGAGCTTCAGGAGCGCTCGCTCTTGGTGTTGGGAATATCGAACTTTTCGCCTACCAGATTTGTGGGCGTTGTGGGTTCGGGGCGGTGGACGGCGGCAGAATTTGAGGGGGCCAAATACGCCGCCAAACCGCCAACCTTTTGCGTCCTCCAACCTTATCTTGCGACATTTCCAGCATCACACGGGATTCGCCGCCTTTCGAAATGACTTTTGCGACACTCTAGAAATAGCCATAAGTAGACGAATACATCAAGATTTACATCTCACAAACGTTCAGAAACCAACATGCCTTAACCAAGCATTCGGGAGTCCTGATGCCATGGCTGTGCCGGCGCGTCTCGCGTCTCGCGCCTCACTGCAAATCGCTTTCTTTTTGTCAAGTCATGCAAGTATTACTTCAATCTATTTCTACTCTATCCTCCAATTGCTTCTTTCTTGTTTTGAAATCCCAACACAATGCTCGCTTGCCCCTCATGATATCATACATAAAGAAAAAATTGCACTCCCGGCAATGACGCTTTTCAATCCCAAACATATCCCAGAATGCTCCAAAGTCCCTTCGTTTCGTTCCAAAAAAAAAAAAAAAACATCGTCCTTGTCTCGCTCTCTCAAAAGTTAAGACTGGGCAGCCAAGCAAAGTTGCTTAGCTAGATGTCAAATGCCCATTAGTTCACTCCCAGTCCTCAATCACCCAGTCGTCCACATTGTCGCGGATGGTGAGTCGGTGCTGGTCAATCTTCCAGAAAGCATACAAGTTTCGGGTGGCGCCGACTGCCTTGCGGTGCGCTGGTCCTCTACCACCGACCATTGCGTCCTCTCTCGATCTCCAAACGCAGGTTGCCAGATTTCTGAGTTCAGGATCAGGCGAACCAAACCAATATCTGTTTCATTCGGTTAGCGCGACGTCAAAGTGAGCGGCGAAGCACGCGGGCGTCTCTCTCTTACTTCAAGAAGCCTCCACTGGCAACGGCTTCAGCATGAGAAGCCTTATCCAACACGCCAAGGTCGCCATAATGGGTGCTCGGCTTGATCTGCGACCGGAATGCGACAATGTAGAAAGAAATCTCCTTGAACGGCCTTCCGGATTGCTGAGCCAAGCGCTTCACCTCATCGAGGACTTCAGGCCAGTTGAATGATTCGACATAGGGTGCAGTGGCATAGTCATCGCGAATTGACTTGAAGGTTTGCAAAGCCCTCGCCACTATGGCGCCTTCATGAGAAAGGGTATCCAGGTCAAGCAGATGCTCCTTATCTGTGTATGGCGACTTGACGATGAACCTCTCTTCGTCAATAGGGTTCAATTCCAGAACAGGGGTGGCCTCCTTGGGCAATGAGGCCACGTCCAGAGGCTGCACCAACTCGACTGAAGCGGCCATGATGATTGATTATGGATATACTGAGGATTGTGTTCCAGAGAGAAAATCGTCTGCGTGGGAGGATACAATCCGACTTTTATCGAACCAATTCGCTTTTCTGGGGAAGAATAAAGACAGAAAGGGGGAAGAAAAGGGTTGAAGATGGATGGGAGGCCAAAAGAGTATTTATTTTGCAGTGGCTGGCTGGATGTGACACAACGCCGAGCCGTCTGTACACCGCCCGGACTTCGCAGAGGAACTCGTCTCAGCTCCCAACGGCGGCTAAGCTAGGCGGTTGAACAGGAGCAATCACGAGATATCTTACTCAATGATGCCACGAGTCGTGGGGTTATGGACCCAGAGGCAGATGCGTACCTACTATATCGAGTACCAAGATCGATTGCGTGACTGGTACTTAATGAGGTGGACCGTGGTTCAAATTTCGCAATACCGGATCTGCGCCAGCAATCCTTCTACAGTACAAAGTGCGACGCACAGGACACGAAACGGTGGCCATTGGCATGCCAGAACTCTTTATATGAGATTCCAATCAGCTGGAATTAGACTTTCTGCTACGTACTGATTCTTCAGATGGCCTCGGAGAGACCCTTTTGGACCCTTGGAGAATCTTACAGATAATACGGCTTTTCCCATTATTCATCGGGATTTCTCAAGATTTTGCCCCGCGCTACTTCCAGCGGTCATCTTTGGAGAAGACCAGGGCGACAACGGATCCCGCTTTAGCGTGCAACGCCACGCATGGTCTGAATGACACCATTCTGGTGGCACCCAACCATGAATCAAGAGCGCATTTGTTTTAGGTGCGAGAAATTTTATGTCCGCAGTTTGACAGCCCAAGGGCTCGCTTGGCTGCCAATAGGAAGAAATGGAGGTGAGATTTGGATGTGCGGCTCGACTCAGAAGAGGTTAAGCTGACTACGCAACGAGCTGGCCTGCATCCCTAGGGGAGACAGAGGCATGAACCAATGCATCCCGGCTTCTTGCAACGTGGAGAGGGAGTTCCCGACAGCTGGCCTGCCTCGAAATGCTTTGGCGGATAGATTTCCCCTACTTATTGGCCCCATTTCCCGGATCTGCCATTGGCCACTTAGATTTCTCCCTCGCAGAGTTTGCACAAGTCAAAGGGTTAGCCGGTGAGGACCCGAGCAAGCCGGGATCGCCGATACTGGCGCGGAACAAGGAACATGGTCCCTGAAGATCAATAGGGCCCCGCCCACACTGTTGATGCATTCACATCCGTACCAACATGACCGTTCACAGAGTGCAGACAAGAGGCGCACACGCCGGCTTGTGAAAAGATTTACGGTCGAGCTGTTTTGGGGTCTAGGACAGAGACGGTACTGCGCTAGAATTTTCGGAACGACTTGCCGGATCGGACACTGGCCGGCAGTGGCTTCGGAGTGCATGGCCTGGTCTCAACGCGGTGTCTGCAAACTTGAGAATCGGCGTCTGTGAAGAATTCCTTTTTTTTTTTTTAACCTCGTGGCAAACATTTAGCCCAAATCTCTTCAGTATTATGCCATTGGGTCTTAAGATGGTCCGAGTCGCCATCACTACTTGATGTCGAGGCTTTTTAAAGTCTCCCAGCTTCAAGTTGTCTACGCACCAGTTGGAAAACTAGCTGATACAACATGATAACGGCCCCCAAGAAAGGATAAATTAGTACAAGGTAGCTCGGACTTTCTTCATGTTGGTTGTTTAGCCTATCCAAAGCGGTCATCCGTAAATGTAGCATAAAACTTGGAGCGCCCTCCCACGTCATCTCGATAGGGCAGCTTCTCACATGGTGTGGATACAGCTCCTCAAAGCATGCTCACCTCACACTACAGCAACAGCTCAGAATACTTTATACAAAAATCATCTCTACCGTTTGGCTCCATTATAGTTTGTTCGCAGAGCCATTGCAGCATTTAAAATTTCATCATATCTGAAATGCCTGCCCTACCGCCAGTTCACAAGTAAAAACAGCAAACAACGACACAGATACAACTCATATACTGGATGACTCTTAATGTTTCCTTCTAGTGGAATGCTCACCAGCTTCCAATCCGGAAGGTGACATGCCCAGAGCTAGAAAAACTCGTGTTTCATCCCGCCATCAGAGTTTTATCCTCTTGGCACATCTTTTGCCATTCTTTTGTGCTCTTTCTGGTTCCATCCGGATGTCGCGAATACCGGTTAGCCGTGAGCCCTTGACGTTGTTGACTAAAGATTAATTTGACAACTTGCGGTTACATAATGGTTTATTGAGATTAGATGTATAGATGGATATGGAGAGTGGTTGGTTATCCAATAACCAAGTGGCAACATGGGGTTCAACAGTCGTAAACATTCGCAGAGGATGCGCCTTCTATCTACAAGGTACTCTTCAAGTGTCTTCTGACGATATTGCTTGTATTTTTCTGGGATCTGATCTCCTCACTACGTATCAAAATTGGAACATGGGATATCGGACGTCCACCCCCCATATATGAAGTTCGTCTGCCTCCCAGTGCACCAACAGTGTCTTTTTCAATGCGCAACATGGCGACTCTGTGAGTCGCAATGATTCAATTATAAGATATCCTAATCGAGCGTTTATCCTGCATTAGTCTATATGGTATCCAGATGGCGTCTCTGAGTTAAATAATGATGTCGCTTGTTGTGCAGCAGATTACTTTCAGAGACTCTCTGTGAAAGCAGCCGCCGCAGGAAGACCTCCACCAAAACCCACGCTTTCCATGATTAAGGATCCAAAGAAATGATACAAATAGTGTCTCTATTCTATAAAGACAGTAAGTCCGCTCCGGTTGATTTCCTCATTTTACAGCTTTCGTTGTTTTCAGATGAGAAATTGTACAGCGTACGATCTTTGGCAGTACCACCGGTTAGTGGGAAGATTACGTCGTCGAAGGAAGTGGCTAAAAAAGCACAGATACTGTTCTTCATGATCTGTAATTGGAATATAGATCCGAGAACAGCTTTTGTGGTGTAAAAAAGCAGTCAGCTACGCCTTAGTTGCATATATTTTTTTCAAGCGTTATTGCAGCCACACAAGATCAGTTTCTATGCAGTATATCAGTAATTATAAAGTACATCAAGGCTGTCAAGCTATTTATATAACTACTGACTTTATAGAAGCCCTTCACGAGAGTCGTGATATGTCATTTCAGAGCACCAGGTCATATAGAGAGTTGCGTCTAATTTATATGGCTCATATACCGGTTAAACGAGTATATCATTCACATATCTTAAGAGACGGCTTTAACAAAAGAATCGCATCAAAAAAAATCCAGCTAAATACCGTTTCCAGTATCTTGACTGGATGAGGAATATTCCCGGTAAGATCTGGCGCCGATTGGCGACCGGGGCTACGTGTAACTCCGGCCGTCAACAAAAAGCGAGGAGGGTCTGGAGAGGACTAGTGCTGGATTGATACAGTTCCGGCCAATCATAAGGCGAATGATCCGAAGCAACCAGTGGATAATCTTTTAACGGTTTGGTATGGGGATCGCCTATCTCGTTACTTTGGCATCTTAGAGGCGAACATCTCAGCAACTTGTGATTCTCCAGAAATATTCCTTTTCATTTCAAATTTTTTCTCATTGTTGTTTTCGGTTGATTCTGCCTTCGGTTATTTTCATAGAGTATTGCAATCCCCTGAATCAGATCAGTTTGTGGAGCGTGATGGAAGCGCCTAAAGGTCCGAGAACTAATAAGCCCCAGAATCGCCGCAAGGTAAAAACTGGCTGTCTCACTTGCAAGTACGCGTCCCGTCCACCATAATTTATTCCCGCTATTCGGTCACAGTTCGTCCAACTGACGAACCGAAAAAAAGAAAACGTCGAGTAAAATGTGATGAGGCAAGACCGTCTTGTGAAAGATGTCTCTCAACGGGTCGTGTATGCGATGGCTACGGAATCTGGGACAGTATTAGCAAAGCCCCCAGCAAGCTGAAAGACAAGCGAGCCAGTGCGCTTTCAAACACCATTGTGCTCCCTCAACTTCAAGGGGTTTCTGGGAAACCCTGCAGTATCGGATTTGAATACTTTCGCAAGTATACTGTCAACAAATTGCCTGGGGTCTTTGAATCCGGCTTCTGGAATTCGCTGGTATTCCAAGCTTGCGTTGAAGACCCTGCTGTTCTACATGCGGCAACTGCTCTTGGTGCAGCACATAAGAATGAGGAGGCAATCTCTCTGGTGGAATATAACCAGGCAATACAACACCTTCGTCGACATCTAAATCGTCTCGACAATGACGCACTCCGGGTGTCGCTGATAACATGCATGATCTTCGCCTGTCTTGAGTTACTGAGAGGAGGCTTCAAAACCGGGCATGCGCACTTGAGCAATGGTATGCAACTCCTTCGAGAAATCCAAACACGTCAGGGCATCACATCGTTGGATGGTCCTATTGTTTTGCGGACGCATCCTGAGTCCGTCGAAGACGCGTTAGTTGAAGTGTTTTCTCGACTTAATATCCAGGCAATGCTTTTCGGTCAAGTATCAAACCATCACATTTTTGTTAGTGAACGCGCACCAGACGGACCAAAATACAATATTCCCTCAAATTTCCAGAATCATACTGAAGCTCGAAAACATCTTGATTCTCTCATCAACGGCGTCTATAATCTAACACAGCAGGGTAGGAATGTCCTTCACAATCAGAGCCAGGTCTCAAAGCAGTTATATCGATGGAAAGAGGAACTCGACATCGCCCTGATACGATGGCTACAGGCTTTTAATTCCAGCCAGAGAGGATTACTTGCAAATCTCACCCCGCGGAAAATGTATCGTACACCACTTCTGCGTCTATATCATACAATGGCCACAATCATGGCCGCAACCTCTTTGCGTGGCACCGATGAGATGATTTTTGATTCGTATAATTCAAATTTCGAGGCCCTTCTTAGACAAGCCACCGAGTTATGGGACATGATGCACAACGCGTATCTAGCATTCAAAAAGCTTACCGGATATGAAATGCCTGCGATCAGTTTCACGGCAGATATGGGTTTTATTCCGCCGTTATATTACACTGTTGCCAAGTGTCGTCAGCCCAACTTGCGGCGGATGGCTATCGAAATTCTCATGTCAGCTCCTCATCGAGAAGGGGCTTGGAGCGGCCCTCTTATAGCTCGTATGGCAAGACATATTATGGCTATAGAAGAGGATGGCATGTATGAGGAGCTTGATATCATGCCGACCTGTCAAGTAGGGCAGAGTGAGCTGCCTGTTGTACCTCACTTATCACGGTTTAACGATATCAGCGTATCTCTGCCTGAGCGTGTCGGCGGTAAAGCAATTTTATTTTGTAATCGATATCGGGGGAGAGGGGAGTGGACCACAGACAATCAAGAGTTTGACATAGCATTGGAAGATAGTGTTAGCTCCCGTATTTGGGACTCTGATGCTACCGCATATTTTGCCAGATTGTGGAATGGAGAGAATTGAGGAGCGACGTTGTTTAGAAATGAGCCGAAGAAGGTGACTTGGAATTCTCAGCCTGGAAGGTAGAGATATTAATCTTGTAAATTCCGGAGAAACGTTACTCATGCTGCTGTTTCCCTGGAAGCTAGTATTCTTGAGTTGACCAGCAGACGGTCATTCTCATGGATTTTGTGAAAATTTTCTACTGAAGACAGTTGTGTACGTTTGGAGTCGAATAAGCTAAAGTTAAAATTAATGTATTGAATTTTTGTATCGCTAACAATCAGGAATTCTCTCAAATTCTATGCTGCAATATGCGTGGGATTAGCCAAAGGAGAAAATATTCACAATCTCCTTCCGTATTCCAAGCGAGAAGTAAGCTATTCTTCAACCCAGGATGGCGAAATAGGCTATTGAAGTTAGTGATAATCCAGCATGAATATGTATCCAGGCTCATGGCCGATTACGTACCTGTTGCTCTGGCACGTACTCAAAGCTGCCAGCGTTGTCGAGAAGATTCACATCCTGTACGTTGTCGGGGACCTTTGCACCCCACAAAAGGTCATACGGAAAGTTCAATACAAATGGCACTGCAGCTTCAATCTCCGCAATATCCTCCTCGGTCAGCTTGAGCTTCAGGGCTGCGATATTCTCCTTCAGCTGCTCCACCTTACGGCCTCCAACAATAGGAAAGACATAGGGCGCTTTATGCATCACGTATGCCAACGCAACGCTCGTTATAATCGAGTTCTTGCGAGTGGCTACATTCTCCAACACTTTGCTAACCTTGACCTCCTCTTCGGTTGCCGCCACATTGCGCCCGCCTGGGGCGTTGCGTTGCTCTTCGGTCTTGAATCTACCAGCTCCGAGAGCACCCCAGGGGGCTATACCCATGCCTTCGGCTTTACACATGGGGATGATGTCTTGTTCAAAGTCGCGTGCGGCGGCGGACCAACGCCCCTGGTAGACAGAAAACTGTCGAAGACCATGGTTCCTTGCATACTCATTTGCTTTGCTGTGTATTCGGTCGTTAATCCAGAAACCTGCACCGTTGTACTTCATGAACATACCTCACGACCCATGCCGGGCTATCACTAATTCCTAGATACAAGACCTTCCCGGAATTCACGAGGTTATTCAGGGATATCATCATCTCCGAAGTTGAGGTGCTAAAGTCCCACCAGTGGACATAAAGCTAAAGAAAAAGTCAGCGCAAATGAGTGACTAGACAGCAGGGTGCTCACGAGATCAATATAATCAGTCTGTAGCTTCTTTAAGCTTGCTTCGACAGAAACATGGAGGCTTTTTGAGCCGTTACCGGTATAGTTGGCTTTTATTTTCTTGGAATCGGGCATGTTTTCGTAATTTGTCGTGTATTTAGTAGCAATAACTTGAGAGAGACAATTCCGTTAGCATAAAAACGGCTTGATTTATATGTAAAATCATGAGTGAATCGTACCCATCTCGTCACGGTTCCCGCGTTTTTTCATCCATTCGCCAATAATCGTTTCAGACTCTCCCAGTTGATAATTGTTGGACGTGTCAATGAAGTTGCCTGATATGAAGATGTGAGCCACGCATATCCGCAAAGAAGAAAAAAAGCTTTTATCTATTCAAATGTAACAAACCTCCCTAATTAGGGCTTTCGTTAGTAAATAGTCCATTGTAATCAAGCCTTGGACGCATATGACTTGCCTGTTGATAAAAAACGTCAAGAATCTCTTCAGAAGCCTTTTGATCGCAGTCTCCCAAATACCCTTTCCTAACGTCGAAGTCAGAGGATGTTTATCATCAGCGGCGTACGCGACACAAACCATCCCGAGCCAAAGCTCATTGCTCCAAGACAAAGGGGGCTGACTCTCACAGCAGCAGATGGGGATAGAAGGCGGTATTTGTTCAATGGGCTAACTGGAGTAGGTGCTGCCCCCAGAATATTTCGGTTGACTCTCGGTGCCATTTTGTATTGTTCAGATTCAAGATTAGCAAGACTAGAAGAGTGTCTTAATGATGATTCGATTGCAAGACTGCTGGATTTGAGTGAATTGATCACAGAGAAGGGAAAGGAAGCGTTATTTATACCAAGCATTCAATGCGATAAATCTCTACTTCATCCAATTCTGCCCTGCATTGATAGACACTTCTATGACATCAAAGTTGTTGATTATTTACCTCGTACTCGCGTTGTCGATGAAACGGAGATAGAGGGCACCAATCTACAAGTGAAAGATCCGACCGAACCAATCAGGTGCGATGGATTCCAGTTTCAGATACTACATCTGGAATTGGCTCATGGGCGGACTTAAAGATACTAACTCCAAAATTCCGTGAGTTGACAGATTTTGAGAAATATATATTGCCATATTTATCCAGGTAAGCTAAAGGCGTGAACTCTTTCATTAGGATAATCAATTGTCCATTGATGTTTTAGATATATCGCTGTTAGCGCTGAATTCGATAACCCTGAAGCTGCTTATTTAGACATGCGATTTCTTCTACTAATCCAAAATCAGTTTTCTTCCCCATCTCGCCACTAAGCTCTTAGTACCAAAGCATATTACTCATTCATATATGCTATGTAATGGACTCCAAGCATACGTGTCTATAACCTGCCCAAGCATATTACATACAGAGGCGGGATTAAGTAAGCTTTTTAACACTCACAAATCCCGATTCCAAAAACGGCAACACAATCGTTTATTAGCGCCGCTTGTGTTATACACACGATCCGCCGTTGAAAGAACCTCGGAACCCCATAGTTTACAGCAGAGATAGCTGAAAATGGAAGAAAACTCGCAGAGTAGCGCAACGATGTACGAAAATCAGCTCCATCTCGCATGTTGAATTCGCAAATACGCTCGGGGTCTAATAGAAATGTTTGCCCGATTCTCCTGTCCGCTTGAGTATGACATCAAGTATAAAGCCATGGCGCCATGTCCAACGTAACCATCCATCAACTCAAAAACTCAACACCTAACACTCAAAAGAATTTCATTTCCTCCATCATACCAGTTTATCCACCAGAAACAATGGCTACCAAGCAAAGACTCCTCCGCTTGACGCTCATGCAGTACAAGAATCCCAAGATCAGCGATGAGGAATTCCAAAAGCACTGGAGCGAGCACCACGCACCAATCGCCTCCAGCTGGCTCGCTCGCAACGGAATCGTGGGATACACACAGGTAAAAACAAATCTACCTCTCTCAAAATTAATCATATTATTCCTAGGAATTCATGCTAAAGTGAGACGAATCAACCGTCATGTAGTACCACACACCTCCCGAAACACGCAACCTAGCCACTGCCCTCGCCGAGACAGTGGGAGCTACTGTCGCGCCGTTTGACGGCTACGTCGAGTTCTTTGTGAACAACCCCGAGGATCTGTGGAAAGCTACTTCGGACCCGGAGTATCCTGTTAAGATGCACCCTGACGAGCAGTACATGTTTGATAGTAGCAAGATGCAGGTCACGATTGGGTGGGTCGAGGTGTATATCCAGGACGGAAAGGTGGTCAACATTGTTGATGGCAAGTCTGCATATGCCCAGTAGAGAGCACCATGTAAACGTATATATGTCTTTGATAAATCGACTATTAGCCTGGATGTTTGCTTCAACTTCATTCGCCTGTTTGTCTATCATAGTAGTTGTCAATGTGATGAAGAAGCGATAACCAGAAAAGCACAGCCGCTATTATACGGGTATATCAACCAGTAATTCATTCAATCTTCTACACCCACTCGACTCTTTTCTCTGAGATATCTACCCAGCACCAAAGCTTGCCCAATCCCCCACTGACTCCCCATAGTCTCAAGCATCTCACTCAACCATTCGGCATCCTCACCGCCAATATCTACCACACCTATCAAGACCTGTATCGAGCCCAGTAGCCCAAACACCCCCGAATGCTCAGGCGACAAAGAATTGCTCGTCTTCGTCGTCTCGTACAGCCCGAGAATATACGACACGCTGCCGCGAATATCGAGCATCATTGTCGCCAGAATCTTGCGCGAAGCTTCTTGTTGCGAGGCATGAGCCGCCATCAGCACGGGATGTGCCTGCTTGACAGGCAAAGCGAGGGAATCGAGATATCGTAACAGCATGGTGTGGACAAGGATTCGGCATATGCGGTATTGGTTCCAGATGAACACTTGCCAGGCGCATGCATAAACGTGATGAGAGTCTCCGTGACCCTTGTCAGGATCGGTATATCTACATGTATGCGGGAGATTTGACTCCCACGATAGCAGCTCCTCTTCCAAGCTCACAGCCCGGGAGACCATCTCGGTGATTTTCGTCACCTGGTCGGTATTCTCTAATGAATGCAGATCTGTAAACCTACATATTATGCCGAATAGTTGCCTAGCGGGTAAGAGATCCATGTCTGATATTAACGCGGGAGAAGAGCGACAAAGCTCGCGGATGTGGATAGGAACGGGTACGCGTCTAATAAGACAACTCATTGCCTATGCAGCAAAAGTAAGTTAGAACAAAGCCGTCATATATCCTTTCGTAAAGGCATCTTTACCAGCAAATAGAACAAGTGCAGAAAAGGTCGTATATCGATCGCCTTGTTCCATTCATCCTCACTCCAATGCCGTATCAACGTCGCCGCCGCCTGAGTATGGCAAACCCAAGCCTCAAGCGACGAATTATCCCGACACGCAATAATCTAATCAAAACTCATCAATATCCGATTCCTCTCACCCCACATCAAACACAAACACACATAAAGCAGAAAAAGATTGAAAGAAAACACTCACCTCAAACATAGCCATCATCACCACCGCCCCGACCGTACACTCCGTCGTCGCCTCCCCCCGCTTCTGAATAGCATCATTGATCGAATGCAGCGTCAGCCCGTACTTTGTTCTCGCCAGCGCCATCACGCCGTGGTCCCTCTCGGAATTCGCCACGCCCGCCAGCCCGACAGCCCAGATCCCCAGCATCTTCGCCGTCGGCAACCCCGTCGCACTCTGTATCGCGTAGAATTTGTTCGCGCCCGTCATGGAATAGTGGCGAAAGAAGAAGACCTGCGCAACTGACTCCGTAGGGATGGAAAAATTGAAGCGCGGAAGCGATAGCAGCTCCCCGCGCCGTCGCCGACGTGCACTTGATGATGAAGAGGCTCTGTCGGCTGCTGTGGAATCAGAGTCGCTCGGGTTGTTGGATCGCTTCTTCTGCTTCTTCTTCTTGCCATCTTGCTTCCCCTCCATGTTGACGATGCGGAGTTCCGTCTGGCTTCTATATCCCCAGCAGACCAGTCCGGCCCTCGCGCACTGCGCGCATCGCGGCTTGGATTCATTGCACTGTTCGCATTGCTTCTTAGTCTTTGCTCTGCCTCATGTATAGACTAGACATACTTTGATTCGCCGGGACCTGCAGTTGACGCAAGCTGTGCTGGTCTGTCGCGAACCCATTGCTCAACACCAGTTCACCGCTGGCAAAAGAAAAAGAAAGCTCAAAACCTATGTTAACCAACTTCACTTATACACATATAACTCAAAGGATCTAAGTCACAAAGAAAGCGCATTCAAGTTTGTCGCAATGAAGTGATAAAGTTGAATGAAATAAAAGGTCAGCAACTTCGAGGTTAGTTGAATCTCCAACTCTAGCGAATAAGCTCAAGGATAAAACAGTACTAGTCTAAGGGGGTCTCAAAGTCAGCCAGATCCCCGTGGCATAGCTTCACTACTACTGTACGGGGATCTGGTTGGTTTCGAAGCCCCCCAAGACACTCGGTGAGTCGGAGCAAACTCTCTCCCCTGCGGAATAAGCAAGCCCATCTCAGATTTATAAGCGGTGTAGACTCAAAGCTCACAAATACTGTGCCGCCAAAGCCCGGCCTTCACATCCGACACCACCGCTCTTCATACATCTCATCTTGCAACACCAAAAAAGACACATAGAATCCATTTCCCGGCATCATCTGTGAATTAATTGATTTATTGTCGTCTATGTGAAAACATAACACACCCCTCCCATTCACAACACACAAAAGTCCATTGAATTTTCAAACATTTTTGTTTTAAAAAAAAACCGCTATCTTGACCACCCTCCCAACTCTCTCGCTCTCACTCTCACTCAGTCCTATCTGACATGTTTGATTTCGAGGACGCCGCCTCAACGTCCCACCTCCTTCTCTCTTTCTTTCTCTTTTTTTAAAAGGAAAAAAAAATCACTCCAAGAGGTTGCACGACAACGCTGGCCCTAGAAGGCATCGTCACAAGACCATCTATTCTCATTCCAACTCCGGACAAGGCTAAGAATATTAAAAACAAATGCCAAGATCCACCAGGATGGAGCCAAAGAAGAAGAAAGCAACGGTCGGCGCCATCCTGTAACAAGGTGGTCGGCGTAAGTGTAAAAAATAATGGAGGAGTGGTCAGCGGCCAAAGGATAAAACTCCACTGCGCGCTGGACGAAACTACCACAAGGAGGAGGCCCAAGCAAACCGGGAGTGTGTTTTTCAAAGAGACCCAGGTCAACTTGGTAAGACATCAAGAAATTCGTAGACATCGTCCTACATCCTCATGAGCAAAAGCTCCCCCAAGGGTATCGAAATTTAAGTAAGGAAAAAAATATGATGCACGGATATCCAAAAGGAAAAAAATAAATAAAAATGGAGGTGAAAAAAACGCCGATATAAAAGCGTGTAGATCATCAGTTCCAGCCAAGGGAGTTCTCAGCCGCAACGGGAGCGGAGATGTTGGCAGTTCGAGCAGAGCTCGTTCCGCTGTTGTGGCTGTTGCGAATTCCGGTTCCACCATAGCTAGACATGTCGCGGCTCATCAGAGCACCGCCCATGAGGGCAGGGCTTCCGTTGCCAGCGTACTGCATGCCAGACGAACGCTGGCTGCCATCAAGGGAGCTGCTGCGGCGGTGAGCCTGCTTCTTACGCTTGTAACGACGAGCAATGATGAACATGGCACCACCATACAGAGCACCCAGGCCGACAGCACCGACGGCAATACCGGCGGTGGTGGCCTTTTGCTTAGAGGTCTGGCTATCGGTGCTGCTGGTGCCAAAGGCGTCGTTGTTGCTGGAGCCAGGGGCAGGACCGTTGCCACCGCTGCCGCTGCCACTGCCACTGCCATCACCGCCATCGGTAGAACCGCCGCCGGTAACTTGGCCGAAGATGTTAATCTTAGGGTTGATCAAGGCGGTCAGGTTGCGGACAATGGGGTCGGGGTTGTTGTAGATGAGAGAGTTGGCAACCGACATGTCCAGCTGAAGCTTGTCAATCAGGTTCTGGGGGTAGTTGATCTTGGCAAGAGTGGTAATGTAACCCCACTGAGTTCGGGTGTCGTAAGGAACAAGCTTGGCAACCTGGACCTTCTCCACATCGATGCCAGCAGCGTTGGCGAGAGCTTGGGGAAGGTACTTGAAGATCTGAGCGGCGGCAACGGTGTTGCCAGCAACGAACAAGTAGTTGAGAGGATACAGGAATCCAACCTGGATCGGGACAGTGCCTTCAGCAGCAGGGGTGTTGGGATCATCGGGGTAGATGATCTTGGGAACATTGGTTGGCAGCGCTGTCGAGGCAGAGGCAGTCTCGGAGGAAGTAACTGGGGTGAAGACCATTGTAGTAGGCTCAATGACAATGGTTGTTGGCAGCCAGTCGGCGGTGTTCGTCAAGGTGGCAGTAGGTCGAATGCTCGTGACGGGTTCAGCGGTTGATGTCGGGACAACAGGGCTGGTGACAACCGGTGTGGAAGATTTCGAGACAGTCACCAGTGTGGATGACGAACCGCCTGTCGCAGTAGCACCGGCACCTGATGTTGCCGGGGTTGACGATTGGGTCGCGGGAGCAGAGGTCTCTGTGTTGTTGCCCGAGACACCGGTCTCGACCGCAGAGGAAGAGGCGGTACCCGAGGCAGTGGCAGGGCCGGTGACTGAACCAGTAGCTGAGCCAGTAACTGAAGCGGTAGGCGAAGAAGTAATCGGGCCAGTTGGATCGGCGCTGGTGCTGTTGCCGACGGGGGAACCTGTCACTGAGCTGGTGGGGGCGCTTGAGGTGCCTCCCGGAGGGCCAGTAACAGTCGCAGAACCAGTAACGGGAGGCTCAGTGCTGGTGGAGTTGGCGACAGAACCGTCAGAGCTCGTAGCGGAGGTGGCCGAGTTAGTAACTGAGACCGGGATGGTGGGAATAGAGATCGAGAGCGGGATGCTGAGACTAGGAGTAGTCGAGGGCCCTGCGGAGGAGGAAGTCGTGTTGGCTCCATCCTGGGATGTCGCCGGAGCAGAGCTGGAGACAGGAGACGATGAGGTTCCAGTAGGAATCACCGGTGGCAGCGTCAAGGGCAGGGACAAGCTAGGAAGAATGCCTCCGTCCGAAGAGGTGGTCTTCTGAGCAGACGTAGTAGACCCGGTGCCAGCGGGAGATGACTGGACTGGCAGGCCAGAAGAAGTCTCGGAAGCAGGTCCCGTCGTCTCGGCAGCGGAGGTGGCAGAGGTCTTTGTTGGGTCCAGGATGGACTTGATGGGGTCCAAAAGACCACCACCAGTGGAAGACGGCTTCGCAGAGGTGGAACTGACATTGTCGATGGTGGAGTTGCCTGAAGAGCTGCTATCGGGAACACCGCTGCTGGTGGAAGAAGCAGCACTGGAAGACCCAGTTTCAGCCGGAGCGGTGGTCGAAGGGAAGCGGACGCCAGTGGGATCAATCACAATTCCAGTCTCACTAGCCTTGCTAGAGGTAGCACGGGAAGAGGACTGAGCACTGCTGTCAGAAGAGGTCGTCTGAGGAGGTGTCGTCTCGGCAGAAGTAGCGGCAGAAGAAGTCGTAGAGGACGTTTTGCCTCCAAGGGGGAGGCTGAGGCCAATGCTAAGACCCAGTCCATCGCTGCTCGAGGAGGACGATGGCGCAGCAGAAGAGCTGGTTCCGGCAGGAGCAGAGGTGGAAGAACCCTGAGAAGATGAGGAGCCAGTGCCAGCAGGAGCGGAAGTCGGAGCAGACGACGAGTCAGAAGAGGACGACTGAGAGGAAGAAGCCTGAGAAGAGGAAGCTTGGCTGGAGGTTCCTGAGGGTGCCGTGTCGGACTGAGTGCTGCTTCTGGTAGGCTTGAAAGGAGTGGGCGAGCTGCTGCTGCCGGTGCCTTCGGGAGTAGGCGTAACGATGACTGTTTTCCTCGTAACAATGGTCGTCACACTGCCCTGGATCGAAGAGGAGGTCTCGGAGGAGCTGCTCTCGGAAGAGCTGCTCGAGCTCGACGATACACTGCTCGACGAGCTGCTGGTGGAAGAGACGTCGGTTGAAGAGCTGCCGGTAGAGGTGACGTCGGTAGAAGTGCTGCTGGTGGTAGAGCTCGTGGTGGTGCGATGATGATGATGCCCAAAGCGGCCAGGAATGCCATCAAAGTCCGACGACGTCGTGGTTGAGCTAGAGGGGATGGTTGAGTTGGAACCACCCAAGTCGCGCTTGATCTTGTGGGGGTAGTAGATGCGAGGGCGATCAGCCTTTGCGGCCACCGACATGGCCAGGGTGGCCAGCAGGAACAGCGATTTGGTCTGCATGGTTGCGAATCGTTTCCCGATAGTGTTTTTTAAGTAATGAATGTATATCCCTGTGATGAAGGAGTGTGGAGTTTTGTATTTTGATGTGAATATACTGCTCCTCCAGTCAGCAATGCGTAATTGAATAGAAGAACAAAAGCTATAAAGCTGGACAGGGTGCCTTACTGTCAGAAACAGTTTTCAACGAATGTACTTGACAAGTGTCAATGAGCGTGTTGGTCTAGAAGGCCATGTTAGCAGAAATTCTCGAATCCTCTCGTACACCATTGGTTTCCCATTCGAGGTTTGCGTCGTCCCCAGGCCATTGTCGATTTCATCTTCTTTTTCAATTTTTTTCCCTCTCTTCAATCGAACAATTCCATAAATGGCATTGAAGAATACCAATTGCCGGCCGGACGACACCCTCGTATGCGTGCGCAACCACATCTCCATTGATGGCCCCTCATTTCCTCGCTCTTAATTGTCCTCGCCCAACAAAGCCCTTTGATCCAACCGCCTGGCGCATCTGATGACTACTCACATTTTATCTTCGTATACCGGTGCGTATGTGCGACGAAAAAAAAGCAATAAAGGAGCGTCTGGGTGCTGAATCAATCGTCATATAGCGTCCGTCACCGGGGAAGCGAAGCGGCGTTTTGGTCCCGCTAGAAAGTAGTCGAACGAAGGTGTACTCGTAGAGTCGCGAGAAGCTCCCGAAGCCCCAAGGTCATTCAGTCATGAAAAACCGAATCTCGACAGAGGGCGTTGACGCGCGGGCGGCGCAGTGTCGAGAGCCGAAGGGGGAACCGTCGCCGAGAGGTTGTCGAATGAGCGGGATGGCGATGGATTGGGAGGGGGGAGGATGGGAAGGGCGGGAGAGGGAGAGGGAAGAAGGAAATAAGACGCAGCCCAGCCTGTGAAGATGACCCAGAGCCAGAGGAAACGAGAGACAGTGGATGGGAGACACAAACAGAACAGGACAGGGCCCCAAGGGGGGTGTGGCATCTGGCAGGGGAAGGGAAACGAGAAAGAGGAGAGACGACAGGACAGGACAGAGATTGTGTGCTGTGCTCTAGCGCCCGTGGCAGTAGGACCGACCGTCGCGGATACCGCCTGGGCCGTAGCAGGCAGGTACTGTTTGGCAGCGGGTGCGGTGTGGAGGTACGGGGCAGCGCACGAGGAGGGTTGTAACAGGTACGAGGGGGTGCTGGGCTGACAGGGGATGTGCAGGTACCTGCAAACTGCTCCCCACAGAGTTTCAAGGCTACAGGCCGGAGAAGAAGCTGCTTGGCTTGGTCTCTGTAAGTACGGAGTACGAGTACCTGCAGCAGTTCTCGTACAGTACAGGTAGGGTATTCGTCACCTCCGGCAAGAATGAGTACAGTGCTGGACTGCTTCGCACAGGCCCCCCCGATGTCACACAACGGGCTGGGGTTGGCCCTGGGCGGCTTTGTGTGGAATGGATGGAATGGAGGGCACAAAAGCGCGAGCCAACGTCGCGATGCTTGGCCCAGTACCTCCACGATGGGCGTCCACAGGGGCGGCAGTACAGGGCGTCAACATGCGTGAACCGGCGGCAAAGCAGGTACCGTCAGCGGCAGCCGAAGGTCTCTGTCGCTCTGCAGGTACATATTCGTACATTCGCGATGGATACCAGAATCCAGGATCCAAAATGTTACTTACCAGGTTGATACTTGTACAGTTAGTTGGCCTCTCTCTGCAAGCGTAGCCGAGACTCCAGGCTTCCCAAGGATTCCCTTGTCCCAAGCGAGCGTCAAAGAAACTTTTTTTTGATTCATGCGTGCGAGCCTCCAAGAGAAAGCACTGCCACGGTTGGAAATTGCACCCGCCAAAACGGGCCTGGTACCAGCTCGTCGTCGCACCGGTGTGGACGGCCAGAATCCCGAACAATAGCGCAGTACCTGTCCGGCGTTACGAGCCTGCGGCCAAGCTCTGCGGTGCGCCCATAGCCGCCCTCCACCGGCCTTAAACACGCGTCAGGTACCGCCTCAACATGTCCCGACCACGTTCACTTCGGGCGGGCCAGGGGTAAAACCAGTGACCTTCTGATCCATTGGGCCAGGGACCCACCGGCCCACGCTACGGGTGATTTTTTTTTTAGATGCTTGGTGCGGCGGCGAAACGGCTTCGGGTACCTCACAAGTACCGCCGCACCGTTTCTGCCAACCTCGCCCTGGACACTCTTCTTCGTCCTTCTGCACCTGTCGATCAATCGCCATGCCTCAGATTGCCGTGAAGGAAAAGCTGGTCAAGCTCATTGCCGAAGGTGGCGGAGGCATGCCGTGCAACGACGCCAGAGGTTTGCGATTCAGCACCGGTGGCTTGCATTCATGTTCAGGTTGGTTGTTTACACACCACATTCAGTATACTTGTATGCACTTGTACTTACACCGACAGCCAACAACGCGCATGAGGATTCCTTGGGTGCAATTTCATTTATGTGCCCAATGGTCGACCGCGTGAGCTTCGTATTACACACTGGTTCGGTGAATTCGTATGCCACCACAAGCAAATTAAAGCACCTGTAAGCAGTAAGAGCTCACGGCATCTCAGCTAATGCATCCCGCACAGCACGGGTTGTCGCCTGATTCCACGGAAAGCTTGTGCATGTGCGGTACCTACAGAAGAGAGCTGTACCGTACAGTAACGATTACAGAAGCATGTCGAAAATGCCTCGCTCTGGCCGTGGAATCAGGCACCCGTCTGGCGGTGGAGAGAAAAGCGTTCCTGGAGCTGCCCTGCCCGTCCAAGTTTTTGTTTTGTTGCCTTGATTCCCACGAACAGGGATCCCAGCTCTCGTGGCCTTCTCGGTGATGTGCGACAAGTGACTTGCCAGATACCTGAGCACCCTGAACGAGCACCCGCGCGAACCCCTGGCGCCCGGAAGGGTTCCTGGACCAATGGCAAGGGCGCTAGGAGCCTTAGCTCGTCTCGGGGCAGGATTGGCGTCGTACCTTTAATATTAACGACCAGGGGGCCAGTGAGCAAGTACTCTAGCACTGTAGATTGCGCGGCGAGGTACTTGGTTTTCGCGGCCTTACTCCAGTCATGGCCCACGATATCCTCTTCAGCACGTACCACTTTTTCTATCCCGTTTCTTCAGTTTTTTTTTTTTTTTTGTTCTATCGTTTTCTGTTCAGGTGTTCCGTACACTCCCACCGCGGCTGCTTCAGGCTCGCCGTTGGCATTAAATCGCCTCTTTTCCTGCAAGCCATTAGCTGTCACCGGGCTTAGCGTCGACGGCTCAATAGTTCCTGGCGCTAAAGATTCCATGAGAGCAAACGAGGCTCGACGCGCGCCATCGACAATGATTCAGATGCTGCAATGGAATCCTGCTTGTGTTGCTACTGTACTTGTGGTACTCTCAAGCCTAGTGTAGGTATTTTCTACATGATGATGAGTATCCGGCATAAGCTGTTGCAGGTACTCGTTACATATTCTCCCAGGAGCGTAGATCAATTACTGCTATCAGATAGTCATTTCCAAGGAAGCGAGTTGCTAAAAGCAGATAATTCATGCAAATCAGATCGTCCGGCACCTTCCAGACCAGCGGATAATCAAAAGACATGCACAGCAAAATCAGCTCATTTAGATAGCTTCCACGGCTTATGTAACTGGCTGCTTGGTCCAATAACGGCCCCCAATTGCAGCAGTGTAACGAACGCGTTACTGTGGTTTATTACTCGTGCTTGTTTAATGAGATTGGCGCATAGTACAGTAGCCAAGCATATGCATACATTCGCTCAATATTACTTGTTATTGCATTGCTGCAGGCTCTCACACACACTCAGTCTCTCATAGGCACCAGCCAATGCGCGTGCTTTCTTCGGCTCGTCCCAGAAATGAATGTCGAATGCACGTGCGGGCCTCAGTTGGTCTCTGATCGTCAAAGCGCTCAGAAACGGCAATGGCCGTACTGTAACGTATGCAGCCCACCGCCTCCGTACGGAGCTTCAAGTTTCAATCAAATCTTTTTTTGGACCGCGGGAAAGGCGTGAGATTACGGGGCAGCGCCAAGCTGCCGCTATTGCTATTGGTACACACGCGCACCGTCAACACCGCAGACGCTCATTTCAACGGTACCTCGTACATGTAGCGGCTACACAGTTTCTAACTCAGCTGGAATGCGTGCCAACTCACTCTGTAACAAGCCCATTTTTCTTTTCCTTGGTTTCTGCTTTTTTCGAATGATGATCCATTGCGCTGAAGAATCCATAGTCTCAGACCATCGGCGGTGGTGCCCGATGTTTTTGTTTCATCGAGGCTGAAGCCTCTCCTCAAACCGAGACATGGATTGGCCTCCTTTTTTTCAGGCATGCGATGCTACTCTAGTCTGCCGTAATCGACCAATGTCGGCGTAGTGCTAGTAATACGAGGAACACGCTCCCACATGCCGGACAAGCTGTAGTAGCTCCATCCGTAACAGATAGTGCCACTCGACTTGTTCTCAAAGGGGACATTTGTTGCGCTTTGACCTCGAACTTACAAGGCTAGGGAGCTATACGCCCTTGAGCTGTCAGAGGGCGAAAGAGCCTCAGCCTTGTCAGCTCGGCATCGTCACTTGCCGTCATCCGCAATCCGAACCGTAATGCTCCGTATGTGCCGTCAAGGATTGGTACAACATCTCCATTTGTCATGTACTTGCACATATTTGGGTTTATTCTACGACACACCTTCGGTATAAGTGATAGTAGCAGTTAAAAAAGAAAGGAAAAGGGGGGCATTTAAAGACCACATATTATCAGAGGACTACTACGAAGGATACGAGCCATGCTAACGCAAATTGACCATCACCACCTAGCTTTAGGTAACGTCTTGGCAGATCCTTCATTGGTGCGCAGCGGCGCGAACCAGCAATGCATTACTACTACCGTTCAAGTGCCATGGATGCAGGGGAAGTGTCCTTGTGAGACTGGAAGCATGTTTTAACACAACTTGGGATATAAAAATAGAGAGAAGTATAGCACGGGGATTGCAAAGGTTGATTAGTTTATTTCCAGACAGTAAGTTCTTTTGCGAAGCGGTGACTAAGTCTTAGTCTAATATGTTGATGTGATCAGGAGTGAGTGGCTTGAAGACTTGATGCCTCCCTGGTGTTTCTCCCATCCGCCTTCCAGGGCTCTGAGTCGCGTCCTGGATTGACGTCATTTGTAAAATGTAACGGCCTCGTTATATGTAGAGGAATCACTGATATGTTTACTGTTTGTGTGTGTTATCTTGCATAACAAATCGCGAGATGGAATGTCAAGCAGAATGCATGCCGAGAGGAAGGCTGTGCAATACTTTGATGTCGGCAGGTTTCCGTGTATTGCTGACTACATGGCTATTGCGTTTCCCGTCCCTTTCACTATAATCATGACATAAACATCTGATATGCCCCCTTTTGAGTCCTATACGCGTGTTTGCGGCGAATGATATGGCAATTCGAGCAGTAATGACAAGTATGGCGGCCTAATTTTTTGTTTCAAGCTCTTTCAGTTTTCAGTAAGAATTAAACTACTAGGCTCGAAGTTATACGTTATCATGATGGGAACTACCTGTTGCCGAGTTCAGAGTCTATCTACCAGTCACACCAAGTTTGGTCGCCAGACACCCGCCAATCATACAATTCAGGGAATGTAGTACGTGGTAGGCAATATAGGTGTCGTCTCAGCGCGTAGTACTGTGTATGGTGATCATTCTATGTAATTCTAATTCAGTACGCTAAGTTGAATGTTTAACTCTCTCACAGCTGCATGAAGTTCAAGTGCAGTAGCAACATGGTACCGTTTGTCTGGTACTAGATACATGGCTCCTCAAATACCTGCTATTCTCGTTACCCTCCCCCAACATTGCTGCTTTCTTTTGCTTGTCTCCTACTATCTACCAAGTTGAAGATGTAAGATGTTGAATAACCATCTCCCGAGTGTATCATGCCGGTATTTACGGATGTTTTCGCCTACTAGATCCGAATTATCATGAGCATGTTCCCTTCGCCATGTCAGATGCCAACTTAGTAAGCATGGTACGAAATCATCACACTGTTTAAAAACAGTTGTGTCAATGTGACTGGTAAAGGCGCTGTATTTGTTGTATCATGACCGTTGTTTCTTGTTGAGATGGCGTAGTCATGGCGAAGTACAGCCTTAGCCAATTGCTTCACTGTCATGGGCTCTTATTGGGTATATCTATACTGTCGTAGGTGTAATTCTAGCAGCATAACGACACTAATTGGCTCAACTTAGAGGCGAAAGTCTGTGGTGTGCGTGTATAATGAAGGAGTTTTTGTATTCCCCTAGCATCTTTGCTTTATTATTGATAGTAATGCGCTAGCGAGTAAGCTATAAAGTAATATGTTTTTTATTCGGTTGCGTGACTGTCTGTAAAAGACATACGCTTTACGCCAGTATGTCTTCTTAGAAATCGTTCAAACATCCATCCAAATAAAATACACAAAAAACTCTCCCAACTCATTCCTTTGGATACACGCAGAGCATAAATTGCACCTCCAAATTCCGTTGTAGGGTAGCTCGGTGAGATATCATCTCAGCCACAGATCGATCTCAAAACGTGCCTCTCATCGTGGCGCACCAAAGACCCCACTACACCAAAAACGTGGTCCCATCAACCTCCCTTGTGGCGCCCCGACCGCGGCGTGGCGCGAGCCCATCATGCGACAATTCGAAACCGTGTCTGGATTTCCAACCCTGATCTCATGAAGCGGTAACCACTCACCAAAGGGAGCGGCCTCTCCCTGACATTCATTACACCATGGCGCGCCGCCAGCATCTCACAGCGTCCATCCTGTTGGTCGTCGTCCTGTTCTTCAGCATCTCGTATTTCCTGTCCGGCTCGTCCAGCCACGATGTGGACCGAATCCATGAGCCTGCGGGAGAGCCCAAGTCGGAATTCAAAGTGGACCTGGGTGGCATGCCAGCTAGTCTGCTTGACGGAGAGTCTATAGCCCCCAAGCTGGAGAATGCAACACTCAAGTATGTCTTTACATATATATACACAGCTGACATCTGATGCGGTTGTTCCCTTGGCATACATACAAGGATTACCCATCTTCTAACGCTTGCAACGAATAGGGCCGAGCTGGGTCATGCAACATGGAAGTTCATGCACACAATGGTCGCCAGATTCCCCGAGGAGCCCTCCAAGGAAGAGCGTAAGACCCTCGAGACGTTCATCTACCTCTTCAGCCGCCTATACCCCTGCGGTGACTGCGCGAGGCACTTCCGGGGGCTGCTGTCAAAATACCCTCCCCAGACGAGCAGTAGGAATGCGGCGGCTGGATGGCTGTGCTTTGTGCACAATCAGGTCAATGAGAGACTGAAGAAGCCGATATTTGACTGCAACAACATTGGCGACTTTTACGACTGCGGCTGCGGAGATGAGGATAAGAAGAAGGGGGACAAGGGCAAGGAGGGAGGGAAGAAGGAGGAAGTCAATGCTGGAGAACTCATTAAAGAATAGACCGGACTAATTGTAATAAAGGATATTTAGAGGTAGATGCAACGAACTCTTTATAAAGAATCTTACGTTAATTATAACCAAGTAACGATTGCTGTCCATATTACTGTTGGGGCAATGATCAAAGTATGATCTCAATGTGGCATATAAGACAACTGCAGCAACACCGTGCCGCTCCCCAGTTTCAACTAACTGTGATACATGATTATGGATTACGATTTCGGGAGAAACTACTACATTTCAAATCCTATTCTTTAATCTCATGAATGTCGGAATTGCTATTGCTTCGTGCTTGATTGCCTTGTCCTTACAGAATTCAACATCACGTGCAAAATCATGTGCCGATATGAAATGTGGGGCGACGGCGCGGCTGCGCGTTCTCAGAGCTGCCTGAGCTTTGATGTGGCGGAACTGCTGGTTGAGCTCCAGCCTTCCCAGACAACCTCAGAACCACAACGAATCAACAGCGCACGACTCTTGTTTTTGCAACGCTTACGAATTACCACTACCTCTACGATCCTACACTGCAATTTATCTGCAATCATGGAGTTTGGCCGTGCTGGTGTGCTGAATGAAGGTACGATTGCGGCACTCTGTCCGGCATTCTGCCAATGACCCCTCGCTGACTTGATGCTTGATGGGACAATTAGATGGCATTCATGTCGATATGGACAGGTTGAAGAAGGGTGAAGTCAAGTAAGTCGATGCTCTAGATACTGTCCAGATTGCTTTTACTGACTGTTGTTAGCTTGGGTACCTCCATGTATGCTCCTTGACCCCGCCGAAGCGACCCATTGAATTGATCTGACGACAGATAGTATGGCCGTGACATTCAAGGATGGAGTTATCCTGGGTACGTGGGCATCGACAGAGATGCACTGTTACGTTTACCAGTTGGGGGAAGCGCTGACCACGGGCCTACAGGAGCTGATTCGAGAACAACGACCGGTGCCTACATTGCCAACCGAGTGACAGACAAACTGACCCGAGTACACGACACCATCTGGTGCTGCCGATCCGGTTCAGCCGCCGACACACAGGCCGTTGCCGACATTGTACAGTACCAGCTGGGTCTCTTTTCCATGACCAGCGGCCGGCCTCCGATGACACAGACAGCGGCATCCATTTTCCAGGAGATTTGCTACGCCAACAAGGACATGCTATCGTTAGTAACATGCCCTTCTCCCTCGACTCGTATCTGATACGGATGCTAACGCTGTGTAGAGCTGGTCTGATTATCGCGGGCTGGGACGAGAGATTCGGTGGCCAGGTGTATTCTATTCCCCTGGGAGGTTCATTGCACAAGCAGGCGTACGCAATCGGCGGTTCAGGATCGACATACATCTACGGATACTGTGACGCCAACTGGAAGGATGGCATGGAGGAGGAAGAGGCAGTCTCCTTTGTCAAGGGAGCGCTAAGAGAGGCTATCAAATGGGATGGAAGCTCTGGCGGTGTCATTCGCATGGTGGTGTTGACCAAGAAGGGAGCCGACCGACACCTGTACCTACCGGATACAGACTACAAGGTGCGACAACAGTAGAGGATAGATGATGACGGAACAAGTTGTGACCATGGGTTATAATCCTGTGCTCTTTGCATGATAGCTTAGGTGAAGCACCCCGCATGTGTCGACATTCGACAAGCCGACTGGGACTAGGCTTAATAGAAACGAAATAAAAACGGCCAAACAAGTGCAGACTACCTTCGCAGATGTTGAATTTAGTCAAGGATGTAGGCGGCTAGGGCATGAAATGCCTCACTGGTATGCCAATGGCTGAATGAGAAGAGGATGTAATCAAACTATTGCTACTTTGCAAAATCAGGGTGTTTTGTTTTGTGCATGAGCGTGACGTTGAAAACAAAGTTACGGGAGTGGGGATGGAGGCGGCCCGAGGCAGGATGAGACAAAAGAGGACAAGGACGAGGCTCGTTGGGGATTTGACGTTGAGTGATGTGATTGCATTGCAGTATTATCGATTTGTATGGATATGACGCAAAAAGGCTAGACACGGCTGGGGAAACCGGCCCGTTGGTAGCTTTTCTCGTGGAGGAAAAAAGCTTAGACTTTCAGGCTGGCACGTTGACGTTGAAGCTTGACAAGTGACGTATGTCAGAAGAAGGCTGCTTATCCAGGCAAAGCTTCATATGATATGATAGGTATCCAATGACTCTGCTGTATGTAGGTCATACGAGCACGCTCCATCTTTGGCACCGACCGTTGGGGGGAGAAAAAGATGATGATCCGTGACTGTACGATGAAATCAGTGATCTCGATGATTGCGAGGCTCAACTCGCAGCAGCTATCAAACTACAGACGTTGAATGGCCAATTACAGAGTGGACCATGGCTGACTTTGACGGAACTGATCTGCAACCCCACTGGCCGCATCGCAAGGCCCCTTGTGCGCGAGTCACTGGCTCTAAGGAAGATGGAGGGCAGATCAGCGAGATTTAAGCATTCGGGTGACGCCTGAGCCAAGTCCTGGGAGGCGAACTTTTTTTCTCGTTACGCCTGGGTGTGCTGGAGGAGAACTGACGTATAGACCTACATACTTGTAGCTGGATGGGCGAGAGAGGGACGGCGTCATTTGGCATCAGGAGAGGGGTTCTGTATTACCTGTTTTTTTATTTTCTCCTTTTCTTTCTTCTGGATTCAGTTCAGCTCGGCATGTATCGTGTTAGTCAAGGGCCATCCATGCCTGTGCCTGGTAGTATCTGGTGCTGCACGAGAAAAAAGGGACAAGGCGAAACGGCACGATGCATGAACAACGGTATTGGAGTACAGACATCATCGAAAGGCCGCCGAAAATCGCCGTGGCGCTGGTTGCAGCTTTCCAGGTTGTTGCTGTGGCGCTTCAACTGATGTGCTTTAGCCGCACGCAGCAAGACCAAAAAAAGAAAAAAAAAAAAAAAAAAAAAAGGGACCCTGGTTTTGGACAAGCCCACGTGCGGCATGTCTTGGCTGGGAGCGCCGCGATTTTGGAGGGTCCCGGGGCTCTGGCCTATGAGATGCAGGGCAGAGAGGCACGAAGCACGTACAGGAATCGGGAGCTGGGAAAAGTGCTGAGGGCCACGTTGGACGGGGGTTGGACAGCGCTGTATTTTTGTTTTTTTGGCCTGTGATTTTTGATGAGTTTTGTTGGTGCTGGCTTTGTTCCTTTTTGCTTGATGATTTTTTCTTTGTCCTTCTTGCTGCTGGGATGGCGAGTATCTTACTGGTGTAGGCGGCAGTGACGGAACTTTACTTTGTCGTGTAAGCGAGCTGAGAGGGAATGAATGATAAGACGAAGCAAGTACATGTATTAAGCATCCAGTTGATCGAATTCCTCGTCGTTCTTCAGGTTAATTACCTTAGTGGACACCCCGTTGTTTCCCGCTCCCGTGTTTGTTTTCTGAGCCCTGACCTGACCGAGGGTGGCCCCATTTCCCTTTGTTTTAACCTTGGTTTTTCATTCCTCTACTATCCGTGTACCCGTTGCCTTTTGTTCATTCCGATACGCGCTCCCGTATACTCGGTGCCTTTGCCTGTGCTCAGCTCTGCTGAGAGACAGACTGAGATCGACCCCCAGAGATCCGAGCTTCGTTCCCATCGCCAGTTTGGCTGGACAGGCAAGCCGGCCATCTATTTGCCATCTGGTGGACGACATCTCCACCGCCAATCCCTTCTTGCCATACGTACTCGTACATATCCTCGTACATATACCCATACCTCACCTTACATATACCTAACACGGGCACATACTGGGTTGGCACGTCCGAGCAGATAGGGCCATTTCCCTGCTCCTTTGTCCTGTCCGTGTCGGTCACCCCCCCTTTTCTCTTCCCTCTCTTCTCTCCTCTTGCAGTTCTGCTCCCCCCCTCCCCTCTTTTCGGAACCCAGAAACGAGGCCAACGGCTGTCTATCCACGCCATCAGCGCTGCTTGCGAGCTTGACGAACGAGCTAGCTACCTTATCTGGACGCCCCATAGCTATACCCAGGCAGAGACGGACAAGTTGCTTCGCACGGAGCTGAGGCTGGCAAACTCGTGGTTAATCAACGGGTTTTGCCTCGCGCGGAGAAAGGCAACCAACCCTTGCTTGCGAGATCGATCCGATCGCGAGCTGAGTTGAGCCCTGCTCGTTCTGTTCTATCCTATCTTGGTTTCGCCGGCGTTCTTTTATGCTCTGCGCTGTGTCCCGATCAGTCGACGGTGATTTTTTTTTTGTTGGAGCCCAACCCCTCATACGTCGCTCTATTTTTATATACGATACCACGATAACTTGCATCTGCTATCTCTTATACACACCCACACGCATACACACACATTGTATCATTGATATCAAATAGCGAGCTTTCCCTTGAACTTGCCATCTAACCCCCCCTCATCCACATAGACTTGTGAGTATCTTTTCTTTCTATTCTATTCTTCCTGTTTCCCCTAATTCCATTGTCCTCTTCTTTTCTCTTTTACTCTCTGCCCGCCCTGCTTCTGCCCCTCCTTCTTCTCGCGCATTGCATGCCCATGCCCCCGCTTTCATGAACCATTCAATCCATTGCATGGGGATTTTCCCGAGCTCAGGCACATGCTAGCAGTTTAAAGCCTCCCTGCCTTGCTTGCTCGCATCTGCTGCCATGCCCATACCTGCCTATCTCCGCCTAGCACGCACAGTTGAGAGCTCCATTGCCGTTCATGGCATTTGCCACCCACTGTGAGTGACGCTGAGCGGCGGCGCCACAGATGCGATGGGCCACGACGCCACCGAAGACCGGGCGAGTGCCATCGGGGTCGCCTTGAGGTTAATGGGAGATGCCGGCTGGAAGGGGCTGCTCTGCGTGTCGATTCATGAGTTGTTTCTGGGGCCCGAAAGCATCAAATCAGATCATCACGGGCGGACGGAGAGCGATGTCGGGGGTTGTCGATCCTGTCTGCTGTTGCTGTTGATGATGTTGATGGCTTGAGAGAGACCCATGGATGGATTGATACGGACTGTTCAGAAGATGAACAAGACAAAGCAAACAACAGCCTTATCAGCACATGAAAAACCCCTTGATGACAAGCGTCATCTCGTCCGTTGCCCTGTCTGTTTCCCCTCCATCTCTTCCGCCGTCTCCGGCTTTTTGTCGCGACCTCTGTCTGTCTGTCTGGCACTTCGTTCTGCCTGCTGAGTCGTCGACAATTGCATGTGGTCGAACGATTCTCCTCACTGGCTGCTGAACAATCCCCACTGCCGATACCACTGTGGTCCCTAACCCGCTCCCTGCAGCGCGCCTCTTCACTGCCCGCCGCCGCTAAAGCAGTGGTTCGCCTGCCGTGCAGCTCCCTAAACCTCCATCTCCCCTCCCTAGTGTCTACAACTCAACTTGCCTTTTTTTTCTCTCTCTTCATCTTCCTCTCCTCCTCTTCTCAACCTCAACTGCGCTTGTCGCAGCTGTATTTGTTCGAATCCTTCCTTAACGACTGCCCACGTCTCCTTTTTGCTAATTTTTAATGATTTGCCCTGCGCTTCTAGTTGGTCGCCCTTTTTAATATTCTTTTCCTTGTGCCTCTCTTTCCCACCTCTGCCGGTCGCAGCCGCATCTCCGTTTCCCCCAAAACCAAAACTCCTCCGTTCATCCATCTCCATCCTCAACTTCAAGCGCGCGCGCTCTCCCCCCCCGCCATACGACGCAATGGCAGCCGTCATCGGCGACTTTGTTCCTGACCTCTCGCGCTTCCACAGCATGATCTCCAGCTCTTCGACATCGACAACCTCCATTCCACAGCGCTCCGATAGCCAGGCCCACGACTCGGCTGCCCCCTACCGTTCGTCCAGCCGGCACCGATTGTCTGGCTCCGTGCCGCGGTCTCAGACACCAGCGTCAGACACCTCCAGCAGAGGAGCCAGATCGGCGCAGCAGGGCCAGGCGCTGGCAGGACAGTCCGCATCGCGTGCGGCATCAGGCGGAGCGTCGCGTTTCCCCTCGCCGCCGCCGTCGTCGTCCCCAGCAGCTGCCCCCGGCCCTGTCGCCGCCGACGATGCGAATCGTCCGTCCATGGCAACACAGATGGGAGACAGCGTCTCCGCACCGGCCCTGCACTCGCAGCCGTCATCCTCTAGCATAGCCGCGCCTCAGGACCAGCAGCCCTCTCCCACCTCGGACGACTATCCGCTGCGATCTGGCCCGCCCGACTCGTACCTGGTTTCCAACGCCGAGGCCGCGGCCGCCCCCGAGCAGAATGTCATCCACATCCGGGACCTTGCTCACATAGAACAGCTCGCCCAGGCCGACCTGGCGGGCGCCGCCGACCGGTCAGGCATCCTCCACGACCCGCCGCTGCACCAGACCAAGTACGAGATCAGCGCGATGCCCATTGCAGACGTCATCGAAATGGTGGCCGCCCTGCTGACCAAAATCACAACCACAAACGACCTGCAGCACGACGCCATGCAGCGCAATGTTGCCCACCAGCAGCAGGCCAACCAGACCGCGGACCCCCATGGGAACTCCCAGATGAGCCCGATCAGCCACTCGGTGCTTGCGTTCCACGGAAAGAACGTTCCGGCTATAACGATCCTGAGCTACCTCTCGCGAATCGACAAGTACTGCCCGACCACCTACGAGGTCTTCTTGAGTTTGCTGGTCTACTTTGATCGCATGACTGAGAGGGTCAACGACATGGTTTCTCGCACCGAGCGCAGCAGGCGATCGTCTACGTCGCGGACGCGAGGGTCAGCCTCAGTCGCATCTCACGACACCCCGATGGGCGAGGCCTCTAGGAGTCCCGACGAGAGCGACGAGGATCTAGCTGACGACGACGATAGCGACGACGAGGTCATGGTGGATCCCCCGACCAGATTCGCTCGGGAGGCGGCCAGAAGCGCCGCGACGCACGTACCCGAGCGCTCCCTCGGCCTGCCGACCCCGGCAACGTATTTTGTGGTGGACAGCTTCAACATCCACCGATTGATCATCGCCGGAGTAACTTGCTCCAGCAAGTTCTTCTCAGATGTCTTTTACACCAACTCGCGATACGCAAAGGTAAGAGCCAGAGATTTCTGCAAGATTGTATGGTGATGAGGTATTAATCTTTGGGTGATAGGTTGGTGGACTTCCTTTGCCCGAACTGAACCACCTGGAACTCCAATTCCTAGTGCTCAACGACTTCCGACTTGCCATTCCGGTGGAAGAGCTGGAGGCATATGCCACCATGCTAGTCGAGTTTTACGCCCGAGAGGTGGTGGCTCCTCGGAGTCGTCGCACGTAAACCCTAGGGAACCACAGCGAAATCCGTGGTGTCCAGATAGGAACCAAGTTGAAGAACCAGGAACACGACGCAACGACAATTCATCTTTGTGACGGGCTCGGTGACATGGGCATAACCGTCACTGGATCTCAGTCGGCGCTACGATGCTTCAAATTGAGTGCAGCAGCAAAGTATCGTGGAAAGCGTGCGCGCATTGGAAATACTTTTTTCTTATCAAAGAGTGGCTGTGGCCAACCTGACCACGCAAGGCCAAAACAGCCTTGCGATCCCTGGAGGATGTTACATGGCGGCCGTCAGAACGATGAGAAAGGCCTCTTGGAGGCAAAATCAACACCACTCTGTCTTTCTTTTCTTTTTCTTTTCTTGATCTAAAAGACACAAAATTTGGGTCATTATACCAGCGAACTTGAAGAGAGTAGGTGAGCACGCCGAGGATGTCTTGAGCCGTACAGCAAGACTACATGGACGAGACGTTTTCTTAAATGAGGGCGAGAAAGAGGGGGAGCCGTGTGTGTGTGTGTGTATGACATGTTAGCAAACGACTTTTTGGTTAGACCTGGGAGAAAGGCTGCATAGGCAGGCATGACATGGCAAGGAGGACAGAGGGGGAGCTCTGATGGGATTGGCGAATTCATTGCAACGGCGCTGGGGTTTGTTAGGCCTTGGGATATTCTTTTTATTAACCTTTTTTATTTTTCTGTTCTTGTTCGTTTTGAAGGAATGGAGGGCGGATGATGATGTTAAGAAGATTGCGTGGCGATGGGATTTTTTTGGCATGCTAGATAGGTAGATTTTATGACGCACAATACGATACATTACGCTCTATCTGTCCTTTTAATACCACGAAAAAGCAATGTTGGGGATTACGGACGGGTTAAGATGGCAATAGTGAGATTTTGATTGACAGAGATTTTGCAATCTGAAACCGTATATGACGCGTACCAGGCCGTGTAACAATAAAAAACTCTATCTAGGTATATATATAGTATTAAGGAAATTCGGTTCAATCGACTCATCGCTATAATGGGAGCACAAAAAAAAAACATGTAAATGATTAGGAAATTAAACAAAAAAGAGAGAGTTTCCGAGCAAAGGGAGATGAGGGGTTTATACAGAATAAAAGAACATTGAAAGCAAGAAGCTAAAAGAAAGTAGAAAAGCAAGAAGCAGAAAGACCGTCTTTTTTCGTTGCCGCGAATATCAGAACACCACTCTTTCTTATATCGAAAACGCCTCTTTTGCTCGATTAGGAAAAAAGATTGATTAGGGAGTGTGGGTTTGTTGTGTGAAAATGATAACTGGTAAAAGAGAGGATTGTTGTATGTCGTGTTGTATGTATGTGAATGTGTGTATATGTTAGGTCCATGGATTCTTGGTGATTCAAAAGCCCCGATCGATATATTAGAAAAGAAAATGAGTAGCCCCGGTTTGCCGTGTTGCCGTTTCTTTGGATTTCCCTGTTAATGCGCCGTCGTGTATATTTTGATCGTGGAAAAGACTGTTTCCCCCCTACCCCTTAAACCAACCGAATCTTTTTTTGTTCCCCCCCTGAGTGACAGTAGTAAGAGGTTTTTTTGCTTTGGTTTTTGTTTTCTAGTTGAAATAGTCGTTTAAGAAGTTGCCGGAACCCCATTGCCTCGGAGTTGATGCCGCTGCCTCTATATTTACTTGCTGCGGCGTCAAGGTATTCTCGTCCATCGCCCTTGGTGTCGTAGCCTCGCCAATCACATCGCCCCTTTCCCACGTCTCCTCCGGAATCTCAAACGTCAAATCAGCGTCCTTCATCTTCAACCCAACCTGCCACCTCCCCAACCAAGGCAAAAAGTTCTTATGCCCACCACAAGCCTCCCCGCCATCGGGCTGTTCCACGTCATACCAGCCGACGGAGCTGCTGGCGCAGTACTGCTTGGTGACGAGGCTGATCCAGCGGGAAGTGGCGGGGAGCTCGCCGTAGGAGCCGTTGCCCGCGGGCAGGGGCGGCATGACGAGGGTGGTGTTGAAGCCGAGGTGGTCGACCCAGCTGGTGGCGAAGGGGAAGCGCGGGAGGAGGGACATTGGCTTGAAGGTGGTGGCGAAGAAGGGCCGGGGCGAGGGCTGGGACTCGTCGAGGTTGGAGGGGTCGTCGTGGGGGAAGATTTGGATGGTGGTGGAGCCGTCGGGGTGGTGGTCCCAGACGAATTTGGCGAGGTGCTTGGGAGTGTTCCAGTCTGAGAGATGAGTATTAGTTTTTGTATAAGTTGAGTGAAGAATGAGAAACTTGAAGAGAGTGAAGGACAACGAAAAGGGGGGCAAGAGGGCAAGGGGGGGGCTGATGATATTCCCCTGATGCCATCACAAAACGGTATAACAACGACAAACTAAATCAAAAACTTACTCGTCCTTCCATTGAAGCAACTGTTTGGCGTTGATACATAGATCCTCGTAATCTTGGGGTTGCAGCCCCTCTTCTTCTCGCCTCCAGGCTCCGTCCTCTCCCACTCAAAGCTGCCCGGTGCCACTAGCATCTCGTCGTATGGCCCCACGGGTGAGTCCGTGTAGCTCAAGATCTGGATCATGCTCAGGCCACCAAGTGGCCTGCTCATCGTCTCGTCGGCAAACGACGTCTTTCCCTCAAGCGGTGAGTAGGCGTGTTCGGGCAGAGAGCTAGCAGCCGAAGGAGGAGTCCAGAAGGAAAAGGTGTAAATGTCGCCTTTGAGGGCCCATTTCGGCGGGATGTGCTTGATTGGGCCCCCCATTGATTCAGGGGGCACCTTCACATCTGTGGTTTCTGTCACATCTGTGGTTTCTGAAGGGGGCGACTGAGATGAAGGCTGCTGGGTTTTGCTGGGGAAATCTGGGAGTAGCAGAGGGAAAGAGGCCGTATGCAGAGCATCGTTGACGCTGACTTGCGTTGTGGGCGTTGACGGTATGCTTGCTTCGGTTGATGCAGCCGAGGCATCTTCCCAGGGCGACGCTGACACCGGTGACAGGGGTGAGCACGGCTGGTCGTTGCCGTCGTCTTCTTGCGGCTTCATGGTGGTATCGACAACGTAGAGTTGAGGAAGCTTTGATCTGGCGTTGGGATAGGGCGATGAACGCAGAGGAGGAGTTTGTGGAGAGTCGTTATGAGACATGATTGATAATTGGCGAAGAGAGGATGAGTTTTGAGAGCTACGTCCAAGGAAGAGAGGTATCGATCGTGATGGAGAGATAGAGAGAGGGAGAAAGGGTCAGTTAAGAGCCTGACTTGCAGGCGTGGGAATGATGCCGTGGCCCAGCTACAAGCAGGAGAGAGAACTATGAAACGGAATTGTGATAAAGCGTCCAATGTGACGACGATGATGAAGATGGTGGGATTGGAAAACAAAGAAGAAAAAAAAAAAAAAAGGGAAAATTCCAGACTAAAGAACGAGAGCGAGAGAGAAGACGGCAGAGAAGTCTCTTGGACTACTGCATAGGCGAGGCGGTGGTGTGTGAGTCGGCTGAGAATGAGCCAAGGGGGGTGGGTATGCCAGCCGTTAAAGATCTAACAAAGAGACAGAGACGGAGTTGCAGGAATTCCGGTTGCGCTACCCAGTCTCTATCATTAACAAGCAGGACGCCAGCTAGTGCAAAAGGGCCTCGGGAGCCAAGTGGAGGCTGTGGACGCCCGGCCTCGATCTCGGCGCGGCAATAGGGCTTGATGTCCGAGTGTCCTTTTCAGCTGGTTTGTGCTTGAGGATCTGGAATGCTTGTTGCGGAGCTCATGTATGCGCGCACCGGGATTGATGCGTATATACGGAAGTATACGCGAGTATGTATATGCGTGCTCAATGTGATGATGGTTGATATATATCAAGCAAGACGAGGAGTCATGAAGAAGAAGAAGATGATGATGAAGGAGGAGGACGATGATGAAAGAAATGCAAATGGTCGAAATAAGGTGTAGCCGAGGTGGATTAAGGAACGGGTACAATTAACAAGGACAAAAAAAGAACCAAGGCTAAAAAGAGAATGACTGCAGATGCAGCAGAAAAAAAAAAGAGCCAGGAAAATAGTGCCAGACGCAAGCAAGTGAGACGATGCTCTGCGTTGCTTGGTCTCAGGTCTTAGTCTCTTCTTCGCCGCGGTATGCGGGCTTGGTTAATTGGGGGTCCGGGTCCCCAGAAAGAGACAAGATCACGACGGCCGGACGCAAAAAAGGGCCTGTCCCCAGCTTTTGCTCCCCCCTCGGGTCGAAGAGAGAGAGAATATTGGTTCAGGATTGGTCCAGAACCGGCAGCTTGGCAGAGCTTGTGCGAAGCCTGCATGGGATTGGGAAGAGACCAACACCAACCACCAAGTAATGCAATGCAGCTTCTCCGCACTGCTGGGTTCAAGGGAGTTCTGCAAACTCTCGTGCTGTTTTGTATGTATGCACAATACAGTATGGATTTTCTGGGGGCTTGACGCACAGAAAGCAGCGAGTTACTGTATGTAAGGAAAGGGAGTGTGTGTGTGTGTGTATGCGTGAGTGAGGGGGTGAGAGATGGGGGAGGGATTGGCTGCAGAAAAGCTGACCGAAGCGTGTCAGAATGGGGGAGAGAAGAAAGAAGGAGGAGGAGATTGGGCAGAGAACGGGAGTGTCCCAGCACAAAGTTTAGGCTGGCTTGGCGATCGAGCAGCGGGATGGATGGGATGGGATGGGATGGGATGGAAGATGGATATGGAAGATGGAATTGGATAGGATATACAGGTACTGTACCTACTAATACTAGCAGGCCTGGGTCCGGGTCCGGGTCCGTCTGGGCCAAGGAGCTTGTACTCGCATGTACATACACGGACACTTGTATGGATATGGATATGGGTTATGGGTTATGGAGATAAAGATGGATAGAGGTATGGATGTTGATATGGATTGATAATGGATGCACGTACGAGTACTGTAGGGAGAATTGAGTGAAGATGGAGATGGTATTGGAATGGGATTTGGATGATGGTTTGTTAGGGACTCTTTTGCGTGTAAGTTGGTTGTTGGTTGTTGGTGGTACAGTGTCTGTGTCTGTATGCACGTACTTGGCGGTACAGCCGCGAGGCAAGACAAGACAGAGGCCCAGACAGACCAGACCAGACAAGACAAGACACCGAAAAAAGCACAGCGAGAGAATGAGCGAGGCAAGAAAAGATGGTTGCGTGACGGGGCAGGCCAAAGCAAAGCCGTAAATCCTTGTCCTTGTCTTTTGTCTGAGTGATCCCGGTCTGGATACATGCTACATCGCTACAGTCAAGGTACAGGTACAAGGGCCGTAGGGGTCCGGTTCTGTCCTGGGTCCCGGGTTTTGCAGCTGTTCCTGTACCGGTACTCGTACCTGCCTCTAGATGGTACTGGAGAGCTACTAGGCGGTACAATTTAAGATGACATACATGCGTGGGCGAGACGTATCGAGGAGTTGCGGCAAGGTAGACCGACGCGGGTGCGGATCCGACACTACATCTATCTACTGCAAAGGGAAGCTGTAATTAAAAGTACCGGTAAGGGCTGAGACGGAGTTTATGCACCCATCAAACTAGGGGGCTACTTCAATGCTCTAGTTGAGCAGGATACCGGTACTCGCATAGAGGGTCTGCATCAGTATCCTATGAGTACTGAGACGTACACAGACACGTTCATCTTGCTTTGATACAGGTCAGCACGTGGGAATGCATGCACTCGGACGCGTGCATTTGTGACTAATACGCCACGATACCTTTTGTCTCTTTTTCATCTCGTCTTGCACTTTGTAGACCCAAAAGTATTCGCGACAGCCGGGCGTGGAGTATCCCGATTCAGCATCACCGCTTCGGGAGTCTCTGGACCCCCGTATCCCGTACAAGTCATTATACAAAAAGGGAACCACGCTTCTCTTTTGTCTCTCTCCCTTGGCCGGGCAGAGCAAGGGAGACAAAAGAGAAGCACGAGTAAAACGAAGCAACGGAACGGACACTTTTTTTCGAACGAGCCCAAAAAGCCCACTAATAACGGCGCCTCCAAGCCGGTCTTGTGTCTAGGGCCGGGCCAAGATGCGCAAAACAGGGTAGAAACTCGAGCCCCAAATCTCAGAGGCGTCGCACGGACGGACGGGCTGGTTATTTTTTTCTTGCTAGGCTTGACAGGGAACTAAAAAAAAAACCATGAGAGACGACGCGAGGCGAGATGGTGTCCATCGGGGCTGAAGCCCAAAGAAAGAGGCGCGATTTCGCTAGCTAGGCCCCGGCTTTGGCGCAAGTGTACGAGATGTACGAGTGTAAGTGATGGACCGGTGCAGCAGGCATTGGAATAACTAATCCTGCGGAAGCTACTATCAAATCCGGGTAACGGTAACCTGTCAATAGACTGAGAGGAGCACATGGCAATAGACTCGTTTTGTCGGTTAGCTCCAAGAAGGGCCGGTTGACAGGCTGCAGTAGCTGATAGAAAGCATCTGTCTTGGCTGGTGTCTTGGTGTCTTGGGACGACATCTTGGAAGCACACTAGCTAATTCTTACATGAGCGTACGTGTGCGTGCAAGCATTGATTTCTTGGACCTCGCTTGGCGCTCTCAGCAATTCAATGGTCAAACTTCCTTGCAGCATCTCAGCCACGGAACATGCTCCGGAGGCCACACTAGCAGAGGCCAGGGGTCCCGTCCTGCTGGCCAGATGACCACATCTCAATTGGCACTACGAGCGATGGATGATGGCTTGGCTCTAGCTGGACTAAGACAACGTGATAGAAACTCCCCAAGCCTGCCAAGCTAGACAAAAGATAATCTATCGTGCAGTAACCTCCGCGTGGCAACATCACATCAAAACATCGCGCCCTTTTTGCTGTATCCGCCGTATGTAACACAAAGTGGCCAATTCGAAGGGTCCAAAGGAGAAACAATGAACCTAAAATCACAATACCCACAAGCATATGGGTACGGGTCGCCGTCTAATATCAACCCAGCTCCGTACTTCCCTAGGTCCGCCGGCGACTAAAGAGAAAATAGCAGAGTGATCTACCTACCACTAATACGCTTCCACTCGACTTCGTAAAGGAACAAATAACTAATCTAGTTTCCTATCAGACGCCCCCCTGTCATTCGTCTTTCTCTCTTCTACTGTATTCTTGCTTCACATGTCTCCGGGGTTAGGTATTATTACAAAGCAACGCAGCAGAAGCCCAAAACAGCTGAAAAAGAAGGCGACAAATCCCAAAGTCCATGGACTTTCCATCACCATCAATGTTTCCGCCTTTGTTGCCCCCCCCCCCCCCCCCNCGGAGAGTTGCATTTCCCTCGCGTTGCCGTTTGGGAAGACGCCCCTCTCTTCCCTCCATCTACTTTTGGCATACAGTACGGAGACACCTTTTTCTCTGGATTTTCTTTTGTTCTGTCGGGAATTCACGCCCCCTCCCCTGACGTCGTGTCGTTTTTTTCTTTTGTTCCTCTGTGACTCTTATTCGAGTCGTGTTTTCCGTTTTGGCTCTTTATTTTCCCGTCCCGGTGGAGAGAACCAATGGGGGAGTGGAGCAATTCTCTGCTTCTTTTTTTTCCCTTTCTTTTTTTTCCACCCTCGGTAAACGGTACATCTTCCGCTACTGGACTGGACTTGTGGTTTCTTCCCGTCAGAATAGGTTCGCTCGCGTTTCATCTCCGCTGCAGGTCAGCACCTAAAAAGACAACCTGAATACACGCACACACACGAGAGAGAAGCTAGCCCGGGACCTCGGCACGACTTTCAAGGGCGGCACTCCGACCCTACAGTTACGGCATACGAGTAGTAGTAGTAGTAAGAAAAAGAGCCTTTTTTATGGAGGCCATTGCTATTTTATCGTACTCCGTAGTTTATTTTTTTTTTCTTCTCTTCTGCCGGCGCTGTCGTTTCATAAGGCTAGACTGTTTTCTGCTATTTGCGCAAGGGGGCGTGGAACAGACGGAGAAAATAAAAAAAAAGGAGGTAAAAGACACACACAAAGACAGCATTGAGGTTAACCGCGATTAGCTCGCCAGCTGAAAAGTCCGCAGAGTTTAAACAACCCCCAGAACAAAAAAACATACAGTAAGAAAATACGGAGTAAAAAGGATTGGAACTCGCCGAGGTTGCTTATTCCTGCTTAGCTTTTTTTTTTTTTTCTCTCCTGCAGCCCAACCCGGTTTGCAGTGCAGTGTTGCATCCGCCGGCCACATGTCTGATATGTATGTGCATTATGTACATGTACGGATACAGAGCGTTCCGTATATGGAACTTGGACAAGCATTTCCTTTCTCTTTTGCGTTGCAGAAAAGAACCAAGGGGGGGAGGTGGAGGGTGGACGGGGGAGGGCGGGCATAAAAAAAACGGGGTGGGAATGGGTTTGCCGCCATGATACGCCAACAATGATACGCCAACACGCGACTGTTCCTGATTTTTTCTCCGTTCTGGAAGGGAAGGGGGGGAAAAAAAAGGGCCAGCGAAGCATACGGATGCTGCATGGAGGGGGTGCGGCTTGTTTGTTGCGTTTTGCTTTTGCCCAGCCTTTTTGACGTGCGGAGTCTCGGATCATCTTGTTTGACAAGTTTGCCTGCTTACACGGTTGGTCATGGACGAACTTTGGTTTTGAGTCTCCAGCAGGCCGGTAAGATGCAATGAAACCGCCGACGGCCAACAGCAAATCTGCGATGATCAAACCCCCCTCCTCTCTTCTCGAAGCAGAACCAACAGCAGAAAAAAAGAGGCTCGGACCGGGCCCCCTTTCGGTATCCCCGGCCAGAAAACCTCTTTTGTTCACTCCATTCCCACACCCCCCTTCGCTGCAACTCTGCGACTCTAATACGCAACACAACCAACAGCATCTTTGAGTGCTTTTTGTTCCTTCGCTCTTTGGGACTCTTGTTTTTAATCTACTCGTATCTTGCCAACCCAACCGCAAACACCCCCCAGTGCCGGATCCCGAGGAGCTGGTCCCGATCCCTCCGTTCCCAGCTCTTATTTTAGTTTGGAAGTGCTTTTTCGTAACTAACTCCCTGGTCGTGCTGGTTGCTGCTCTGCTCTACCAAGACGTCTCAGCTCACTCACACACACAAGCTTTCAAGCTCCTTCCTCTCTCTGTGTAGATGCTCAGCGTCCGAGCGTACAAGGGAATGTATGTTCGATCACGACCCTGTTAAAACGGATTCCGTTCCCTGTAAGCACCCCCGGCGGCGCCGATTCTTCGGCATCAGAGCTTCTTCTTTCTGCTCTCCAGGCTTCCTTTTAAACAAGCTTCCATTTTTCGTATCGCAAATGGGTGTTTAATCTCATCGGTTGGTTTGTTTCCACCCGTACTGTAGATATCCTCATGTCCACCATACCGAGCGGGCAGATTCCGAAGGGCGTTTTTTTTTCCCTTTTCCCTCTCCACAGTCGCGTTGCAATGTAACAAGTCGAGTCCCTTACCTCCATACCTAGGTACCTTCTCATGCCGCCGTCGCGATCTCGCAAGTGTCGGTGTACTCGTTACTTTCGCTGTGCTCCGTTCCCGTACAGTAAACTGCACCTTGTCATCAAATTCGCCCATCCATCAAAACCAACTGCATAATAGCTTCTGACATAATGGGAGGAGGGCTGACGAGATATCCGGAAAGCCCGCAATGTATGCATCAGCTCGGGATATTTTCCGTTCTTCTTCATCGCATCATCGTCGCCTCATACAGTAATCAATCATACATTGAACTCTCGCATTCGCATTTCGCACTCTGTCGGAGCTCCGGATTTCCAATTCCGCCCCTAATCGTGATCGGAGCATTTCCATCTTTTTGTCGCTCTCTCTCGCAGTCTATTTTCCCTTTTTTCTTTTGCTCGCTGCCGAACACCAGGAATCCATCGCGCATATATGGCCGAAATATACGCATACCCATGTACTTGAACTTGGTGAACACACAACAACACTCGATTGGACCCTCCCCCCTCAAAAGGCCCGCGGACCCTCCATCAGCCTCACTTGGGAACCTTGTCCGTGGGAATAAAGAACCTGGCCCCCGAAGACGTTGCAGCAGCCACACCCTTCCACCGCGCTGGAATTCCGTACAAGACACGTCAAAGAATCTAGTGCGGCCCCCCAGCCCATAACCGTTTCTCCCTCGCCAGACGACCCAACAGCCCAGGCAAATCATGAGCTTCCGTCGGGTTGGACTAGCAGCATCAATGCATATATAGCACCGTGAAACCACATGTATGGCTGCATGTAACACGCTGTGTTTCCCAAGACAGCCCAATGCATTGATCTGTTTCCCCCCTCCTCCAGCCACCTGCACGTTTTGCTGTAAAAAGCACACATTCCACGCAGAAAACGCTAGACATACAGCATGGCTTCCAGACTCTCCAATCATCCGCCCCCTTCTATCCGGACGAGCTCCCAACATGCATAACTTCCAAGACAAAAGATCCCCAAAAATACCCCCTCTAGAACATACGACTCTGCATGCTCTGCGTCATTTCCCAATTATCCGCATTCCATGGCGTTCCCAACCTCGGTAGCCCATCAACGCACGTGTCTCCCGCCGGCTGATTCACATGGCCCTTCTGTACAACATGAGGCTGCAGTGCGCATTCACATGGCCCTTCTGTACAACATGAGAGCTGCAGAGCGCATTCCATTAGCTTCGTGCTCCCTCGTCATCGTCCTTTGGACCCTTAGACTTTGCCAAGTGACTTCCCCAGGCATTGTCCTTGTCTGGTACACCATCAATTCATCTCGGTCATCGTCCTTCGCGTTCATCGACCCGCTTCCTCTTCATCGGGACCCTCCTGATCAGCACCCCGCAAACCCTTGCTCGGCAGATCACTTCGCCACCATCGCAGGTTCCTTCACGCGGTGACACATGCATATTTTTCCAGTGACTTGCCACTGCAAGTCTCATTGATCTCGACATGATTCAATGAAAGCCGAGGTGGCGAGTGAGAGTGCCGGCCATGTGCCAAGTATCCACCCCGTAAGCCTAGAAGCATTATCTGTATCACAGTATCATGGACACGGCATCGAGTATCAAATGTTTTTGGTAACTAAATCATCAAGGTTAATGAACTCACAAGACATTACGTACATTACTTTGTGGTAAACCACCGCCATGCAAATACCGTCGTTAATAGACTCCCAAAATCACCTGCGACATTACCCCCCTGACCTGAGATACTCGAACAAGTAAAAGCGCCTACATCCTTTGGTTATTCCCATATTGTCAACCTCAAAGTTGGCTGATCCCATTGCGGGAATTCGGCCTCGCTCCCAGGCAACCTCACCCTACTGCTGCTGATGCCAATATAGAGCCCCATCACCTGCTCTGGGTCGACCTCCTTGTTATCAATGCTAGCAATACGAAAGTGTAGAGTCTTTTGAAGAAACGGCACCACCGAGCTTGGTTCAGTATCTTGTAGTGCTCCTAGGTCAACAAGCCTCATCAATGCCACGGTCAACGGCACTGTCCCGGAAATTTTGGAATGAGAGCCGCTCATTCCGCTCATGGTGAAGATTCCAACTGATCCTATGAGATTTGGAGCAACCCCCCAAGTGCCAACATCGTCTGGTGGCTGACCGGCAAAGACGTAAATGCTGAATGACCCGTCTAAAGCTCCGTGGTTCACATACACATTCGCGATCCACTCTGTATAATGGTCATCTGCTGCATTATTCTTCGCGTCTGCTTTAAGGCTGGGCTGAAATCCTTTGACACCTGGACTGCCCTTCCATAAACCGCTTGGCCGTCGGTGTTGTGCCTGGCTCTTGACTCGAATCATGGCTGGGCTGTTCATCCCAAGCCATTTGTTGATCTTTCTGATCAACTTGTTTCGTGGGTTCTCGCCGTCTCCGGGCAGAGCTGATGTGTCTCCATATGAGTAGCCAAACACTTCAGTGGTCCTTGACATGTCAGAATCCCAGAACGTGCCGTCGGCAGAAGACATGAAGGGGGTAAGGGGCGTGCTGGAGTTTTGCATGGTTCCTTTCAACGCAGTGTATGTAGCCTCTCCTGATACCTGGGGTGTTATCCATGCCGTGGGGTTGAGAAGTTGCCACATCGATATCAACCTGTCTGTCATGGCGTGATGTAAGAAGAAGAGCGGATCAAAAGAAGACAGCGGAACATAGGTCATATGGCCTCTAGAGCCTCCATATATGTGAATAATGTCGTGAACGGCCTCGATGGAGTCCAGATGGCTGAGATTCTGGGAGATGGCGTAGTTCTTGTTGCTAAACGAATCGAACTCGTGATAGCTAGAAAAGAGTATGTATAAACGCTGCTGTATCTCGGGTAACTTGGCGAGTAAAGCTGAGTTCACCTGGTCGTTCATCGATGGAGGCTCTAGCTCACTGATGTCGGTGTTTGGAGCTCGCTTTGTCTCATTCCAACTTCTCAGCTATGAATTGTTAGTAGCTGGTGAGTTTCACGTCGCCATTCATTCACACGCACCGGGGGCCAGATGAGTGCCTCTGCATCCAACGGATGAAATGAGTACGAGTACAAAGGGTTACGAATGACTTGGACACCATTGGGGCCGTATTGAGCCATTGTAGAATTCCAAAAGACATCTGGAAAGTGGCTTTGGCCAAGTGGTGCAGGCGATGCCCAATCCCAGTATGGTATTCGAAAATCCGACGCAGCTTGCATATATAGCAGGCGTTCAGTGACATTGCTAAACATGCGAGAAATAGCATCGGCAAGCTTGAAAAGCTCTTGCTGTAGATAAGATTTAGTACTTCGTCTCAACAATGATTTACGAGCTGTCCTGACACCGGCTGTCTGGATCTGAGAATGGCTCACCTCGTACAGGGCAAGATATGGCCGGTGCCACGTTGGAAATAAGACTGAACTATGTGGACAGTAACCTGACTGGCTCGCTCCGGCTGCTGGTCCAACGTCATTCCATGTCACAAAAGGCACACCGTGTATCCCTAAACCCAGAGAAGTCCGTTAGAGGAGCGAAGACAAAGACATTTCAAATATAGTCTCACTCACCGGCAACTTGGTAATACGACAGGGGATCGTCCTGACTGACTGACTGAAACATACTCAGAGCCAGAATGAACAGATCCCACTTGCGTGTGTCTGCCTTCATGTCGCGAACCTCGAGTCTCAGGGGTGTGCTCCCGTTGGAGGCCAACGGGAGGCGGCTGACGACGATGGGCGCATTGGGGTCTTGTCGACGAGTGAGAGACACCACGTCGACACCAAAGTCATAGTCCTGGGCAGACACTAGAGAGATGACAAAGTTCAAGACCCAACTGAGGCAGACGAGGAAGCGCATGGCTGTGTTGGGCTTTCGCCGTTCCAGAGACCCGATTATAAAGGGTTTGCCGAGTTCAGCGCCTATGCGCAAATGCTGGTTCGAGCTCGCCAATATGCCAATAGTGTCGAAGGTCCAATTGGAAGAGGATGAGAGTAAATGAGAGAGGGTGGTAGGGAGAATAAATGACGAGAACGAGAAGTAATAGCGCCAATGACTATTTTGTCGTCTCGTGCCAAAAGATCGAAATAGCGAGAATGGAAAGTCTCGCGAATGACGGCCAAGATACGACAGACGAGGCCAAAAAGAGATATCGATCCAGCAGTGTCCGATTGAGCGAATGTGCAACAACTGCCCGTATATCAGAAGTCAAGAAAAGAAGAAAAGAGAGAGACGAGAAGAAAAATATCTAGTGAGAAGAAAAAAGGACGTTGGGGGAATAGCTGGCTGAGCGGGAAGGCAGTATCAGAGCACCTTCGCAAACGACCTGGTACCAATGCCAAGGTACCACTTCGGCCTGATGATCCGAGTTTCCAGCTTTTGGGGAAACCACATGCAGATTCAGGCCACGTGAGGCTGCAAATCAGCTCAACTTTTTCAACTTCAGATGCCAAGCCTCGAGGCTCTCTTGCCTTTGCCCTGATTTTGTCCAGATGCTTTGAAGTCAATCTAAGTTCATCATGAGGCGATTTCCTCTCTGGCGAGTGGCTTGGCTTAGAAAGCAAGGAAAGAAACGAAATAAACGGGAAGGGATGGGTCTCTGTTTCTTACTCTCGCGTGGTCTGGCAAGTTTCAGGGCTCAGGGGCTAAGACACGACATATTGCATCTCGAGGGAAACAGCGACAAGAAGAAACAGGAGAGTCTTGAATCGTCTGACTTTCTGTTTCGTTACACCAATCTCTTAATAAAAGACACAATTTCATCAGGTCTGGCCGCCTTATCCGTCCCCGCGCAATCGGCGGAAGCCTGCATATCGACTACCGTTGTACAAGAAAAATGAGCCCCTGATAGCATCAAGCTGATGCCTTATCACCGTTGAGCCAATGGCTTTCACAAATTAAGATTTGGACATTACGATGCATCATTCACAATCCAGCTGTAGTTTAAATAAATAGTAAATTCTGTATCACATTGCCCAAATATGCATCTAATACCTTACTAATGCAGCCATCATCAACGTATATACAACCCCGTTTTGTACACCATCCAATCCCATTACTTTTCTGTCTCAAACAAGCTAAGCAGCCGCCGTAATCTGCTTCAGTGGCTTCATCGGTCCCTTGCGAGGCTCGTCCGTCCGGTCTATTCTGTACTTGAGCTTGACGCCCATGGCCGCCAACTCCACATCCAAAAACTTGAGCGCACCGGGCACCACAACCTGCGTCGTCTGGTCGCCGCCAACCCAGCAGTTGCCCTGGCCATCTTCCCAAATCTCGCCCTGAATCTCCGTCAAGTCGATGCCCTCGCTGTCGTCGAGCCTGACAGCACAGTTTCGGCAACGGACCATGCTGGGAGCCTTCTTCTTTCCAGGCGCAAATTGAGATACTGTGGGCTGCACGGACAGGAATGATCCGCAGCGACGACAGATCCATGATCGAGTGTAATCTGAGCAGTTGAGCAGTCTGTCTTGCAGCAAGAAGGCTGTTCCATGTGCCAATAGGGCATCACGCTCCATTTCTCCCACACGGATACCACCACCTCTCTTTCTGCCCTTGATGGGCTGGCCTGTTGTGGGCACCACAGGACCAGTAGTTCGTACCTGGTACTTGTCGTTAACCATGTGACGCAGTCTCTGGTAGTAGACTACACCGATGTAGATATCGGCACCAAGCTCCTCTCCTGTGATGCCAGAGTACATGGGCTCGTTTCCGTGGTAGTTGAATCCGGCCTTCATCAGCTGGTGTCCAAAGTAATCTGCTGCCGTGTTGTCCTCGTCAAATCTGAATGGTGTAGAATCCTGTGCCAGTCCATGCAGGGCACCAGCCTTTCCAGCCAGCGACTCCACAAACATACCAATCGTCATTCGAGACGGGAAAGCGTGAGGGTTGATGATGACATCAGGCTGAATACCAGTCTCGGAAAAGGGCATATCCACCATCGGCCATTTTTGTGACAAGACACCCTTCTGTCCGTGTCTGGATGAGAACTTGTCACCAATGACGGGGGAACGAGGGATACGGATCTTGATGGAAATCGTCTGTAGAGGCTCAGAACCTGATTCGGCACCAATCAGTCGGACCTCTTCGATGAATCCAATCTCAGAGTCCTTGTATTTCTCGTAGTGGGTGAGTCCGTCAAGGTTGACCAGATTTCCGTTGTAATCGGGGGTGACTGTGTGCCATGCGCACAAAACATCATCTTCCTTTACCATTCGGCCAACGTGCGGCAGACCATCGTCATCAAGCATTCCCTGGTATGCCGCGCTGACATAGCTGTGAGGGGCGAAACCAAACATTTTGACAACGCTCTTGGCAGCCCTGGTTCTTGAGTCGTCCTTGAGCGTGATTTTCTTGGTCTTGTAGACGGTACCGTGACCGAAGCCTCTTTCGTGAGCAGACTTGTTGATGATCATAGCATCGTCCATGTCGTAACCGGTGTAAGAAATGACAGCAACCACTGCGTTCATGCCGTTGGGGAAGTTGTCGAAGCCATAAGTGTTGTGAAGAGGTGCACGAACAATGGGGGTTTGGCCAGTTTGTATCCTATATGATTTGTTGTCTGTTCGGTGTCGAATGGCCGTACCTGGAGTTCCCATAGTTTGTTTACCCATCTGACACTGGTACATGTTTCGGGGAGACTGGTTAAAGTCGGAGAATGGCGTCATGTTGGCAAGGATGGAGAGCATGTTGGTTGGGTCAAATTCAACGTGTGTAGACACACCAGACTCAATCTCCTGCGGGACAACAGCGATTGACATGTAAGGCTGCTCGTAGGGGCCGACAAAGTCTTCTTTCTGTAGGGGTAGGTATTTGACGGGTCGGACCATTCTAGACGGGGTGGACGTCAAGTACAGACCCGGGTATGAGCCGCCGTTTGATGGAGGGACGTATCCGATCTCGAGCTGCAAAGGTACGTTGTGCGAGCCCTCGACCTTCCAGTATCTCAAGCAGTCTCCGATTCGCAGTGACTCTTTCGGGGTGGACCATCCAAGGATCTTGCCATCCAGCATGACAACAACGCTCTCGTCAGTGGACGCGGATGATGTTTCAACAGCACCGAGCTCAGCAACCAGCGCGGGAATGCTGGAAACATCGATATAATCAGTCATAATCTTGCACTTGTGCGTCATGTGGTTCAGCAAACCGCAGGGAGAACCATCGGGTGTGTGGACGGGGCACATGAAACCCCATGATTCCGGCAGCAGTTTACGCACAGCTGTTGTCTTGAGTTGGGCGAAGAAGGCACCACGGTGAACCATTCTGAAGTGGCTGATGAAACGCAAAAAGTTGAGCTTCTCCGCCACCACAGTGAAGCCTGCCGTTTGCTGTAAATCCAGGCCAGAGGCACTCACCAGGTTACCGGTGGAAAGGAAGTATTCGAGGCCATTGGCAATGTTTTCGTTTGATTTTCTGAAAATGCCACCAGGGAACTCCTTTCGGAATTCTTCGGAGGTGAAGTTCACAGCAGGGTGTCTTCTCAGGTAGTCTCGGATAGCCGTACGAACGCTCACGCTAAGGAACTCGTCTAGCCTCTCCTTCAAAATTTGCGAGTAAAGGAATCCACCGAGCAGAATTTCCTGGTTCTGGATGGCATCGGGATTGTCGACGGCGCATTCACCAGCGGCCAAGGCGTAGAGTTTCCGAATCATGAACAGCACCATGTGGAACTTGTCGAGATCTTGCTTCTCTGTGACGTCGACATTGCCCAAGTGCACACAGACAATCTTTCGCAGGAATTCAGTTCCGACCTCGTAATCTGACATGTTCTCCGGAACTCCCAAGACGACTCTGAACTTTTGGCCCAAGTACGCACGGGTTTCAGACTTGCTGTAGAGGCGGTAGGCCTTGTATGTTCTCAACAAGAGTTCTACACGATCTGTGAGGAAAGTGTTTTGGGCCGACTTAGAGCCCATGGGTCCAATCAGTCCCTCAAAGATTTCTCGGTCGTTGGTCTCCACCAGTGCCTTCAGAATCATGATGACGGGAATAAGGTATTCGTTCTTTCGCCAAGAAAACCTAAACGTCACGTTTCCATCCTTCAAGTAATGCAAAACATTCGTCTGAGACGTCTCGTCCGGTCGTACTGATCGCAGAATGATACCGTATGTGGTGTATCCCGCACCTCGATTTGTGAAACTCGGACGGTTGATGGCCATGGGGAAGTTTCGCTTGTTCACCTGCAGGAGACGAATAATCTTTTCATTACCGTTGACAATAAAGTATCCACCAAGTTCTTCGGACTCCTCTTTTCGTGAAACCAACAAAGCAGGTGAGTTATTCTCGAGGTGACATCTGTTTGACTGTTTGCGACTTGTGAGTACTGCTGGTCGACCTCAAACAAGCTGGGAGAGATGTAAGATGGACATACCTTGATCATAATAGGAACCTGGCCAAGCTCTCTGGTAAACTCAATGACATCGCCTCCATTAATGCTGTACTCGAAAGTGGCAGAGAGCTTTCCTCTGTAGGTAGCGTGCCTCTCTCTGCACTCGGCAGGGAAAATTTCTCTGTTCAAGGCCAGCTTGTTGGACGGCGGCACCTGCGGCTTCTGCAGGGTCACCTCCTTAATCCGAATCTGGAGGCGGTTTTTGCCTTCTGGGCCAGCGCGGTCGTTGCCATCGAGGAAAACTTTTGTGCCGATATCCGCCAGGCCATGGGCGAGAAGGCCGGGCTTTCCATCGCCACGGAAGATGGCATTGAACGACTCAATGTGAGGGTTGACTGCTAGCTGGAGGGCAGGATATGCTGAGTGATCGGTAGGAGGATTGCGGAAGAGATCCTGGCGACGCAGAGTGTGAAACTGGTGGTCCCATTCCGTGCTGGTGGCTGAGGGCGCCATGATGTCGAAGAAGCAGCTTTAAGCTCGAATCGCAATTCTTGCTTGAAGATGAATGACGAGGTATTGGGGTGTTTATGAGATGCAATGCCTGAATCTTAATGCATCGAGACAGGCAGCTTCTTCTTGCGCGCGATGAATATTAATGAAGCGCCTGTCCCAACTCAATTGCAATTGGAGGCTATCCGGCAGACCCTTCACACAGGTAGCTTGCGATTGCAGAAGAAAAAAAAAAGTTGACGATAAGACTGGGTCACATGAGATAGCGCTATCGATAGTGGTTGCGCACAGTGACATATGTCAGCAAGTAAAGACGAGGCGGGGCAGTTGATGCCACTTTGGCTGCGGGGTGGCTTCACTGTGAGGTACCTCTGTATAATCTGTGGCTTCACGTTGATGCGCCACTCCAGGAACAGCTTTTGATATAATGGATGGCTTCATCAAGCTGCTTTGCGAAGGTGGCAGCCTGAGAGAAGTGTAGTTTCCTGCTTTGCTTCTTTAATCAGACAAAATGCCAACGCTAAATCAAGTCAAAATCAAACTCGACTGGCAATTAGCTCTTCTTACCCAGTATCACCGCCCTGTAATATAGCTAAACCTCGTTTTCCTAGTGTTTTTTTACGTTTATGACATATATCGCAATATTAATTTTATAGCGCAAGTATAGGTACGTACTTAAAAAGATACGTACACCTCCTCGAAGTCACTCAATCACAACAATCGCAAATAGCTGCACAACGCTCCAAATAAAGGTTGGATGCACTCAGTACAGGAAAAAAAAAACATTTCCCCAACTTCAAAATCATTTAACATTCACTACTAGGTATATACAAAGGTCTGGCGCAGGCAAGCCCCCGGCAGGGCCCCCGGAGGGCTCCCGGAGAGTATCCATTAAATTCCCTAGCCGCGCTTTCTCGCGCCGCAGCGCAGCAGCTTTACTTGCCCGCCCTTATGGACGCCTTTAGCGGGCATCAGTATTGTATTTTAAGGGAAATATTAGCCAGCATCCCAAGTCTATCATCCAACATTCCGTGTCTTGGATCCAATAATAGCACATTGTTTATATCCTCCATATTGCCTCCATATTGGTCCCTAAATCTGCGGTCCTTGAGCCACTGCCACACAAGGACTAAATGCTCGGGGCCTCAGTGAACAAAGCCATCCATCGTATAAGCTTCATCATATCATCATGGCAGCTGTGCAGTCGATTCAACCGGATGAGCCTCCATATCCCTCATTTGAGGAGCTTCGGAGTAATGAGCAGCGTGTCCTCTTCTCTCCCGCCGCCAGGCGTCTCTACTGGCCTCTAGAAGGCGTCTTCCCTTCGGCAATATCTGTCATGAAGACCGCTCGCAGCGTGGGCGAGCTTGATCCCTTCTTCAGGCCAGACACCAGCGGCAGCAGTAGTGATACCTGGCATGAGATCTCATCGCTGCCTCTGACCGACCCAAAGGTCTCTTCTGTTGAGGCTTCACTGCGCGATCTTGACCAGTGGGAATCTGATTGGCTAGCATGGCATAGGGACCATACAGCACCTGAGTTTAACGCCGAGTATATCACCTATGGAGATCTCAGCGATGATGACCGACCATACGCAAATGAGCCCAAGGAGGATGGCAGCTGGGAAGAGGATTCGGATACGGAGTTTCTCATACGATGTTGCGGAGATGATAGACCGCTTGGGAAGAGAGGGTTGAAGATCAAAGTTACCCCTTCCGCAGGCAACAACTTTATCACTGTGCATGACTATGTAAGTGGTAAGTCTTGAAACTTCTCCCCTGGGAATTTGAAGAGCTTTTCCAACCACCAGTATCAGTCGTGCATCCATGGCTCATGGGCCTGCGTGGGGATGTTATACGAGCAAAGGCTGTTGCACGTCCCATGCCTTATGTTGAGTTAGGGGTCAACATTGAATGGATGGTCAGCCACCTGACAGCGCCGCAACATGAAATAATGACGAAAGAGTCTTGGACTGAGATGCATCGCCCGCCACGCCCCATGGACGCTGCAACCTCCAGATTCCTGCAAAGAATAGGCGCAAGGACGGCCCCGTAATTTACGGTCTGTCTTGTCGTCTAGTCCAACACTCAACCATACTGGACACGAAATTCCTCATCCAACATGTAATATGGACGTTGAAGAATTGGTGCTCAGCTCTTCATAGGAGTTGTGAAGGTGATCAGGCAAGCGAAGGCCAGAAAAAGCGAGACCGTAAAATGAATACGTATATACATTCAGTAATATGAGCACTTAAACAACATATAGAACATTTATTTAATTAGTACTAAAACTTTATTATATAAATATAATAGCAGTTATTAGGAGTTATAAATAATAAGAGTAGTTACTAAAGAAACATAAATATAGTAGCAGTTATTAGAGATAAATATAGTAGCAGTTACTAGAGAAATATAAATATAGTAGCAGTTACTTAAGAAATATAGATATAGCAGCTACTCCTTTTGTAGGCGTATGGTTCAACTCGTGGGTATTCGAAATCTTCCCGGTCTCGCTTTTTCTGTCCTCCGCTTGTCAGGGTACAGAGTTGAAGTACCAACCATGTGACTGAGTAAGTTTAACATGCATATGTAGAATCTGTGGAATGCTGTGAGTGACTGGCTGCCAACAAATCTTAGCATATGAACATACGAGAGATTCGTTTGTTCTTGAGTTCAATATACCGACTCAGAAAGCTCTTCCAGCCATTTGAACTATCGGTCCTTATCATCATAATTACATATATTAGAGGGGCTGGCCATTACCTGTTATACATGGCCTCTAACCCAACGTTTCTTCTGGTCCTAATAATGGAGGAACCCTGCTTGCGGGTTCTCGCTACAGATGCTCGAGTCTGTCTCACCCCGCCAACTGACACAACGAGATCCTGACAGTCCTTTCTGAACGGGCCTTTAAGTAGTGGTGAGCCGTAGCTGATCAAGGCCACTTTGACAATTGTCCCAATATCGCGTGCTGAGAGCTCGGAGAACATTTTGAGAAATGCTGTCGGCCAGAAGTCCTCTGTCAATGTCCCCAAGTTTCGGCTCAAGATTTCGACGTCAATCATGACGTAGAGAAGTGGGATACCTTGGAGGACTGATGCAAGAATGTTAATCCAGTCTTTTTCTGACTTTGCGTCAATATGGGCCATGAGACGAGGAACCAGAACTGCATCAGTATGGATACTTTTGTTGATAGATACGGCCTGTGAAATAATATACTTTAGCAGGTCGATTGTCGACACTTCTGCTTGATCAGAAGCCGTTTTGTCAATGTTGATCGTTTTTAATGCCCAAATAACTGGACAATTTGCATCAGATAGTATCGCAATAGACTTTGCGCAGAAGCTTTGGAGATGGAAACGTGTCTTCCACGTTCCATTAATAATAACAAGACTCGAAACTTTGTCTTTATTCCATTTTTGGATTCTCGAATCAAGCCAAAATGCCTCTCCCTTGATTGACGACTTCGGCTGTCGCTTCTTGGACATGAATAGTAACAGCTGAAATGTCTTGATGGGGTCGGGAAGGCCGGCAACTGATAATTGGCCTAAGAGCTGCATAAGTTGGACTTCGGACAGTCTCTGCCGAAATTCGATTCTCGCCGACGCGCTGATGCCTTGCTCAGTCACCATAGAGAGTTTCATGTCCGAAACTGCTGTCATTAGTTCTGTAATACTTTCGCGAGTCAGCTTTTGCTCATGCATTATTCGAGCAATACGTGTGTGCATATCTCGCTGCTCGGCGTGGCTGCTATCTTCAGCCATCTTGGACATTGTATCGGATAGAGATGATATAGCTGCTAAAATATCACCATATCGTAGCTCAGCAGGCTTCGTGATTGCTTGCAGCATATGTGTCATTTTACTTTCTCGGTACCAGCTAAGGGCCCGCAAAAGAAATTTGAGTATATGGACATATATCTCAACAATGACCTGCCTGATTTGCTGAGTTGGATAGAGTCGTATGATGAGTTGTGCGCGCGGTATGACCTGTGCAATGCTATTGAGCCCAACACAGAGTTGCGAAACAAGTTTATGATGGTTTATGACTGACTAGAAGCTTTATCTCAGACAACTAGAAACGAAAGGTATGGCTAAGGGTAAACCTACGAGAAGAAGAAACTTCATAGCACTGTAGGCTAAAGTTGAGTATTCCGGTTGTTGTGGGAGTAGCACGTCCATGATACTACTATAACTGTATAATTTCTCTGAAAGATGCACTAATTTTTTACGAAGCTTTGAATTGCCTTTTCGTTCTTCGTAGTAAACTTGGGCCTCTTCGACAGATGCGAGGACGCTCTCAAAGTTCCCATACTTAGAGTCAGTGATCCACTGCTGCTGCTTCCCATCCTTTGAGAATTCTGCGGAAAACTCCGCTAGAGCTTCCTTGAAAATACCCTCAGCGCCGGTCGTACTTTGATGAAAGAGTCGAATTAGTCACCAATATTCTTCTTTTAGTATACCGACTGCAGAAAGCTTACCATTCGGATGCTTCTGATGAAACATACCAAGCACTAAGCGCATTAAATTGCGACGTTTCCATTGTCAAAAAATATATCTTTGAGATCAAATATCGGAAATTTTAGTTAATGAAATACTCTCGTTCTGTTACCAAAGGTCGATAATTATATCAACATAACTTGAAAACGGGACACTGCCGTCTGCATGCTACATACGACTAGATATATGTAGTTGGCTAGCCCTAGAATCATGTATATATTGTACAGCAGTGTTAATAAAACTGCGCCACTGCGTGCGTTATACTGTGGTAACATCCATCTTATTTTTGGAGCACGAGGCTGATAAGTACCTTGTACGTTGCTGCCTGACGCCCAGGTAGTACATGCGCGTTGGGCAGCCTTGATTTGACCTGCCTCTAGGTATGTATACCAAGGGCGGCTGCGACGTACAAATGGAAATTGCATCTTTGTAAACGAAATATTCGTAAGAATACCCGCATGTTATATCATTCACAACGCCCCGGCGAGCAAAGGATATGGAACCGCAAGGTGGAAAGCAGAGGGTAAGGCCATCAAAGCAGAGGGTAAGGCCATCAGAGCAGGGTGGTGCATGGCCCAAACCCTCGCTCTCAAGAGAGTATAGAAACAGTCGTTCAGACCGTCGCAGAGAACCTGATTACAGCGACGAATCGCCGAGCGACTCCGCCTCTCCCGACGAGGCGCAAATTGGTAAACAGAAGCCAAACAAGGCGAATCGGTTACCATCTTCCGGGCGATTGACACCGATACAAACTACTATTTCGGATGACAGAAGTCAAGGAAGTGAATTTCATCTCAACAGTCACATTCTCTGTGCCTTAGAGAGAACAACTACAGATGATAAATCTGGCAAACCTGTCAAACCTCGCGATTTTGCCGAATACTCCTATAGCAAGTATGGCGAGTATATCCCGACGAGAGAAGATAAAGGTACCTATATCTATAAGAACGACGGGTATGTAAATGTATAAGGCATATTCAACCTCTTATACCCAGTGTTACCGACTACCAAGCTAGGTAGATAGCTAAAAGTTCTATTAGTACTCCACGCACACGCTCCTACTACGCTTTACAAGACGATCAAAGGCAGTCAAGTTTGCTAGAAGACCTAAATGAGAACCGTCCTGTATGGCGTACAGCGCCAATGAAACCGCCACACATATATATGGGTAATTTATATCAGAAAGAGCAAGAGCAAAGGCAGAAACTATTGCTCCTACAGCAGCAGCAGCAACAACAACAACAACAACAACAACAACAACAACAACAACAACAACAACAACAACAACAACAACAACAACAACAACAACAACAACAACAACAAGATTCTATGGAACGCACTGACTCATTGAACTCTGCTCTTCAATTAATAACAAGAGCCCTGAATATACAGGACGAGCCAATGTTGACCATGGAAACTTTGCAGGCATACCTGCTGGACCTCAAACTGAAAGGGAAAGCGCAACAAGCAGCTTATCCAAAAGTTCAATTGATACATCGCGTATTGAACCAGAGCTTGAACCTAGTAGATATGGAGAAACAAATGTACCTTGATCAGCCAATATGGTTAGAGGGAGCGACATCACATAGGGAGGCTCTTGCTGGTAACCTTCCACTGCAGGGCACCTTATCTTACCTATCGAAACGCCCGGAGGTCTGTTGTCTTATATACAGGGATTATGATGTCACTTATATCAATCGAATGGAAGTTTTGGATGAAGACTACGACCTACCAATTAAGCCAAAACATACTGCGGAGACCGTTCAGTTGGTGACCGCAAGCCTTGCTGCTGCGGTAGCCAGGTTTCTGAAATACTACAATTTCGATACACAAGACGATGTTATCATGGAATCAGTCGAACTTTCAAGTCTTTATATCGCCATATATCATGCTCGAGGAGACACCTTGATACCTTTTTTGGAAACATTAGAGGATGAACAACGTGATCAATTTCAAGCGCTACTAGATTTCTTCATGTCTCAATACGAGGACGAGTATAGCCTTGTTGATCATATGACTCGCAGAGGCATAATCACACAAGAGTACATCAAATATCTCTTCAAGCCTGGGGACATTATTGTAGAAGACCATGATCAAGATACAAGAGGTTATTTGGCCATGTCCTGGCTCAAAGACGACGACAGAGAAGATCGGTCAGACCAAAGCTCGAGCCAGACCGAAACTAAGACAACTTTCAGCATGAAAGCTTGGAACTGGGAATTGGATAGTGTATTCTCAAGAGAAGTCGGAGCTCTTACTATACAATTCGATGCGAAAGACTACTCGGAGAGAAAAATTAGTGATATGAACATTCGACCGCTCCTTTACGTTGAAGAGCCCACGAAAACAAGACTGGAAATAAGAGGACAATGGTTCTGGAAGTGTCGCATGAGACGCATGGTATGTTACGATGACACACGAAAAAGCCAACACTACTCTATTGATGAACGATACATGGTCGATATGATGATATATCACGAATTACATAAACTTAACTCCTCCATACGGCGTCAATATATTGACTATATTGACTCTGAAGCACTGAAGCAGGAAAATCCTCCTGACAAGAATTTCATTTATCTATCGCCTCTGACAGTAAAGGCATACAACCTCAAGAGGAAGAAATGGGTGGATTTAAATCTTGACGGGCTCCGCGATATTTCTTGGAACACACAAGCGTTTGAGAGCCTTGTGCTCAAGGAAAAAACAAAACGACTGATTCGAGCCCTCGTAAGCAATCAAATCGAAGCAGAAAAATCCACAGATCTTATTAGTGGTAAAGGAAACGGCTTAATCATGTTACTCCATGGGGGACCGGGTACAGGTAAGACCTTGACTGCTGAAAGTGTGGCCGAAATCGCCAAGAGGCCGCTGTATCCCGTTACATGTGGAGATATTGGAACGAAGCCAGAAGATGTTGAGAAGTATCTCGAGTCCGTTCTCTATCTGGGCAAGACCTGGGGGTGTGTAGTCTTGCTTGATGAAGCAGATGTCTTCCTGGAGCAGCGCAGCTTGGAAGATCTACACCGTAATGCGCTGGTGTCGGTATTTCTAAGAGTTCTGGAATACTACGACGGGATCCTGATCCTGACAAGCAACCGGGTTGGCACCTTTGACGAAGCATTCAAATCCCGCATTCAACTGGCAGTCCATTACAATAGCCTGGACTTGGACCAAAGGACCCAGATTTGGCGCAACTTCACACGGCGTTTAAAAGACCTGAATGAAGAAGGCATCGATTTTGCAGATTTGATGGATAACATCCCACAACTTGCTCGCAAAGAGATGAACGGAAGGGAAATTCGCAATGCTATTACAACAGCGAGACAATATGCTAGATGGGAGCGACAGCAGGATCAGAGTTTCAAGCTGGACTATAAGGTAATGAAAGAAGTGATTGAAACGGCTGGAGAATTTGACGATTATATCAATACTTTGAATGGTGGGTTTACGCAAGAGCAGTTGGCAAAAGAAGACGGGATACGCTAGTGGGATTAGTATCTTGATATTATTTCCTTTTGCAACATTATTATCGAACACTATCACTTGCACCTCTTTTTTTTTGCGAGGATGTGATTAAATCTCGATCAAATAACCGTGACTCGCTTGTCAGAGCTTCGACAAAGTAGGCTATCAACACCTTATTACGAAATGTTATGAATTGATATTTGATTAGATGTCCATACAAGCAAAAAATCACATGTTCTGTGTAGGAGATGTGATGGACATGTCTCTTCCCAGCCCATGTCTTTGCATTAGTCATCATCATCAAAAAGACGCGATTTAGGGGAACATATGATATCGATGCAAAGCTGGGTCCATATAGCGTGACGGCTTAGGATTTGCCAAGCTGTCAAGGTCTGCTAGGCCTCATTGCGTATGAATCGACATTCCTAGCACCTTATGTGTGTTCTGATTCAAAGCCGGCCTTCGTATGCTGTGTCTGGTTCCGAGTTAGTGTCTCTGTACTGGGTGGGAGACTAACATTGGCCCAGCATCACAGTCCGCAAAGTGACGGATGACCTCGATTGCTGGTTGGTGTGCCTAGCACTCTATTTGGGAGATATCAAGGTGTCATAAAGTGGTGCTCGACGTAATAATGCCTAGCCTCCCCCTCCAAAGCGGCCCCCCTGGTCGTGATATTTCCGCATCTTGTCTCGTACATGGAGCTTAGGTATCTGTGTTCCACATTCAACCCATCTTCTCCATCTTGACCAGGCTAGGAATTGCAGGTCCTATTACAGTGCTCTGTATCAGGCATCTTCATCATTTTTTTTTTCAGGCCCGGGGCTCTCTAGCTTGCAAATGTAGCACTCATTCAGAGCAGGGTGGCAGAGATTTTAAAAACCAGCCGGGGTCCCAGTATCTCTCCCGGTTCTCTAGGCGCCGGGACTTTTGCCTCGAGGACTGAAACCTCGCTTTCGATGCCTGCACCTGCACCTGTCGATAAAGTGCTAGGCGCCGGAGCAGGGGCTCCAAATGGGAAACGTCGTCGCATGCGTTTTCTCGCAAAGAGGCGCCCCGATCGTCCAGATCAGGATGCAGCCCTCAAAGGAGGCAAAAGAGAGCTAGCAGGGCCTCGTGAACAGAGCACTGGGCTCGATGTCTTCGTGTGTGACGGAGAGGTGCAGCATCCAAGTTTATGCGGTGAAAGAGCGTGCCCGTCTTCAATATTCTATTTTCATTTTTTTCATATTTGACCCATTGGATTGGAGGGAATTTCGAAACGAACATGGATTCGATTACTGGAATTTCGTGATATTTGATATGGATGGAGCCTCTATTACTACTAGACCCCAAGCTATGGACACGGACATGCTACATACAGTTACAAGTCCCAGGTTCAGTGGCGGGGCAGAGGGACAAAGAAAAAAAGAACCGACGAAAAAAAATCAACAAAAATGGGCAAATAAATCGCTGCCTGTCATTGAACCTTATCCGGCCCGCCAAAGCTAGCAGCGGCAGGTACTAAGCAGGCCGACCACTTTCCACTTTCCAACCCCGCCATCGTCAGACGCGCATATTCATCCTCCTCATCCTTATCGATATTCCGCCATCAGTCATCCAATCCATTTCCGGCTTCACGACTTGTCTGCTCCTCCTCTTCTGCTCCTCTACAACAACATAACATCACCACCATCATCGCTACCATCGTCACAGCATCGATCACAACAGAACCGCCGGCTGCAAGAGACACCCTAGCACGGCACAGAGACAGAGACAGAGACAGAGACACCGCAGCAGCTGCCAGACCAGACCTTGCTACTACTGTAGGCGCTGTGCTCCAGAATCCACCGTTGCAGGCGCTGGAAATGGCATAGCACAGCTGCAGCCTGTCACTGAGAATCACCACATACTCGTACATACTCGTACATCAGTCCTGCCCCAAGGCAAATCATCCATCACCAGGCCTGTCCTCGCATTACTAGCCGCAGGACTAATTACCTCTTCTATCCCATACCTGCACAGTACAGTACGGGGTTGCTGCCAGTGAGAAGAGTGAGTACTACAGTCCATCTGAGACACACTGGGCCAAAAGGTCCAGGTCTGCTTGCACAAGATACGGGGTGCCTTTTATGCATCCTCACGAGCCAAACCCCCGGCTCATGATCGGCCCAGTCTGCACAAACGAATGAAACGGCACACTTTGCACAGGGCAGCGGTTAACCTCGATTGGCAGCGTAGGTCTGGTGACTCGACAAACACAGCATACCCGCTTCCATACGACGTCCCGAAGTTGCGCACGCACGCACGGTACAGCTTCTCTTGGTGCGCCGCTGCGACAAACCACAGCTGCGCTTTGGTTGGCTGTCCCTTTTTTCCCTCTCTCTTCTAGCCATCCTTCTGGCCACTAGCCGTCCAGATAGCGGAGCAGAGCAGCTTGCCGTCCTCATGCTACCAGTTTGCCAGCTTCGGACCTACGTCAACAGGTACTAGCTGTGGTTGCGATACGCCATCTCTACGCCAGGCCCTACGCCCTGCTCTACACTCCAATTTTTTTTTTGGCTGCTCCATCTCCATCACCCTGCTCTCTACGCATCTTCTACGCATCTACGCTCATCTCTGCCGCCTCCCTCGCATTCCAGACGAGCTCGCGGCAGCCCAGGTTAGCTCTCCCAGACCCCCAGGAGCTCGTGCTTCGACGCCCGTCAGCCCGCTCGCTGCTCTTGTCTCGACCGCCATCCATCTCCCAGGTGGGGTTCCCTCTACTTCTGCCGCCAGGCGTCACCTCAAGCCCTCATGTCACTTGGACCAACCGTTGCGCAACAACCTTGAATCTTGCTCTCTCCGCATCCCTATCTTGCCCCATCTCTCTTTTTTTCCTCCCTGATTTTTTTTCTCTCTTTCCTGCAAGGGCATTACGCATCGCCCAAACGCAGTCGACGAGCTTCGGCAGCGAGCTTACCTATTCTTTCGCAGTTATAGAGTGTCGACCTCCGCTACTACTCCATCTAGCCGCATCGGCCCTATCGCATGCCAGGCGGCAAGCTTTGCACCCGCACGACCTTTGCGCCGTTGTCGGTAAATCGATAGATTTGTCCACGAGCTCACGCAGCGACGTTTCCTCGACTGTACCATTCGTATTATACATTTGAAAACGACGGCCGCCATCGCGCGACTTCCTGAGACATCGACAAACGTTTGACCGCCGGTCGTACCGCCGAATCGATTTCTCGCAACGCCATCTGCTGATACCGTTTCCCCTCATCCTCATCCTCTTCCCCCTCCCCCCCTCCTTGTACCAACATCCGATCGACGTCTCGCATAAACGATTTAAACATGGCCGGGCTATTCAGAAAGGTGTATGATTGGTTGTTGAGGACGTTTTGGTGAGTCGCTCTACTGCGCCGGAATTAGAGGCGGGGGTCCCACGATACACTGGGTGGTGGTGGTGTGTGTGGCGTTGCTGAGTGTAGATGCTAGCCGTGCTGCGAACCCGAAGCCTGTCCTGTGCTTGAGCCATGAGTGTGTTTGTGCCTGTGAAATCTGACTGGTGACGATAGGGCGATGGAAATGGAAGTGACCATGGTTGGTCTGCAAAATGCCGGAAAGACATCGTTGCTGCGAGTACTGGCTGTAGGTTTCCCCCTTGCCACACCTTGCTGCTTGGGGCCGGGCTGACTGAGTTATTGGGATGATCCTTTAGGGTGGAGAGTTTACTCTTGAGTAAGTGCATGCCCTTCCATTGCCCCATCCCCCTCCTGCCTCTTCCTGCTGCCATGGAGGATCTGCCGTGGAGGATCTGCAGTGGTCAGCTGAACCCTCTCGGAACCATGGCAACCTCTGAAGATGTGTTGAACATGTCGGTCCAGTTACTGACTGCGAGTCTTGTGTAGCTCGATTCCGACCGTCGGGTTCAATATGAAGCGTGTGCAACGGGGGCATGTTACACTAAAATGCTGGGATATTGGTGGGCAGCCGCGCTTTCGCACCATGTGGGAGCGGTATTGCCGTGGTGTCAACGCCATCGTCTTCATCGTAGACATTGCGGATGTAGAGCTCATCCCCCAGGCCAAGGAGGAGCTTCACTCCCTCATGGCCCACCCGTCTCTAGGGGGAATCCCCCTGCTTGTTCTCGGCAACAAGTCTGACCTTCCAGAGAAGCTGTCCGTCGATGAGCTGATTGATGAGCTGGACCTGAAAAGCATCCAGCACCGTGAGGTCTGCTGTTACGGCATCAGTGCCAAGCACGAGACAAATCTCGACGCTGTGGTGCAGTTCCTGGTGAAGTGGGCTGGTCGATGAAGGCCTTTGCCTTATGTGCCTGGACAAGCAGACGACTGAGCAGCCGCCTGGTGGTCCCAAGACAGCACATGACCTATGCTTGGGAGCAACAAGACCAGGACGAAGAAGGATGCTGACCATTAATCCCCCTAATGCCCCAGAACTCCCAAGTGCGAGAGGTCGACTAGACCTGGCACCCTTTTGAGCGAACCCACAGCCTCTCCCCCCCGCCTGTGCGGCGTGGAGGCGGGATATTTCCGGACGGATGACAGTTGGTATATAAATTTCCTCTCTCACGAACTCTCATGAAAGATGATGGCGACCATGGCAACATTTTGTTTTTGTTTTTGCCCTCGACGGGGGCTAGCCCTTTTGACTAATCCCCCCTTTGGCTCCTGGCATGGACGGAAGTAGAGACGGCGGCATCCGGAGGCATCGAGTGTGAGATATAGAAAACGGAACCGGGGCTTGGAGCATGGTGGGCACTTGCCCGGTGTGTTTGTGTGATTTGCCCCCCCTTTTCCCCCAGTTTCTTTGGCTTGGATTAGTTGCGATGTTTTTTGTTTCCCCTCCCGCGGACAAGATCAACTCCAAGGCGCGCCTATGTATAGCAAGCGATCCGGGCGATGAGATATGAATGATGATTTATAGCATTTTGTGAGAACAAGGAAAGCAAAAAGAAAAACAGACACAGACACAGACACAGACATGCTCTTCAACGGGACCCGGTGATACAGGTCGATCAAGGCTGGCGACGTGCGAGAAGAGGGAGCTTCCCATTCGCACGCCGTCAAGCCAGAGAGTGAGTGAGCTGTAGGCCTGTATATGTATATGTAGAATGTAAAAGAATCATCACTATCTGGAGACCTGGAAAACAAGAAGATCCGCGGAGTGTCCCGGGTGTTTGGTCCTGGCAGCCAAGGTAGGAAAGGTCATGGATGGGGATGCGCGGGGCTTGGACGAGGGATGGAGTTGATTGGTGGGCGTGTGGGGTTAGTGATCCCATCACCACCCAAAGCAAGCGAAAGAAATCGAAGGGGAAATGTGGCTTGCTGATTGACGAAGAAAAAGAAAAAAGAAGGCAGAGAAGAGGGTGAATAGCACTGACCCAAGTATAAAAAAAAAAAGCGACAACCAGCAGGGAGGGGGGAAAAGAAAAAGAAGAAGAAGCAGCACGGCAAAGACGGTGGGTTGACGGATCTCGAGGCTACACACGGACCACTTGATGCGTTGGCCAACTCATCACTGCAGTTGACAAGCGCCGCATTCCCTGTCTGGTGATTTGCTTGGGGGTTTGTTTTGTTTGCTGGGGGTGGTTTTTTTCTGGTTTAGGGATGGGGAGGGGTTTACGGGTGTTTTCTTCTTCTTTTGATTTGCTTGTGATTTTTGGCTATTTTATTTTATTTTATTTTATTATGTTGTAATATCATGCTGTGGTTGTTTGATTTTTTGTTTTATAGAGGTAGTAGTAACAGTAACAGTAGTATATGGCGCATGTGCATGTGCATGGTGCAGCAGCGCATGTCTTATGCCCTATGATGTGATGGGCGTCTTCCGCCCAGAGAGAGACAAATCATCCATGTACTGTACATACACGACAAGAGAGAAGAAAAACATGTGTGTGTGTGTGTACCCGTCAAACGGTATCCGGAAACGGGGGGGTTAGAGAGAGAGACCGGGGTGGTTTGTGTCTGCTTTAGTGGTGGGATGAGCAAGAAATGCCAGCGCATCAAGTAGGGGTGGGTTATTTATTTGTCGGGGGTGGGCATGGGAGGCTGAGAATGGAGATGGGACATGGAACATGGAGATTTTGGTACGATTAAAAAGGTAAGGTTACTGTGACTGCGGGTTTATTTTTGTATGGATGGATGGGGGGAAGATGGGGGGATTTTTGGTGATGTTTACGGGGTTACGGTTGTTGTTGTTTGTTAGGTGTTTTGGTTTTCAACTGGGATTCTTTTGCACCATGGGCGTTGATGGACGGGAGAGAGAGAGCATGGGGGGGCTGGGCCATGGTGAGTGATGTGAGTACCATATGATGATGATGATGATGCAACGGAGCATTGAGCAAAAAAAATGAAGCAGCTGGTCATTTGGCCTGCCGTGCTGGACCAATCTCATGTCAAAGCGAGGAGAATTTTTTCATTCTTCTGTCTCTTGCAGTAGGAATTTTGTTGAGGTTGCAGGAGGCTGAAATGCATGCATGGATTCGCTGTTAAAAACTGCTGCTGCTGGGGCGGGCATTGTTGAGAGAGGCTTTTTTTCCTTTCGAGTCTTTCGACCGAAAAATGCCTACCTATGCAATGTATATGCCATGTACATGTAATGTAATGTAGTGCGTAGCGTAGCAGAGTGCATATGCAGCATGAAAAAAATAATGTCAGAGGAAACGTACGAAAAAAAACGAATGAAACGAAAATGATATGATATGACAAGAGGAGATGATAGCCAGCAGCGAGAAAAGAGGGGGGATGCGGGTGGTGTTTATAGGGTTCTGCAGGTAATAAAGTGAGAGAGCCCGGTTTGATGACATGGCAGCGGGTGTTTGGGCGGATAAGGGAAGCGCGATGTAAGGGAGTTGAGGGTTTTTGTTTTTCGTTTTTTAGGGGACGTGCTAATGCGATGTAATGTATGTAATGCGTGTGTGCGTAGATGGGTGGGTATTATGTATGTTATGTGGTTTGATGGGATGGATTGAGTTGAGGTCGTGGTTGAAGGGGATTTGTTCGCGTGAGGGCTGGGTGAGGAGGGGCGAGATGCGGTGATGAGGGGTAGAATTGAAGGGAGGAGGATGACGATATTGGAATTGTTTTTAGAGAGAGGGACTGAGAAATGGGAGGAGCAGAGAGAGTTGATGCTGATTGATATTATTGTGAAGGGAGATACGTTGTTTAGAGAGTTGGAGTGAAATACATCTTGAGTATAATACAGTGTAGAAGAGACTTGTAGCAATGTAAAAGTGATGCTCGGATCTCGCTGTGATCAGGTGCCACAGCCGCATCTCCCACGGTAGATAGTCAGTCACTAGCCGATACGACAAGACAAGAGTCTAGATTTCACCAACAGACAACTTATTCGAAAGATGCAGCTCAAATTCACTTAGTTAGTCCGTTGGGCAGCCAGACGCTGCATCTGCTACTATCCTGGCTCGCAACAAACAGCAAACGACGTCACCGTTTTGGGTGTCAACGAACAATACATCCCGCCCCCACCTTTGGATGATGCAGGTATTTTTAGATATTCCCTTTCTCTCTCCTCATTTTTGTTTTCTCTCTTTTTCTTTCTCATCGTGGCTTTTTTAACATTGGAGTTTGGGGAGTAGACGTTGCTTTCTTTGTTTCTCTGTTTTCTGGGATTTTGTTTGTTTCTCTTTTAGAGTTGAAAAGGGCGTTGTTTTTAAAGGTTGGAATTGCTTTTTAAAAAAGAAGGTTGGGAGAGGTGAATGTGAGTATGAAGTGATGTTATTGAGGATGATGACTTTTCGGGAGAGAGACTGACATGTGAAAATATAGCCAGGCACCTCTTAGAAAATGGAGTTTTGACATTTGACTGGCGAGACACACTACGCTTGATGGCGGTGGGTACCAACCAACACCAACAACCATCATCCTATATTAATGAGCATTTGAGAGGCTGACTTTGATCTCTTTTATTATATAGGACGTGTGTCTTTAATTTCCAAATTCTCTTCTTCACCTTCATTTTTCGGCTTTGTTTTCACACGGTAAAACAGTGTGAAAACAACAGCCAGTGGCCAATGCCTCTTTTGGCCAGGCGTAACAACACACTGCTCTAACCGATATACAGAGAACAGCGTCAATGACACTTCTCACGCGACACTGACAAGTGTCATTGATGCTGCACATATGTAGGATAGGGATGGGGCAGTCTGTTCTTCTGGCTTGTTCCCAAAAGGAGTATTGGCAGCTCTTGTTTCATCATCAACTTTCTTTTAATGGACACGAAAAATGGCATTAATGGTAATGGGATAATGGGAGGAGAGGATAAGAGAATGGCTGAGGCAAACTTTCGTTTTGATTCACATTCGCTTCCTTGGATTGTGTGCTCTTGAGCATCCATTCCTTGCTTCATTAGACAATATTGGTTATAATGGCATACGTGTCTCAGCTCTATTTGGACTGTCTTATCTAGTACAATATGCATGCGTGAAAGAATAACCTGGAAGGTAATAACCAAGACTCCCTTGTACACCCAGCCAAAAAATAAAACATAAAATAAAACATAAAAAAATAAAAATAAAAAAATAATCATAAAAAGATATCATGTCCTGATTGCCTCCCTTCCAAAAGAGAATATGCATAAATAATCAAGGATAATCCGTAAAACCGGCCGACTTGCCGCTCCTGTCCAGCAGGTACTTGTACTTGTCGCCCTCCCTCCGCAGCACCGGCGGAATGTCCTGGTTCCGCTCGATCCTCTCAAACGTATCGATATCCCGGCCCCAGACGTCCTTTCCGTCACGGACCGCTTTCGCAATGTTGTCCTTGTTACGGAACTCTTCGTCATTCATCCACACGTGCGAGAAGCTGGCCATCTTGTTGAGGAACTGCTCCATGGTGGCGAAGCAGCTGCTGCAGTGCCAGGCGGCGTTGCTGAGGCGCGACTTGTCGAGGTCGCGCAGAAAGGGCACGCCGCCGTCGCCGTTGCGCAGGTTGGTCGGGCGGACGGTGCGCCAGCCCGTGTAGTAGGTGGCCTGGGGGTGCGGCCACTCAGGCCCGGAGTGCAGGAACTGGAACGAGTAGTAGTAGAAGCGCGAGGCCAGCGTCAGGCGGCGCGGGAAGTTGCACGTCCGCAGCAGGAAGAGCGACTCGGGGCGCGGGATCTCGTCGACGTCGGCCACGAGGATGACATCCCCATACACGGGGGCGGCGCGGCCGGCCAGCTGGGGGAAGACCTGGTCGTACATTGCGTCGCGCTGCAAATCCTCATAGTCCCAGGGCCGCTTGGGGTCGAAGGAGGCGGGAAAGGTGAGCTGGTGGTAGACCATCTTGTCGTGGAAGCGGCGGAAGCGCTCCCAGCTGGCCAGCACCGTCAGCGGCTTGTCGTTGCCCTGGAAGGTCTTGGGCGACTCGACAATGACAAAGTAGTCGACGTGGTCGTAGAGCGTCTCGAGGCGGATCTCCATCCAGTCCAGCTCCGTGTTGACCATGAAGAGGTCGTAGATCTTGCGCTCGCCCGACTGCGACTGCGGCGCGAAGACGGTGTAGCCGTGGGCGTCGCAAAAGGCCCGCGCCTGGGGGGAGGCGTAGTAGTCGCGCGCGCGGGACGAGAAGTTGAGGTGCGAGGGCAGCTCTTCGCCCAGCACGAGGTCGAGGTTGGAGATGCGGCGGAGCTCGGGGTGCGAGGCGAGGAGAGGCTGGCCGAGGAGCCAGTAGGACAGGCTGAGCAGCCCGGCGACGAAGACGAGAGAAGTAACCCGAGAGGCCATGTTTGCGGTTTCTATCTCATCTCATTGCTGGAGAGAGGAGGAGGAGAGGAGAGGATAGGAGTTGTTGGAGAGAGAGCGCGAGAGAGATGATGAGCTGCGTAGGATCGCCGGAATACGATGGATGGGCAGAAAAAAAGCCACGCACAGGGATCGACGCGTAGAGGAAAAGCCTTGCAGCAGTAGATTATCGGATTATCACGCCAGCTCTGGTACTGCAGTCGAATCGAATCCCGGCTATTGGAACAAGGGTCTCGTCCCTCTGTTTTTTTCTGCTTGTCGCACCTCTGCCCTTTTCTAGTCCATGATTCGCACGAGTGAGATGATACGAGCAAAGCTACGACACAAACGGCGTTGGCCGTCAGCAGAGCATGAGGGTCCCCCCATGGCTGTGGTTATGGTGCCTGGCTTTAGTGTTTAGTGTCACGGTACATGTACCCGCAAGCGGAAGTTGTTGGGTTGGATTATTGATGGTGTCAGATTCATTGCGACGATGCCGGGGAGGGCAAGGGATGAACAATTGGTGAGAGAAAAAAAGATGGTCAAAAAGAGAGAGGAAGAAGAGGTTTGAGGAATTGGTTTAATTGGGCACAAGAGGCCTTATAAAGAGGGTTGATGCGCTGGAAAGGGGGAATTGATGCCAAGAAGCCGCTCTCCCTTGGCTGCGGTGCGACACGGCGCTGAAGAAATTGCGTAGCGAGAGACTTGCAGGGGGTTTGTCTTGGGTGGTTTATACGTGTATTTACATGTATTTATAAGCTGCCAATTTGCATACCCTGTGGCTGACATGTTAGAGGAAACAAGTTGGGATTTGTGTGTGTTTCTTAGGAGACAATTGGATGTTGAACCAGTGTGAATGATGCTGCATTGGGAGATAAAGCTCCAAGTACATGTACTCCAACCCATGATGGTTTGAACGGAATGGAATAGTAACAGCTTGGCGCAGAGTGAATGACTAAGCTTCCATTGTCAACTCTGTGTAACCAAACAATTGGACAAGTATTCAGCTTGTGAGGTGATGAGGCATTGGCTGCAAATGTAAACTCATCAATGCATCCAGTCATGCAACCACTGCATTTAACCGCTAGATTAAAGAGCCGAATTTAACAGCCCTGGAGTTGCTGTAATGCCCTTGTGCCCTTGTGTCAACAGAGCAGCCCTTGAGCCATCAGCCACAAGTATAGCCACAAGTAATTATAGTGCTGATGATAACAGTAGTGAAACCGAGAGTTAACAACAGTAGGAATAACAGCCATGGATAGTCAAACTACTACTAGACTATCCTTATCATACATATCCTTCTAGAAGCAACTAAACAACCAAAGGGCGTCCGTGATTCCCACGGAGGGCGCAAGCGACATGTCCCGGCCCCCGGAGCCGGGGCGGAGCGGCTCATTGTTTAGCCCCTCCACAAACTGTCCCTTCGACCCCTCCACTCCGTTGGAGGGCCCTTGATTGCAATTTGGGTATATAAAAAACTACAGCAATTCAATGAGGGGCACGCTCTGTTCCCTGCATCTCGCCTCGGCGTCAAGCTCACGAGCTTTTGTATATAAACAGACCGGACATCTCTTAAGACGTCAGTCGCCGTTCCTGACACGACGACTTCTTTCCACCAGCATCATCAGAAACAGCGCATCAGTTACCATGGGAATTGAAGTAGGAAATGCCTGGGTGGGCGTCAAGGGCGCTGGATCGCTCGACTTACGAAGTGAGAACCGAAGAATTAATATTAATGCTCAATCAAGACTAGTCTGCTAACATCCTTTACTCATAGGCGATGTCATGACGGTCCCCACGCCGTCCATGCTGGCGGCCATCTCCAACTGCACCCTCAGAGACGACGTCTTTAACGAGGATCCCACTACGCAGGACCTCGAGGCTCATGTGGCCAAGCTGGCTGGCAAGGAGGCCGGTCTGTTTGTTTTGTCGGGCACAATGGGCAACCAGGTGGCATTGCGAAGCCTCTTGGTCCAGCCTCCTCACGGCGTTCTAGCGGACCATCGCTCTCACATTATTCTCTACGAAGCTGGAGGGTTAGTAGTTTTCTTTCATTCTCTCTTTCTTAATTTTACTCTTGTTGTTTCTGTTATCGTTAACATCCATCTAAACAGCGTCTCTTCCCTGACTGGCGCCACTGTCAAGCCCGTCGTCCCCAAGAACGGCATCCATCTCACCCTCGAGGACATCAAAGCCAACGTCATCATCAGCGACAACGTCCACGACTGTCCCACCCGCGTCATCAGCCTCGAAAACACCCTCAACGGCATGGTCACCCCCCTGAGCGAGGTCAAGCGCATCTCCCAATTCGCCCGCGAAAACGGCATCAAGATGCACTGCGACGGCGCCCGTCTCTGGGAGGCCGTTGTTTCCGGCGCGGGCTCCCTGGATGAGTTTTGCGCGCAGTTTGACACGGTGAGCTTGTGCTTCTCCAAGGGGCTGGGAGCCCCTGTTGGTAGCATCATTGTTGGAGATAAGAAGACGCTGGACCATGCTCGGTGGACGCGCAAGTCTATTGGAGGTGGTATGAGGCAGCCGGGCTTCATCACGGCTGTTGCTAGGGTGGCTGTGGACGAGACTTTTGGTACTGATTCTAAGGGAAGTGATGGTCTGTTGAAGCAGACTCACGAAATGGCGAAGAAGGTTGAGGCGCTGTGGACGGGCATGGGGGGCAAGTTGGTGCACCCGGTTCACACAAACATGGCCTGGGTGGACATTGAAGCGGCTGGTTGCAGCTTGGAGAAGTTTACAGAGCTAAGTGAGGCGGAGGGATTGAAGGTTGGTGGTGGACGGTTGGTGACACACTATCAGATTGCGCAGAATGGCGATGAGGTGCTCAAGCGGTTGGAGAGAGTGTTTAAGCAGGTGTTTGCTTAGAGGGCGACGAGTTGTCATGAATACCTAGCACTGCTGTTCCCATGAGTACATACATATATACACACTATGAACGACACGATACAGTAACATAAAGTCTATGCAAGCCTTTACCAGAGCATGACATTCATTCAATGATACTGTGAAGCAATGTAAGCCTTCACCTAATAGCTTCGGTCAATTACAGCCGCATGTCACCAATTGCCACCGATCATCACATCCCATGAGCCGCCAAAGCCACAACTTTACCGACCATCTCCCCAAACCTATCCTTGTTTTCCTCACAGCTTAGTTCTAGTTTCTGAGACCAAAGACACTAACGGCCCGTTTACCCCAAGGCGGATACTCCGAAGGTGGTCACAAAGTGAGCGATTGAACTTTTCTTGCTGCCAATGATCTTATTTGGATTTACCCTGCCGCTGAGTTTGATGGCCAACGGAAAGCGTCGGATGACCAATTGGTGCCGCCACGTTTGGGGGACGGGATCTCGGTGGGTGATGGTTTGTTGGTGCTTTTTGACGTCATGCAGTTTTTGAGTGTTCGATGGAAGCATGGGAGAAGCTTGGATGGGATGGTAAAGAACAATACGGCTTTCTCTTTTTCATCAATTGCTCCTTTAGAGACATTTGAATGAGTTAATTATCTGTGTCGAGGGTAACTTGGTGAGACGAGGGAGTTTTATAACATAACCATGTCGTACGTCCATACGCTGTCCACACATGAAATCCCGTGTCATACATCAGCTTCCAAATAAGCATCATTATTTTAAAGAATAGGTGCATACAATAGCGCGTGCGGGGGCTGAACTAGCGCTGAAGGCGTTGGAGATGCTGTGGAGAAGCGTCGTGGGGGATTTGAATTGGCATCTGCATGTCTCACGTACCTCAATCCCTTATACTTGACTGAGATTCTCTCAAAAGCTGGTTTCAGAAGGGAGATCTTGAAGAAATCATGTTTAAACTGTAGACATAATACAAGTATATATATCTATTCTATATATAATTGTCAACAGGACCTTGCTTCATCTTGACCAGTCCTTGGCCCGAGTGACAACTCCAAAAGCCTCATACGACATACCAAGCCACCACACCCCAAACATCACAATAGTTTCCCCCGCAAACCGTCAACCACGGCACAAGCAAGTGCCAAGTTGGAGGGTGGACCAAAGACTTGGATTGGGCCATGATGATGCCAAGAGTCATATACTCTACTCTGCTTATATTGATGTAACCAACCTGTTCACCTATGTGATAGGTAGCGAATTCCATCATTTTATAAATATCACCGCGTAGTCCGGCGTCTTGTCGTTTTGTGCTAATCCCTCCTTGATGAGAGACAACTGCTGGGCATAAGATCAAAATGCCTTCACTCCAATCCCTCATAGCCGCCTTCTTGGCGACAACTCTCTCCGTCCATGTACACATAGTCAATGCCCTCTTCATCAATGGCTCTGTCATCGCCCCGTGCGACTCGCCCATATACTGCCATGGCGACATCCTCCGCGAAGTCGAGCTGGCTCATCCCTTTTCCGACTCCAAAACCTTTGTAGACATGTAAGCCCGTCAAGAAACTCATAAAATTCCATTCAAAAAGACCATTGGAAAGCTCACACGTAACACCAGGCCCGCAAAAAGACCCCTTTTAGAAATCCAAGCCGCCTTCAACAAGCTCAAAAAACCCCTAACAAACGACTCCTCCCTCCAAACATTCCTCTCAACCTACTTCGCCGACGCCGGCGGCGAACTCGTCGAAGTGCCCCGCGCCAGCCTCACCACCAACCCGACCTTCCTCTCCAAAATCAACGACACCGTCATCAGGCAGTTCGTCTCCAAAGTCATCGCCATCTGGCCCGACCTCACGCGCCGCTACTCCGGCAGCGCAGTGTCCAACTGCACTTCTTGCCCGAATAGCTTCATCCCTGTGAACCGCACGTTTGTCGTTGCGGGGGGACGCTTTCGGGAGCCGTATTATTGGGACTCGTATTGGATTATTGAGGGGTTGTTGAGGACGGGAGGGGCGTTTGTGGGTATTGCGAAGAATACGATTGAGAACTTTTGTGATTTTGTTGAGAGGTTTGGGTTTGTGCCGAATGGGGCGAGGTTGTATTATTTGAATCGTTCGCAACCGCCGCTCTTGTCGCGGATGGTTCAGATTTACATTCAACATACGAATGACACGAGCATCTTAAAGAGAGCTCTGCCACTGCTGGTGAAGGAGCACGAGTTTTGGACGAAGAACAGGACGGTCAATGTCGACATCGGCAATAAGACATATGTCCTGCAACAGTACGCCGTGGAAAACACGCAGCCGCGGCCAGAGTCCTTCCGCGAAGACTTCATCACTGCCAACAACCGCTCCTATTACGCTGCCTCGGGCATCATCTATCCAGAAACGAAACATCTAAACACTTCTCAGATGGAAGATTTATATGCAAATCTAGCTTCCGGCGCAGAGAGCGGCAACGACTACACCTCGCGATGGCTAGCCAACCCGGCCGACGCAATGAGAGACGTCTACTTCCCACTTCGATCTCTCAACAACAAGGAAATCGTCCCCGTCGATCTCAACTCCATCCTCTACGGCAACGAGCTGGCCATCTCTCGCTTCTATAGCCAGACCGGTAACAGAACAGCCGCCCGCACTTGGAGCGCCCTCGCTGCAAATCGCAGCGCTTCCATCCAGGCTGTCTTCTGGAACGAGACTCTCTTCAGCTACTTTGACTACAACCTCACCTCTTCATCTCAAAATATCTACGTGCCCCTAGACAAGGACGCTCTCGCCATTGATAGACGGACAGCTCCTTCCGGCAAGCAAGTCTTGTTCCACGTTGGCCAATTCTACCCCCTCTGGACAGGCGCCGCCCCAGACTATCTCAAGAACAATCCATTCGCAGTGAGCCGCATCTTCGACCGTGTATCAAGCTATCTAGATACTCGTCCCGGTGGTATTCCCGCCAGCAACGTCAACACAGGTCAACAATGGGACCAGCCCAACGTCTGGCCGCCACATATGCACATCCTCATGGAAAGCCTCAACAACGTCCCCGCAACATTCACCGCCCGCGATCCCGCGTATCAAGACGTCAAGCAGCTCGCCTTGCGACTCGGCCAACGGTATCTCGACTTTACCTTTTGCACGTGGCGTGCTACGGGCGGCTCCACGTCCGAGACGCCCAAGTTGCAAGGGCTGACGGATCAGGACGTCGGCATCATGTTTGAAAAGTACGATGATAATTCTACCAACGCTGCTGGAGGAGGAGGCGAGTATGAGGTTGTCGAAGGCTTTGGATGGACTAATGGTGTCTTGTTGTGGGCTGCGGATACGTTTGGGAACCGGCTCAGGAGACCGCAGTGCGGAAACATCACGGCAGGCCATCCGGCGCCTTCGTCGTCGTCTTCTAAGAGGAGTGCGGTGCAGCTAGACTTGTGGGATGCGAGCAGGATCAAGAAGTTTGGAAAGAGGGCTGAGGGGACGGTGAGGAGGTCGAATGCTTTCTGAGTCAAGAGCTGTATATCTTCTGATTATATCCCATTCGAGTCTGTAGTTATGTAAAATAAGCATATTAGTACAAGCAGTAACAGGAGCATTGTGTAGCTGACTGTTCAAATATCGCCTTTTTCATGATCAGTTTCTGCTCTGCGAATGCTAGGAAGACCAATCAAAAGTTTTGTATAGCCCCAGCTATCTTCAATGTCTCACGATAATTGTCAGATGGCGGCGTCTTCCATCAAAAGAATCTGACTATCTGCAATGTCCGACGGGATATACTCGATTGCCCAAAGTTCTCACCGAAGCTCCTGATTATCTACGACACGAAGTCGATAAGATCAAGATCCAGTATGAAGATTGGAAGGGCTATTCCACTCGGACCCGAGTGGCGAGAACTTTGCTCTCTAAGTGATATGCAGTCCCAAAATCCGTCTTGAGATTAATTGGTGACGGGGGTATTTGCGATCATAACATTTGCTTCCCACACCACAGCAAACATAGCCTTCCAGCTCCCAATCTCTGTGTAGATAAGTGAGCATTTAAAACACAATAGTAGAAGAACATAGTAGATATAATAACAAATGTTAGAAGAGAGAGGTATTGATAGTAGCAAACGCCTGAAGAATGTAGCGATAGTAGTATAAAGCAGCGATAGCAGCAGATACTCGAGGAACCGGGTATCTACTACCTAGATGAGCATCTACAGTTGTAAATTAAAAGCTTTCCTTCGCATGCTGCCCCGAAACTTGAACCTCACCCAGTCGTTAGGCTACTGATTAGCCAATTCGGGGTGCTGAATAGCAAACATTGAACATTTTGTTTTGCGCATGGTGTAAGCTCACATGGCCTCATGGACTGCGCATGTAGGAAAGAGTGTCGTTGGTTTGCTCCAGAGATGAGAGTAAGAGAGGTATGTATGAAGAAAAGATTTGTTGAATAGATAACTAGGTAAGGAAATATCGTGTCATCATGTCTGTTTTCATCGGCATCCATATCTGTCATTTTTTAAGCATCCATCCGTCGACCCAATAAGCTCGTGTGCCATTCGTCCACCACATTAATTTAAAACCCTCGTCACGTCGTAGAAACCCCCAATACGTCTTCCTCCACATGGTTCATAAGGAAAAGATGAAAAGAAGGAAACCCATACTCTCTCAAGCCAAGTAAATATAATCTCAGTTGTGTAACAACGTCTGTTACATCTGGTCGCTGTCCATATCCGTCTCTGCCGTTGGTTGATCTTTAAAATATAGCCACTCCTCAAATCCCTCAATGCTCTCGAACTGTGGGAAGCTCTCTTGCACCTCCCCGGCCTTGTCAGGATACAGCACCGTCATGGTACGTATGCTTTCTTGCTCATTAGCGGGCAGTCGCCGTCTCATGTAGCAGAAATAAACGTAGAGGACCTGGCAGAGCTGCCTGAGGCGGCTCATTGTATTACCGTCTCTACCATCATTAAGTTGCGATTCAGGCTCGGGTGTCGTGGAAGGGGATACACGTTCCCAATGGTAAGTCCACATGATTAAGCGGCGGCGGAGAGACATGAGTGTGCGGCCGACTTCAAGAACTAGTTCATGGCAGATGCTAGGGTTGGCAAGGGCCTTTTTGAGCTGATCGTAGAATTCGAGCTCTAGCTTACGCCCTATTATTCGTGACAATTGGGCTGCAGCGATGATAACTTGTCTTTGCTGTCCATCATCTGGGGCAAGGGTTGTCCCAAATTCATCGCCTATCGGCCCGTAGAGGTCATGAGACTTTGGCTTTAGAGTGTATGTGGCCCACGGAGCCATGTCATCCAGCGCAAGGAGCACATCGCACAGGGTGTCTCTATTCAACGGTTGACCGTAGCCATCCCTAATGCATGTCTTCCACGTATCTTGTCTTTGAACCTTGAGTCCATTGATGAACTGTCGGAATGGATGGGGTATAGGGGAGCAGCTGGAGTTGATGTATACCCAACAGGCGCGGATGTCAAGCTCGTAGAGTATTCCCTGTCTTCCGTATACGCGGATGCTGTCGTAATTTTTTCGCAGTTCGTCCAAGATGTGGAGTAGGTGTCTTATATTTATCTCTGAAGGTAACTCGATTGGTTGACGGAAGCCGTGGGCGGAAAGAGGATAAATCATGTGGAGAGCTATCAAAAGGGCCTCTCGTTAGTAAAAGCTGGAATTTTATTCCTGTATATGATGCTTCTTACCAAGTAAAACGGTGCTGCCTTGTTGAACAAGTTCAAAGAAACTCGCAGGAGCACATACAAATGGCTTAGGGGCACTACTACTGCTACTGGAGCACCGCAAGCAGTCCTTCCCATCTTCTCGACCCTCACACTGGCAAGAAACCACGTTAGTCATACACTGTATAACGGAGTAGGCAAGTGGGTTAAGTGGGTGGGTATGTAGAGAGATCAACAGGAGCCAAGGGTCTGAGATGGCTCCGAGGCGTTCACTTGATTCATGACTTACAATGACTTTGGCCATCTTACAGCCAATGCATACGGTCCGCTCGTTTCTCCTTCTGGTTGCGAGCTGCCGCCCCCCTTCACGCAAAGGCCCAGTGCGTTTCCCGCGAGGCTTCTTTGGAATTGGCTTTCCACTAGTCATACTTACACCACCTCTATCAGCCACCCCATGTGGTGGAGATCTGGGAAGTAAAGGGACTTGTCCATTTGACGGACGCCTCTTTGATATTCCGGCATTCTGGGACCGATCCTGGGTATGGGCTCCACGGTTTCCATAGGGATAGAGATCCGGATCTAATGGACGATGGGGCCGTGTCATACTTGCAGTCCGAGGACGTTTGCCTTTACCTTTACCCCGAGAGAGAGTACTGGAGTTAGTCTCCGATGAGGGATAACCAGTGCTTGGATCGACACTTGGCGATGGTTGCCAAACACCGGGTTGAGAGGAAAATCCAGCACTTCCAATGGCCTGGATATATGTCTGAGGCTTGGCGTCATGCATCAAGTGGTTTGATTTTCCATAAACGCCTTCCTGAGTATATTCTGGAATGTCCAGCATGGACATATTAGTCACTGCATCCTTCCTATCGGTAGGATCGGACATAGTGACTGAGAGAGCGTCCTCTTGAGAGGAATAGCTAGAATTGGCGCTTGGGCTGGGCTGGCTGTAGCTAACGGCATGATGTAGCTGCCCTGGAGAGAGGGAAGGCTGTGCGACTGGGATACTTGACAAACCATCGGCTACAAACGTCTGCGATGATCCAGGCAAGGAAAGAGAATCTGAAAGATAATTTTCTGGATAAAAAGGTGCAGGTTTCTTGTCAGGATACGGGACATCACGGTGAAGTTCTCGACCCGTGTGCTCATGGCCTTGTGGGGGTCCATATCGTGCCAATATGTGTGTTTCTGTTCCATGTTGCGGCCGATGGCTGCGACCGAGGCTGGACCCTTGACGAGAGGAGCTGAAAGCCCGGTCATCGTTATTGGCTGCACAGGGCTGCTGTCGAGGCCAATCAGAAGAAGAGTCAACTGGGGTAGAAACACCAAGAAAAGAGGAGTTCAATGCGGGCTGCGGGCTGCGCACATTGTTGCTCAGAAGAGAATTATGAATAGCAACAGGAAGAATTGGTTTAACAACTTCGGACGACCTGGTGCCGCCGGATGTCGCATAATATTTGTGCGTGTCGTCGGCCTCGGCTGCGAAAGAGCTACGGTTGAAAGTGAGTTAGCCGTGGCAATAATAGGATGCATACCGATAACATCAAATCGCCACCAACTAGTCAGTGCTTACCCATAAGAAATGTCGTTCGGGGCCGCTTCAAACATGTTGCTTCCTCCAGTGTAAGATGTAAGAAGATGCGACTGTAAATCCACGACCATATCTTGGTGAAAAGATTGTGGGAAGGCCATGGCTACTTCAAGCTCTTTAGCTTTCTTATCGAGAATAGAAGCGAGAGGAAAGGAGATAGAACGGGAGAGAAGAAGGGTTTAACTACTCCGTTGGAGCGTTGGAGTAGTAAAAAGGTCGAGGGCGTGTATCCACACAAACCCATGCTGCCCATGTTGCCAGAGCCTCGCCATCTGCTATTAGTGTGGACGAATGGTGCCCAGTATGTTGCCTGACTGCCTTTCGGTGAACCAGTACCGCGCGCCTTAATTCCCTTTGCATCTCCATCGCTACCTGCATGGTCCTCAAGGTCCCCCGTACACCTACTATACACTCCCATCAGGACCACCACCTCCACCCAGAGGCTCTGCGAGATGACATGGACAGGCAAATGCCAGGGCAAAATGCAGGTCCCTTCTGACGAAAGCCATTGATGCTGTTTGAGTGTTTCCACTGAATTGCGACGATACAGAAATAGCCAACAGCTACGGGAGGCCCGAGAAGTAGTATCACTGCTGTCAGTCTCTGTTTCGTCCAATATCGCACATGCGGCTCTGCGCGCGGTTCCGCAAGTTTCCTGCGTCTCTGACTGGTTAGATTCCGACAGCCCAACCTATGTACGCCGCACCCGCCCACAGCACCAAGGCGCAACCAGGCGTCGAAGCTTAATTGCGCAGCTTTCCACTCTCCTAATTCTTTCATTAATTGAAGAGACCCCTGGGTGTGTTTTTTGCTTTGATATCGGATCCCTGTAGAGCGCCTACCGCTGCGCTTTTAGTCCTTGTGGGCTGCCTTGTTTCGCCTTTTTTTTCCTTTGCGCGGGGTGTGGTGTCGCGTATCGTTGCCCGCCCGGTACTCTGCAGGGGGGAAAGCTTTGCCGGGTCCGAGGCGCAACCCAAGAATCGCAGTCAATGGGATGCCACGTCTTTGATGTTGTTATATTGCTTGCTAGATGGCTTAGCCACCGCTGTAAGATAGACATGGAGCCGATGCACATCCCGAATAGCGGTGGGAGAAGAGAAAAACCATGATAGTCATAAACTGCCTTGAGAGGTACTTCGAAAAGGTAATGATGTCCATTGCTGACCTAGGTACCATCTCGATTAACCTGTGTAAGTGCGTTGGCATGCAGGAATGCCTATGCTTGCGGCGCAATCAGTGAGCTGAAGGTGTGGCACCGGCCGGAGGGGCGCGTAATGGCCCATTTTCGACTGTCCACTCTCTGACGGGGGAGCTTGCATCCCCGCCAGAAGTCTCATCACAAGGCTGTGAGCTGCAGCAGCTTCGGTCGCCACCGGCGGTTCATGAAGGGACGGAGCACGGAAGACGAGTGGGCTCCTTGCATTGGACCAAAAACGACATCTGTTAGCCGAGACTTATAACTAACATTACGTACCAAGCCGTGCATACCGTAATCGCTGGTGATGATTGGGTGGCGTTGGTGATGTGAGCAAAAAAAAGGAGGGGGGATGGTTGAGGGCATCCCCAAAACTCTTGGCTTTGCGGAAACAAACTCCTTCTCGCGTGTAAGAGGTGTCAAATACGGCCCGGCTACACACATTGACAGAAAATTGAATGATTCAGGTGATCAAAGGCTGAATATTTTTGGTGCATGAACAGGAGGAATTGGCATCGGCACGGCCGAAGTTGTAAATGCCTCGCGGTTGTATGGATTGCGCCATGACTCGATTGTGTCAAGGATGGTCGTTTGTCGGGAAGCAACCGAGGCTATTCCAGACGATGTGCATCAACCTTGTCTGTCATGTCTTTTCCCCCGTAGTTTGACATCCCAAAGTAGGTAGTCGCTGTCAGTTTAGAAGTTGGTATAAGTCGACGGATCACCACGGGAGGTGGAGAGCCCGGGGTCGGGGGCGGGAATCGTGGGTCCGGGTCGTTTAGTCCGACCAAGCTGAGAGCGACGAGCCGAAGCGGGTGCCGAGTTGAAAGAGAAAACTTCCATTCATGGAAACTTTCTATGATGGATAAGCGGATCGAAGGATCTTCTCCTTCTCAGCTGGTCAAGGGTTGCCGCCAAGTTCTTTTGTTCTTTTGTTCCGTGCCTCGCCAACGGTTTCTCCAAACTGAGCTTAGCAGGCTCGCTCCAACAGCCGGGAAGAAGATGGATGCGACATTTTGGGAGCATCTCGACGCCTAAACGGTCATTTGTAAAAGTTGCCGAGTCGAAATTGTGTCGTTTTGTCAATTAATAACGTCATTGTCGTGTTGCAACGGCTCGTCGGTGAATCCAAAATAGTATAGCATAGGTGTGGACAAGACGAAAAGAGTTGGGGGCCAGACTATAAAGGCAGTTCCGCCATGAGCATTAGTCCTTTGCAGTCTATACCGCGGGGGCATGTGTGTGCTGTGGTGAGAAGTCATTGCTATTATACAAAAGTTGCTCGGGCCCAGAACTTGGCAATGACTCGAGCCATCTCGACATTTGACCATGGCCTCCCAGGTCACCAGGCATCCCACCGGTGAAGCTGCTACAACCATAGCATTCACAGCAATTCTATAAGAGTCTTTCACCCTCCATGGTGTCCATACGTACCTCGTCTCCAAGCCAGGGACAAGTCCAGACAAGTTGATTCTCCTCTGAGATGCTCTGAAAGCACTGGCAGCCTAAAATTTCACAATCCCATTGGACGAACGAAATGCCTTTCGACTGGTCTTCTTGTTAAAAGAGATCCCCAGAGAGGCTGTGGCGTTGAAGGTGGGCTGGTGTTGGTGGCGCGTCCCGCTGTCGGCTACGTATCATTTCGCAGGGATATGTGGATGCATCGCTGCGCCTCAACCTGAGATGTAAAGCTGCCCAGAGAGACGAGAGGACAAAGGCATTGCGCCTCTGAATGCGACTGCGCCAGGCGAGGCTAAAGATGAATGAAGTGGCTGCTCGTGATGGATGTTTCTTGCAAGTTGTTTGCGAGTAGGAGGTAGTTGGAAGTTGAGATGAGGTGGTCAAAGTTGGTACCTCAGGCGTTGAAATTTGATACGTCCATGTCAGTGGTGCTCCCATCAAACCGCCGTGTTGGATGCATCCTCAAGGAGAATTTCCATGTACCCGCCCAAGTATTAAATGTCCCGAGGGCGGTACCCCGTAATCTGTAAGGTACGGATCAGAGTCCGTGTGTCTGGCCTGATGAATCTCTCTTCGGTTAGTACTGTCTACCAGGCCGCTACTTTGTAGGTAGACTGTATGCAACATGACTCTTAGTCTTTGATACAATGATGCACGGCCCTATTTTTGCCTACTGGGCTAGTACCTCGCAGTAATAAGGGAGCAGTAAAGCTATAGCGGTGTAATACTGCGGAGTAAGTAGATAAGGTACCTGTATCTTACATGTTGGACACTGCAGAAGGCAATGTACTACCCTACCTCTAGGCAAGCAGGATCAGGCGATTTGCGCATATCATGGCTACGACATCTCGCATGAAATCCTCCTCGCTTGATGACTCTTGAGCGAAAATCAAGAAAACGAAACAGAAAAAAAAGTCACTCTACAGCTCTTACGGCTAGGCTGTTCAACACACCAAATGCGAGCAATACGGCGGTTGGCTGTGCCCCCTGCAGCAGGATCGCCCTAATCCGTAGCGCTACTTATATGCCGCTGGAATTGGACGGATTGGGCTCTATGGCGCGATCGGCCGCTTTAGAGGCATTTTGCCCCAAGCCATGCCATCATCAATGAGGGGATTTGTGAGACGGTCTATGATGGGAGGTGCTCACGATGGCGGAAATGGCCATGATGCCGGCCTTGGTTAGAGCTTCTAGAACAAAGTATAAGTAGAGCTGAATTCACCTGGAGGATGAGCAGACAATTCAACAAGTCTCAGATGCTTTGAGCGGCTTCTATATTCTTAATACTATTACTACTACAACGTGATAAACACCAGAAAAGCCAACATGGTCTTTGGAAGAGATAAAGAGCCCAAGCAGCAGGAGACTGCGGAGATTCCCGATCATCTCACTGACTTGCACTGCTTTACCGAAACTGAAGGCGTTGTCACAACCAGTAAGCCACCGATGTGATGAATAAGCCTTGTCATTGTGTGTTGCAATTTAAGAAAAGAGGCAAGGGATTGCTAACGACATTTTTTTGTCTACTTTGTCTTTAGCCATGATGGATCTCCCTGGTTACCGCATCGAGCAAGTCCTCGGCACAGTCTACGGCATTACAGTGCGGTCGCGTAACATTGGCGCCAGCCTGGGCATGGTCATGAAGAGCATGGCTGGCGGAGAGCTTCGCTGGTTCACATCCATGCTGTACTCGTGCCGCAACGACTCCATCAGCAGAGTGGTGGAGGAGTGCAAGAAGCGGGGAGGAAACGCCATCATCTGCCTGAGGTTCGATGCCGGTGATATGGGCGGCTTTGCCCAGACAGCAGCGTATGGAACAGCGTGTCGGGTGGTCAAGATTGACGATCCAAGCGTCCATGTCCCCCCTCAGCTGCAGGGCATGACACAGTAGCTGGAGCGGGTAAGAATCCGGCGCTAGGAGAGGCTGATGGCGGACGAATCATGGCCATCTGGGGCTTGATTGTGAGTTGTGAGTTGTGAATTCTGAGCATCAAGGCTGCGGTAGCTGAGGAGGGTGGTGTGTACAGCAACCAATGTTGATGCTTCTATTCATGGCGATTTGGAGAAGCTGAATGATTGGAGGATGATACTATAAGACTTGATAGGTTGCTTGTCTCGTGGTATCTGTCTGCCTCATTGGTTCATGTATTTTAGGTCTCTTACTTATTCTGTATTCATTCTGCTCTGTTGATTGAGATAGCCTTACTCTTACACCCCATATGTGCCTTGTATGATCCGCGGCCAACACACAGATAGGCATCTTTGACCGAAAAAAAAAAAAAAATATGCCGTACATACAGACATACAGAGGAGAGAGAGGCAGCTTACAGCTAAACAGGCCAAGCAGCCGCAAAAGTGTCTTGGGCGTCCTCGTATAAGCCGTTGGCAGCATCGAGACTCCACTTCGGGCGGCGATCCATCGTGCGGAGCCGCTAAGATATGGCAAATGGCAGCTCGAGGCGTAAGGCGATGCAATTTGGACGCCTTGTTTTGCAGTGCTGATTGCCCAGGTGCTGATTTGTTGGCACTGCATCTGTCAGATTGAGCTCCATATCTAATGGAGCATGTATAACTGCGTGGATACAGGCAGAATGAGACTGAGGCTGAAAAGCGCACATCTTTAGTACTGGACAGCATAATCGGGTACACAGCTTATGTACCCTGATAGGCTGCTTATCGCCCAGATGACCAATCAAGCAGCTCCAGCGCTTGCTTTACAGAGGCGACAATAAGCGTCGAACCTCTGAATAGCTACAACAACACCAACAGCAACACCGGCTATTGACCGTCTTTTTGTCATTGCGCCCTCTGAATCACTCGCCGCATCTCAATCTCGATCGATCGTTATTCGCAGGCTTACGATGCTGCGTGATCCAAGGCGTTATTCCATCTAACTGAGACGAGTACACGCAAGTAATCCCCCTGAGGACCGCAGCCCCCTGCGAGAGCTTCGTCTCCAGCATGGCGCCCGAGCGATCCCCGTCGATGGATTCCCTCTCGTCCGTCTCGACGACCAGCATCGTCTTCGACCGAATACAGGAAGAGATGGAGAAGGGAAAAGTGCCGCGAAAGGCCCGCGCCAGGCTTGGATACACCGACGTGTACGCTGAGGATCCCCTCAAGGAAGAAGCCTCCGACGACGCCGAGACCGAGGCCTTCCTGGGCTCAACCGGCGCGGGTCTGCAGCGCCGGCCAATGGACAGGAAACTTCGCCGAATTCTCTGGATCGGCGCCCTCATCTTCGTTGCTGCCTGGATTGCGTCTCTCGTCGTCTTCGTTTCTAACGGATCGTACAAGCACGCAAGCGATGTGGAACACGACCCAGACGCCGACTCTCGAGGCTCCGGCAAGCCAGTCACCTTGGAGCAGCTGTACGATCGCTACTGGTCGGCCAAGCAGAAGTCCATCAGCTGGATTGCAGGTCCTAATGGCGAAGACGGCCTGTTACTGGAGCGTGGAGCAGATGGCAAGGATTATCTCGTCGTCGAGGATGTTCGGTCAGCTGTAGGAAACGAAACCGCTGCCGCTTTGGCAGAAGATGCGGATTCTCAGGTGGCCAAGTCTCGTACCCTCATGAAGAACGCCGATTTCGTATACGATGGCCAGACATATGCGCCCCAATGGCTGGAACCTAGCCCAGACCAGACAAAGGTCTTGATTGGTGTTTCTCGGGAGTCAGTCTGGAGACATTCTTTTACGGCCATCTACTTTGTTTTCGACGTCGAGACGCAAACCGCCCAGCCACTCATCCCATCAGATGCGCAAGCTCGAGTTCAGCTCGCAGGCTGGAGCCCCAGGAGTGACTCGGTATCCTTTACCAGGGATAACAATCTCTATATCCGTCGCCTCACCGGCGACAATGAAATCACCCAGATCACCAAAGATGGCGGCCCAGAGTACTTTTATGGCATCCCCGATTGGGTGTATGAAGAGGAGGTGTTTAGTGGGAACTCTGCAACCTGGTGGTCTGAAGACGGACAGTATCTGGCCTTCCTCCGAACCAACGAGACTGGCGTTCCCGAGTACCCTGTGCAGTTCTTCATCTCGCGCCCGAGTGGTCACCCTCCTCCCAGTGGCGAGGAATCCTACCCTGAGGTCCAGCAAATCAAGTATCCCAAAGCCGGAGCGCACAACCCTGTTGTAGACCTCCAGTTCTACGATGTTGCCCACGGCGATGTGTTCTCGGTCACAACTGGCGACGAGTTTCCTGACGACGATCGCATCATCAATAGTCTCATCTGGGCCGGTGACAATGTTCTCGTTAAGCAAACCAATCGCATCAGCGATCATCTCAAAGTGATCCTCATCGATGTCGGTAAGCGCGAGGGCAAAACCATCAACAGCATCGATGTCGACAAGATTGACGGTGGCTGGTTCGAGATCTCTCACTCCATGACCTATGTCCCCGCAGACCCCGAGAATGGGCGACCAGAGGATGGATATGTAGATACCGTCATCCACGACGGTTATGAGCATATCGGATACTTTACGCCGCTGAACAATTCTGAGCCTATCATGCTCACCTCTGGAGAGTGGGAAGTAGATGAAGCTCCCTCGGCTGTTGATCTGGTCAACAATCTCGTATACTTTGTAGCCACCAAAGAGTCTTCTATCCAGCGCCACGTGTACTCTGTGAAGCTTGACGGCTCTGATTTGCAGCCTTTCACAGACATTTCCGCCGAGGCTTACTACAGGGCCTCCTTTTCGTCAGGAGCTGGCTACGCTTTACTCACCTACCGCGGGCCCAAGATCCCTTACCAGAAAGTCGTGTCTACCCCGTCCAACAGCATCTCTTACGACGTTGTTGTCGAAGACAACGCCGAGCTCGCGGACCGTGCCAAGAGGCACGAGCTCCCGGTTCTGAAATATGGAACGCTTGATCTCGGTGATGGAATCGTCGTCAACTACCTCGAACGTCGTCCCCCGCACTTCGACCCTAAGAAGAAGTACCCCATTCTCTTCCAGCAGTACTCTGGACCTGGCTCTCAGCAAGTCACCAAGGCGTTCGGCGTCGATTTCCAGGCCTACGTCGCCTCCAACCTCGGCTACCTGGTCATCACCGTAGACCCCAGAGGCACGGGCTTCCTTGGCCGCAAACACAGAGTCCCAGTCCGCTCGCAGCTGGGTGTTCTCGAAGCACAGGACCACATCGCTGCCGCCCGCCACTTCGCTTCGCTCGACTACGTTGATGAGACGCGTCTCGCCATCTGGGGCTGGTCATACGGCGGATTCACCACGCTAAAGACGCTCGAGCAGGACGCTGGCCGGACATTCTCCTATGGTATGGCCGTGGCGCCCGTCACCGATTGGCGCTTCTACGATAGTATCTACACGGAGCGGTACATGCGCACACCCCAGGACAACGATAAGGGATACTCCCTCTCCAAGGTGTCCAACGCAACGGCCCTTGGCGAGAACAAGCGCTTCTTGCTCATGCATGGTGTTGCGGACGACAACGTGCACTTTCAGAACTCGCTCACGCTCCTGGATAGCCTGGATTTGGCCGGCGTGGAAAACTACGATGTGCATGTTTTCCCTGATAGCGACCATGGTATTTACTTTCATGGCGCAAACCGCATTGTATATGACAGTATGTTGTTCTCCTGCTCCCCCTTGCACAACTCCCCTGTTCCTGTCTCCCACTACTTTATATCTGGACATGGCTAATGATTCAATTTTAGAGCTGAATAACTGGCTTATCAACGCCTTTAACGGAGAGTGGCTCAAGATCTCGCATCCTAAGCCCAACGGCAAGAAGGTGTAGATTTTGTTTTTTGTTGTTTGTATTTTCGGGCATGGCGTATGTAGCAGCAGCCTTCTTGGATATGGCATAATAGAAATTGTTTTAAATAAATCACTCTGAGATTGATACTTGAGGAGACATCTGTGACTGCGTGTGAGAAGCAATAGCCCACGAATATAGCAAGATATCTTCGTGATATAGTGCGTCTACTAGTATCTCTAGGTATATCCCAAAGCAACCGCTTCGTAATAGAACCTTATTACACAACTCCTCAACTTACACCATCACATATAAATGCAATCAAGAATCATCTCAGACATCGCAAAAATAAAAAAGTAACAAAAAATGAATTGCCTATCATACACATTTCGCACCCTCGCAAATTTCATTTCTGCGTCACTCCCCCCAAAAAGCTAAAAGGATTTTTTCTCCTCCATTCTAACTGCAAAGGAAATAGTGAAAAAACAAAAAGAGAGCTCGTGATTAACGAGACTCTGAGCCCAAGATCCTTCGCCTCCTCCAGACCATGATCCTTTTTCTTTATCTCTAACCATCATGATTCTTGATGAAGGAGTGTAAAAAAAAAGATGCTCACATATCATCAATCCTATATCGCCCTTCCAACTATCCATATCTCTCGCTCGAACAACAGCTAGCTATGCCGTAGCGGAAAATAATGATTACGCATTACATTTTAAGGAATAAACGTGCTGCGTCTCGACCCAGCACCACACTGGCACACGCATCTAGTAATTGTAGCCAGTAGGTTGTGGCGCAAAGCCATTAGGTTGGCCATAAGGAGCTGGAGGAGCGGCTCCACCTGGGCCGGCGGTGATCATGAGTCGAGCGCCACCAAGGATGGGCGTGTTATCCTCAGTCTTCTCGTGGTCCTTTTCCTTGGACTTGCGTGCCTCGTTGTCAGCCTTGAGCAGTGCAAGCTCCTTTGTCTGCTGAGCCAACATGTTGATCATGTAAGGCATGGTGAAGTCGTTGAGGCCGTTGCGCCATGAGAGCTCAAGGACCAGATCGGGTCGAATGAGGTCATTGCAGGCATACAGCATGCCAGTGTAGCATTCGCGATGACCAATGTCAACAAACTAAATATACACGTTAGTCATTGTCAAGTTAAGCACACATATTTTGGAGAGCAACATACATATCTGAGAAGGTCGTCGACAATATCGTTCTTTGCTGAAATGGCAGCGGTCTCGATGGCATCCTTGTAGAGCTTGTCCTGCTTCGACAGGGCAATGGACTTTTCCCAGCGCTTGTTCTTGCGGTAGATGCTGGCGGCAATTTGGCGGAAGAAGATGAGATCGTGCTTCTCCAGACGACCAGCCAGCTCCATGGCATCGTAGTTGTCGTAGTTCTGCACAGAGTCACGCAGGGTCTTGTAGTCTTCCTCTTCAATCAGCAGGTCGTTGACTGCTTCGTTGACGATTCGCTTGTTCTGGCTCTGCACGTTCAAGAGGAACGGCTTGATCAGTGGCAGACTGTCATTCTTCTGGAACATCTTGACAACGCGGTTCACGTCAACACGGGCAGTAAGAGCAGCCAAGAGATCAGTGAGCAGAGACGGATGCTGCTCAACGTAGAATCGGATGGCACGGTAGTAGATCTCCAAGTTGGCAACCTTGACCACAATCTCCTTGAACTGCTGGTGATCCCATGAGTTCTCGGGTCGCTCGATAACGGTAAGAGCAGCGTTATCAAACTCATCGTAGTGGTAGTAACAGAAAACCAATTCAGGCCACAGATTAGCCTCCTCGCACGCTCGGATCATCTTGGGCATGTTGACTCTGGACCAGAAGATCTTGATGTGCTCCATAAGACGCTCGGGGTGGTACTTGGACAGGGCAATACCCAGCTCGGTGAACATGCCCATGTGGGCACGCTCAAGACCCAGGCCCTGCTCAAGGAGGCTGATGAGCTCATCAAAGTATCCGTTGTTCTCGTAGTCCTTGACAAGTTCTTGGAGTTGCTCGGCATCGACAATCAAGTTGAGACCGCAAATCTGGGCAAGTCTGAATTCCTTCTTGGTAACGCAAGCTTCGTGGACCTGCTTCCACACCTTGATGTTGTTGGCCTTGCGAGCGCACTCGACAGCGGCCTGGTAGTCGCTGAGATGCACAAGGGTGGTGGCCAGCTTGGCCCAGTTGGAGATGCTGCTGTAGAAGATCTTGGATGCCTCGTACAGGCCCTCTTCATAGGCCTTGTCACCAGACTCCTCAATGTTGGCGACATTGGTTCCGCGCAGGAAGTCCTCTAGCTCGGAAAGCTGTTCGAGTCTTGCGTAGCAGAAGGCAAGAGCCGTGTCAATGACTGGCTCCCGAAGAGTCTTGCGAGCCATACGGAGATACTTGACGAGGTCCTCATTCTTTCCAGCATGCGTGGCGATCTCAATCACCTCAGCGTAGTTAGAGGGGTCCTCAGCCTTGATGTATGATTCGATACCGTCGGAAACACGAAGACCATCCAACTGAGCCTTTGCAACCTTGCTCCAGACCTCGGGAAGATCAACATCTTCAGCGTATGCCTGAGCACGGTCAATGCTGACAACATGCTCAACGAGGACATTGACAGCGGCAGACTTGTTATCAGCCTTCTTGTAAATCTCAAAGGCTTCTTCAAAGAGACCGACATCGATACAGGCAGTCGCAATTTCGTCAGCATTGTAGTTGTCCAACTTGTGAACATAGTCCATCACACGGGCCTTGTCAGCCTTGGCAGCAGTGAACATGAGCAAGTTCTGCAAGTTCTGGTTGTCGCTGAACGGAGAAGGCTCAAGAACAATCTTCTCCAAAAGTTCAATAAGCTCCAGAGGCAGGTCATTCTCCAAGAAGCAGGAAACGGCAACAGACACCTTGGCGGGATCGGTGGACTCGGGAACAGCAGTTGCGGTGACCTGGTCGACAACTGATCGCCTGTGGATGTTGTTTTCGCTGAGGACAAAGCGCCAGAGCTCGGTATCCTCTCTCTCGAGCAGGTATCGAGCCTGAGCCCTGTACATGGAGTTCTCATTGGTGATGTTGACAAGCTCAAGATCGTTCTGGCCCTTGGAATAGGCAATGTATGCCAGGTTGGGATCGCGCTTCTCGCAGTATTTACCGACGACAAGGGTGTCGTATTGATCGTTCTCCTTGAGGAACTTCTCGGGGTTGTTGTTGGAGTCAATGTAGATCTTAGCCAGAGCGTTGTAGACAGCCTGCTGTTGGTTACCAGCCTGGAGAGTGGCCTCGAGGAAGGGCAGCAGAAGCTTCAAGCGGTTACGAGACTCAACCTCGGAGACAAGCTGGTCGATGTTGACCTGCTGGGCATCGACAGTGGCGAGAAGGTCCTTAATAATCTTCTCGTCGCAGTCAACGTCGAGCAATCCTCCGATGACGGCAGGAGTTCGGGATGGGTTGACACGCTGGACATAGGCCTCGATGGCCTGGAACTGCTGGTTCTGGTAGAGGAACAGAATCAAGTCATGCACAAAGTTGAAACGGTCGCACACAATGATGAGAGGCAGCTGCTCGGGCAGCTTAGCTTCCTTCAAGAAGTTCTTGACCTTCTCAGGGTTGTAGTGAGTGCTGTCACGGCAGATGCGTTCCACCTCGTTAAACTGGCCCATCTTGGTAGCAGCCTCGATGTACTTGAAGTGGACATCAGGGTCCTCGGAGAGGTTGACAATGCTGCCGAGGTAATAGAAGAGACCTTCGGCAGTCTTGTACTTCTCAAAGAGATCAATCAAGCGCACAGCACCGAGGAGCTCCGAGTACTTTGTGGCAATGTTGACAACGGACTGCAAGTTCTGGCGAATGTTGTGCTTCATCATGGCATCGAGACAGTCCAGAGACTGCTCAACAGAGAGCTTGCCAAAGAAGGTAGACAGCCACTCAGGGTTGAAGTTGGCACTGCCAGGAATGTTGACAATGACACGCTTGATGGCCTCGGGATCTTCATACAGCTCGAGAGCCTTCTGGGCCAAGCCAGCCTGTTCGCACAGTTGGGCGATTCGACCCTTGTCAAAGTGTGTGAACATGTCGTTACCGAGGATAGCGTCAGCCACCTGAGGAGCGTGCATCAGGTTCATCTCCAGAAGGCGAGTCTGGAGACGAGCATGCTCAGGCTTGTTCTCCTTGAGAGCATCGAGGAGGAAGGCAGTGGCTTGCTGGACCATACCCTGAGACTGGAAGATATCGCAGACTCGCTCGAGGTCAACCAGAGCGCCGCCCTCGTGGTTGGCGAGAGCAGTGGCAAACTCAGTTCCCTTGTCGGGGTTGGTTCGAATGATGTGCTGGAGAAGCTGAATATAATCGGGCTGGTATCCGGATTGAGCAGCATACGGAAGAATCTTTTCAAACTGGCCAGTCTCGGCAAGGCCAGCAACGGCCTTGTGGTGGACCTTGGCCTGGAGGTAGATGCTCAGGGCCAAGTTGACATCGTACGGGCGCACCATGTCACCGAGCTGCTCGGAGCAGTCCAGCTTGCCCTCCTTGAACCACTTTTCGAGGAGGTGTTTTCGGTTTTGCTGCAGCACAGGCTGGGCCAGCTCGAGTGTTTCATGCATGTTCAGCGCGCCCTTGTCGAGCAGCATTCCGAAGTACTGCAGTGTAATAGCCATCTGCCCAGGCTGGGTGGGGAGGCGCTTGAATTTCTCGATCGTGTCGGCCGTACGCAAGAATCCGCGGGGTGAGCCGGCAGCAACCTTGGCAGCCTCGAGGTAGTTTCCGCTGTTGAAGAGCTGATCGAACTGCTTCGCGTAAAGGTTATCAGCACCAGGAAGGCCAGCTCTTGAGGCCAGCTTGATGGCAATCTCTGTGTTGGCGGGATTCTCGAGCAAGTAGGGGATGATGGTGGTATCATCGATGGTGACGAAGAGGACCTGACCCTTGCGGTTGATACCCACAAGGCCAGAAGACTCATCGTCAGCGCAGCTGGTGAAGATGGTCTCGCTAGAGATGCGGTTGATGAAGATTGACGAGCCCGTCTCGAGATCGTACAAGTGGATGAAGCCGTACTTGGTGACCATGAAGATGACACCGTACTTTTGTGAGACTTGTAAAGCGACTGGGAAGTCGTTTGTGGCCTCGGGGGGGAAGAAGATATCGACAGCCTTCTTCTGGAAAACTGGGTTCGAATCTGGGTGGTCAACCTCGACAATGTGCAGCTTGGCGCCGGTGGCTGTGCGGACAGCAAAGCTGAAGATTTTGGTGTCCTGAGGAGCACCGTCCAGTCTCAAGGTGCCGAAGCCAGCAGCGTGACCTTCAATGGCCTGACTAATGCCACGGTCTTTGGAGTAGAGCTGCATGGCACCAACCACTCGGCCCTGCTGAGAGGAGATTCCCACGACCACCATCCACTTTCCATCGCTGTTAACTCGGTAGTTGATGATTTGGCAACCCTATCATTTTGCGTTAGTTGGGAAGGGGGGAGAGGGAAATACAAGCGGGTAGATTGACGCACGTTGAGGTTGGCGTTGCGCTCGAAGACTTTGACGGGCGCATCCTGGGCGGCTTCATAGACATCCCAGTGGTAGACACTGCTGGTTGTGATGAGGCCCAGAGTGGATTCGCTGATCCACTTCCAGAACTGAACATCCTCGTTCATTGTGCAGGACTTGAGCTTCTTCTTCTGCTCAAGGTCGAAGATCTGGAGGGTCCGGGACTGGGCCTTGAGGGCAATGACTTGCTTGTTCCAGTGCATGACAGCACTGTCGGCCTTGATGGGCCGGCGCGTTACGTGGTTGCCATTCTTGAGCTCGACAATGACAACTTCGGGCTGGGCGGCTTCGTTCTTCTTCTCCCGAATGCAAACGAAGGAGTCGGACTCTAGTGTCTGTTTGGGAGCAACGGCACGAGTGAGTCAGCATGTTGTTTTGAAGAGAAAGCACAGCAAAGAATAGAGAAGACAAAGTGACTTGGACTTACGCAGGAGTTGAAGCCGATGGAGGCCGTGTCCACGCCCAGGCTGCTGAGCTGCACCAGCTCCTGGAACTTGATGGGTAGAGGCGCCATTGCGCCAGTGAAGCCAAGAATGAGATAGTATGGGCCGTCGTCGACTCGGTACTCCTAGGGAAGCCGCCTGTCGAAATTGCCGCGGCTCACAGAGTCGGTGTTGAGGCTGGGGAGAGCTAGCTTGAGGCTCGAGGGGCGGATGGAGAGGCCGTCGACAGCTTCCATGCGCCAAGCGGCACAAACGGACTGACTAAAACGGGAAAAAAGGATCGAAGCGAAGAAAAAGAAAAAGGAAGAGCGGCAGCAGGCGAGTCGCGATGATGCCCTGCCGATGCGATGGGGAGGGTTGATTGGCGAAAAGAGGAGAGATTTGGTTGGTTTTGGTGAGGGTAAAGGAGAAGTGGCAGGTCACCTCGCATTAACTTGCTAGACTATTACCTGTTAGCAGCAACAGCCCACTGCAACTGCACTGGTCCAGTGAATTGGTCCCGTCGTCAACAAAAGAAAAGCAGCAAGGTGGCAGGACTGATTACGTGGAGGAGCGAGGACCCGGGCCGGCCAATCGCAGCGCGCGGGTGCACCAAAGATCCGCTCCGGGCACGCTAGGCCGCACGTGAATGTCATTGACAGTGAATCGCGGCCAGGGGGAGCTCTGGATGGGAAGATGCAAGCAATTGAGCTGCAGCGAGAAAATAACAATGCAAAATGATAGCTTAGTAGTGTTAAGACTTTACTCTACTCTATAATTCTCATCTCCATGTGCAGCATCTACGCGTGGTGGGATGGGCAATTGTCGTCAATTTCCTTTGCCTGCCTGACAAGGCTCAGCTCACACGCGGCAGTTTGCATTATTGAGCTCCCCAGTTTTTTTTTAAGCGGCAGCCAGGTCAGCGCAATTTCTCGTCAAACAATCAGCCATTGAACAAGAACCCAGGCAGCGACATTCTCAATTGATGTGAAAAGCGACTGCCTGGAAGGGCGCCCAGCTGACATCGTCACTCTTTATTACCTCTTGACAGCCAGCGTGCCTCTAATCATGCATTCCCAAGACTGCTTATTGTAATTTCATGCCCATTATTATCAAGTGCTGAAGAGTGGCTGCAACATGGTTTCACTTTGTTTCACCCTTGTTTATCCTGCCTGCTAAAAATACAGACACCCCGGTCTGTCTCCCGGCTTTTACGGATCAAAGCGACATGCCCGTTGCGATTGGGATCATGCACGGCTGCGGATACCCATGAGCACACTCATTGCTGGGTTAAAGCCATGAACCCGTGGGATTCACGTACAGTAATCACCATCACCAGGATGAGGCTACTATCTCATTATATCACTTCGACTTGAGGTAGATGCTCTAAACACTATTGCATCATTGACACATGATAAAAGTGCACAATCCTAGTCTCTATGTGTATGGATTTAATTTTAGTGATATTTAGATTAACGCTGGCTTGAAGAGAGAAAGAGGTCGACCGTTAACGCCTGCAACGCCATAGTTTCCACCCAACACAGTTTGCATATACGCCACAAATCTCGCCGAACTAGATCTTCATCGTCATAGGAAGAGGCGGTTGACATTGGTTAATGGGTTAAAAAAAATCCTAGCTCATCCAAAGTGTTCTCGTTCCAGGTGGTGCGTAACCGCAGCCTCGTCTCCTTCAAACGCCTCACAAATCGGGCAAACAGCCGTGCCTTCATCTAAGCGAGCACCTCCGGCTTCACTAGAAGATGTGCTGGTTGTCGGTGGGTCTAAATCCGGCATGAAGTCTGCCAGATTTCTCGGCGGCGGCCCCTCCAAATACTCAAAGTCGTCATCATTTCTGATGTCCGTATACCGGCTGCTGAATCTTGAGTTCGACAAATTCGAAGGGCTCGGAGCCCACGCTGTCCCATTTGATGGCTCTGAGGACCCGTCATCAAGCCTTTGCACTCTACCTATTTGGCCGTTCCGTAATCTGACTTTGATGCCGCGAGGATGATCTCCCGATGTGAGAACATCCTGGACGACTCCTTGCGTTTCCCGGCCCGTCGGCTGGTCTTCCTTCAGAATGATAAAAACTGCAGCACCAGGCACCACCTGTCTAGATGTTGGAACAGTCCCAGCTGCTTGCTGCGGCGTCCCGGGTGCCCGTCGACCCGAGTTTGAGGATCTCCCTCCCCGGCCCCGGCCTCGGGGTTGGCTTTGTCCAGAGGGTCGAGGCTGATGATTGCGTGGCCTGTTCATTGCCCAAGAAGATTCATATCCAAGGAGTTCTTCAGAAAAGGGGGGGGGGGGGGGGGGGGCAAACGGAAAGGGCATGGAACTCTATCCAATTTTTCGTTTGCATTGTCGATTGCCGGCTGATTTCACGCCATTAGTCAGCATCTTTTCAGCATTATTACCGCCAGAGCACAGCGTCCGTTATATGGTCGCCCATCAAGCCAGCGTAATGTTGACCAAATTACCATCTCTGTAACAGTATAATAGATAGTGCATACGTAGCTGTATACTTTTTTCCTACTAACATTGGTTTCTAATAACCAGAGGAGAGCCCGAGTAGATGCATCTGCAATACGGAGTACAAGTAATAGTCACCAAACCAAAATACACTACGAGTTAGCACAGCCAATTCTTACTACCCGGCAATATTTCCACTACCAATTGTACTTTGCCTTATATCATGTCTTTACACCTAAAGTGTGCCAATGATGTAATCAATCGAGGACTTTCCGTCTGTGAGATTCTGTTTTTCCAATTTACTTTATTCATTGGGGTATCTACCCCGAGAGTTTACATCATTCAGAATCCTACAATGTCAATATTACATGTAGTAAAGCCACATCTGGCGTCATTGATACATATCCACAGCAACCCTGATGGTTATCTGCATATGTCTACCTATTACAACGACTTATGGCTATTTGTGCCACAATGTAGTCTGACCTAGCTCCGAATTATTGGCCAAATCGAAGAACTTAACCGATTCTTACAGTGAAGCTAGAAGCAGGACAGTATGGATCAATTGTGGATAGAGATGATGATTGTATCGGCCCCGGCCGAGAGTCGGAATCACATGGGAGTGACCTCGGAGGTAAATCAGCAATACCCAATGACGACAGTCGAGAAAAAGAAGAGAGAAAACAAAAAGTATCTGAAGTCAAAGGTGGAGGAAATCAAGTATAAATACCGTGCTTTCTCCAAAGGTTTCCTTATGTTTATACTCTTCCTATCATCTACTCATTGAATACAATTTACAATAGCAACCAAAGCGCACCCAGATACCATGTCGGACAACACTAACCCCGGAAACTTTGCCAATCGGTATGATATCAAAAGCAGTTTCAAAAGTATGTCACTGACCAATTATTGTTAGCCCCAAGGAGGAAGTGCAGTCGATTGCATCCAAGGGTGGACAGGCGAGTCACCAGGGCGGCTTTGCTTCCATGGATCCTGACAAGCAGGTTTGTTGGCAGTTGAGACAGAGTGGAAAGACATTGTGACTAACCCAACTGTTGCAGCGCGAAATTGCGTCCAAGGGCGGCCGGGCCTCTGGAGGATCTTTTGAGCCCGGAAGCAAGAAAGCTCAAGAGGCGGGCCGCAAGGGTGGTTTGCAGTGATGTATAATCGAAACTCTAGTGTCGGATTCACTGGTAGACGGTGAGATTATCTCCTATTGTAGATAAACATACACTAGCAATTTTGCTCTAATACAGACTACTTAACCCTGTATTTGTTGAACTGGATCACGAACAGTAAAGTTCTTCCGATAAACCTTTGGTGTGGTGATGGTTGTCTGTGACAGCGATCCAATACTAAGGTATATATTACTTAATACGATCAAGTACATCATTGTTTCCTACTCCGCCATAACGTTTAATTTCTTAACGGACTAACGCAGAACACAACAATTGCCCGTTTGGTTGTTGAAGCATCATCTTTGTATCGTTCAAGAGTCTTGTATCATCGCATCGTTCTAAGAAAGGCTATTGATGCCGTCCAAAATTACGCAGGCGTTTTTTATACATATTATAAACAATTCTACGAGGGTCTCCTATTTCGATTGCCAAATCTCGTGTGGTTTTTAAGAATTTTGCCTTGGCAATGGGCAACCCCACGTTCATCATTGCCTTACCACGGCTCGTTAACTGCCATTTGCTCAAATCTTTGGTCACTGTAAGTATCTGTATGTTTCTCTCAAGTATGTAGCTGCAGGCTTTTTGTGACTACTCTTTTAGTGAATCTTCGTCATGTCCAAGGCGCAAACACTGCCTCCCAAGTGTGGTCCCCCGGGAAAAATGTTGGGGACTACCGCATTCAACTTAATCTAACGGCATTTCAGACCTCACTTTTCGAGGAATACATAGTTGCTACCTCTTTTGTCGCTCGTATCCAATCAATGCCAGCTTGCCTGCAAGAAGCATCGCCAGGAAACCCACAGAATGGGGTCTCTCATTCTTACTCATGACTTCTTTCTTTCTTTCTCGTCTGAATTGGTGAACTTTGGAGAATTTGTGAGATACGCAGATAGCTATCTGTACTTAGGTATATATCAATTTGATATTCGTATGAGACCAGTCCATTGCGTATTGCATGTACATATCGAGAGACTATTTCTCTATATGCATGAGCTTGTTGATACCGAAAGCATAGCAAATCTGTGCAGCCTGAATTAATGGTATATAGCCTAGAAGGCAAAGTATTCCTCATATTTTTAAGCTATTAGCCTCAAATTGGCTCTAAGATTAATGTCGTAATTGTGTGGTAGTAATGAGATTCTGGCTATTGTAAGCGCTCTATTGCCGCTCTTGGCCAACTAGTGTGCCTTGAGTATGCCCATTCGTGAATCTTGAGGGATGCTAGTAAGAGTCACGTAATGGCTTGGCATAAACAGTAGTAAATACATCAAGAAAGCATAAAGCTGCTTTATACACTATGAACGAGGATTTCGAGACCTTGAAGCTCTGCGCTGTCAACTAGAGTGCTGCGGGTTCGATCTGGAGCAACACGTTACAAAGCTGATTCATGAGATTAGTGCAATTCTCTCAATGGCCAATCCCATGTTAAGGAGATATTTTGATCGTTTGGAAGTACATCGGAATAATATACGTAAATTGTTGCATTCGATGTAGCCACTCGGAGTAAAGCCAGGGTAATCGGCAAATTGAATAGAGTCTTCCTATTTTCACAGTAGCATATTCCTATTTTTACAGTAATACTCTACACCATACATTAGAGTTACCCCCCAAATTGCAATTGCTACACCTATATACTAAAATACAGTGTAACGCACTGGGAAACGATATCTTTATACAAAATTACACTTAGTATAACTATTGACTATTAATTCCTTCCAGAAATGCGATTCCAATGCCCTCTAATGCTTCCTGATGCCTTAAATTGATTACACAACGCCCTACATGCCGGCAAGCTTATTAACATCGTCGTTGCCCGGCTGGGTGGCCGGGATAACCTTAATACAGTCCTTAGCCTCGTCCTCGTCCTCGTCCTCGTCCTTAGCCTCTTTAACAGCAGCAGCAATTGCTGCAAGCCGTGCCGTAGATACCCTCCTTCCTCCTTGCGACCGGCTGCTTGTAGTTTTTTGTGACGAAGTTCCCCGGCTGCGGCCGCGGCTGCGGCCCTATGACGACCTCTGCGAGCCTGTAACTTTAAATTACGATAGATTGCGGCGTGCGCTTGGCTTTGCACGCCGCTTGAGGCGATGTAACCGTGGAGTCTGCTTAGGCTGCCGTTGCTGTATTGATCTCGATGATTGCGGCTGCGGAGCCTTATCCTTATCGTCGTCGGCCATTAGTGCTAACGGCACCGTTATCTTCTCGTTATTTAGAAGGCGAGGCTGGCTACGGAGGTTCTGGATAATATTGGGGTTGCGGATTTGAAGCAGGGGCTCGTTAATGTCCTAGAACTAAGCAGTTAGTAGCTTTTCTATAGAAAACAAGAGGAAATCTTACTAAAGGCTTAGTTAGCTACTATTGCGGGTGGATATCTTCCTTGCTGAGGGCCTCGCCGTCTTCTAACTTTTTGAAGATTGTGTGGCTGTAAGGGAGTGCGTATTGCTGTATAAAGCTGCTGGTGTAAGGCTTCAGCGGCTTAGGCATTAGGCCGCGGCTTGACGGTATTGCGGCTACGGCCAGGCGATGTTGCTGTGCGAGGAGATTAACGGCGACGTAGCTGACGGTTATCGGGATGTTGCCTAGCTAGTCCTGCTGCTGGATAAAGCGCTGCTGCTGCCGCATTTGCATCTTAGCCGCCTTCTGATTGTAATCTTGCTTTTTCTTCTGCAATATTAAGGCGATAGCGTTGTGAAGGTGTAAGAGATTGCTTGTGCCGGTGATGAGGAACGATTTTACGTTTTTATAAGCCGTCTTGACGGGACTATTAACTCTCTGGCCGAAGTTGTAATATTGTTTAATAAAGCAGCGAGCCTACTGCTCCCGCTACGGTATATATTCCCTTGAGATATACCGTAAGATGTGGTTTTGTTTGGTACCGTAAGTTGCCTTTATCTTTGCTTACGTTTAGTGGAAGCCGTCTTTGTTTTTAGCATAGATAACTTACTTCCAGGTGCGGAATATGCCCTTGCGAGACTGGGGGTCGGCGGCGGGCAGCAGGGCAGCGCAGCCACGCTCAGCAATCTCTTGCTCGGCGGCGCGGGCGGCGAGGTTATCGTTAACTTTAACGGCAGCGTTGTTAGCGTAAGCTTGAGCCCTGAGGAGGTCTTTGTCGCCTTTAGTAACCTCAGGCTTGTTATCGTCAGCTTTGTCATTGCTGCCGCCGTCTTCGCTCTTCTACTTCGATTGAATTCTCGTATTAATGTTGGCGTTAACGTAATATATATACAGCTGCTGCTGGGCGCTAGGAAATACGGCCTTGAGTGCGTTTTTGAGCGCTATTTCCTTGTCTGTGATTATTACAGTCGGCGCCGGTATATGAAGGTCTTGACGAAGTTCCTCGAGTCGTTTGCATAGCCAGAGAAAGCCGTCCTCTCGCTCTGTATTAATGAGGCCAAAGGTGAAGTTGGCTACTGACTTCTGGTCCGTGATGCCTATAACCTCGAAGAGATATATGTGAAATCGGTTGGTTTTATATGTATTATTAAGGCTAAGGACTTCCGGGAACTAATGCTACATCGTCTTTGACTAAGGATAGGTCTATAAGACGCCTACGACCTTGTTGTTAGTATTAAACTTGATATAGTGACGAAGCTCGTTATCTTTAAGCTGCTTGATCTACGCTTGAGTTGCTGATAAGCTGTTAAGTGCCTCGATCCTGATCTTCTGCCTGTTATTATATATGTCTGACTGATGAAAGAAGGTAGGCTTAGCGGCAGCAGCGCTGGAGTCTCTTAAGATCTCTATTATCTTGCGCGCGGGCAGGGCCCGGTGCTTCGTTAAGTCTTGCTTTTGTTGTTGCTGGGCTGGGGTGCGCCGGCGATGTATATTATATGCTGAAGGGTTAAGAGACGGTGGATGATTGTGCTTATTATAGATAACGCGGTACGACCACTTCTAGTTGGCGCTTTTCTTCGCTGTTGCCGTAATTTTATAAAGGTATCCTGTCTGTTGAGTTGAAGATCGTCGGATCCTAGTGCTTCTCGAAGCTTAAGTGCCGGCATGGTCGCAGATAAGGGCACGATACGTTTGGACTTTTGTGCTGTTGATAACCTGCGGATTAGCGCTTTTCTCGGTGCGAAGGGCGGCGCCGTTATAGCGATGGAACGTCTGTAAGAAGCTGAAGAGATCTTTAAACGAGTTATACATTACCGACGGCGGTACAGCGTTATATTAGGCGTCTATGATCTCTTCGGCTTGCTGTAACGCCTCTGCGATGTCTTCGGCTTGTTGTGACGCTCCTGGCGCGTATACAGGCGGCTGCGATGCCCTCTCAGTGTACAAAGGCGGCGGCGGATACTTAATATCGTCTCTAGTCTGGATTGTCACTCCTTCATCATAAAATTCATAGACTTGCGGCTATTCGAGGTCAAAGCCATCCTCAACTTCAGCGGCCGGTGCCTCTGCCGGCGCCGGCACGTCTGACGACGGGAAGAAGGCACTGATCTCATCAAGGCCGGCGCCCTGGGAAAGCTCTGACGGCAGCGGCGGGTCAAGGGGATCGTCGCCTAGGGAGGAAGCTATTGCGATGCAAATTGCGATATCGAATATCGTGATATTCAACGGTAAGGCTGAAAAAACGCGAAGTCAGAGCCTTGTATTGTGTTTTTTCGCTAAGTACGTGATGCGCCAGGGTGTTATACTGTAATTTGGTGTGGTTTACTGGGAACGGTGGTGTGGGTGTATTAATTTTAGTACGGGCATGGGCTACTACTGTGAAAATAGGAATATGCTACTGTGAAAATAGGAAGACTCATTGAATAAGCTTATGAATTAGAGGAGACATTTATTTGATGTCATCCAATCAACAGCCGTGGCTGTACCTAATTAATACGTTTCAAGCAATGACAATGTGTCAGTTTTTATACTACGAAATACCCTAATTATGCTTGTAAGATACATTTTGTTCCAATGTCCATCCCATGTTGGCCGTAATTTGGCATGAAGCCATTCCCGTTCCAACTCCTTTGGGTTTTTTTTTTTTTTTTTTTTAGAATATCTCTATGAGTGAAGGAACAAGCGTAATTTTATAATTATTTGCTCTGTTCAATAATGATTACTCTGCTAGTTACTAGGCTACATTGCCATGTCACCACCTAATGTAAGCTCGTCCCTTTAAGATCTCATCGATGGTGCGTATGTCATAGACAGTTCAGTCCTCCTTTAGTTTTAGAGATCTAAATCTCTCAAGTTTCAAGTAGATGCTATTAAGTCAATTAGGAAAGTCAAAGGCGGGCTAATACATCGGATATTTTCATGTTAATATATAGATATATATCTTCGTAACATCGTTCCAGACACAATTCAGCCTAATTATCGTCCTGTTCAATCAGATGTAACAAATTCCCTTTTATGCTAGGCCTTGAGAAAGGATTCGGTACAATTTATATTTGGCCGATGAATATATTAATTTTCGGCATACCGCAATAGGCAGTACAAATTGTTAGAAATGCTACGCCTTCATCAGACAGAAAGGTGTGATTTACTGACGTATTTTACAAATATAAGATGGCTTGGATCGGTTTTCTCGTCACAGACGTCTCCTCAATCTCCAGGGGTCAAAGCAAGATCACCACATTAAATTCTTTTACGACGCCAATCACAGAGTCGCCATGAAGCTCCTTCAGATCTTACCTGTTATCTTGCCTGTGGCCGTAGCTCAGACCAGCTGCGAACAGTATGCAGTGTTCTCTGGTGGCAATGGCTATTCAGTCAGCAACAATCTCTGGGGGCAATCTGCCGGTAGTGGCTTCGGCTGCATCACCGTAAACTCACTCAACTCGGCTGCTTCCTGGCATGCAGACTGGCAGTGGTCTGGTGGCCAAAACAACGTCAAGTCCTATCCCAATGTCCAAATCGCCATTCCCCAAAAGAGAATTGTCAACAGTATCGGCAGCATGCCGACCACTGCTAGCTGGAGCTACACGGGGAGCAACCTTCGCGCCGATGTAGCTTATGATCTCTTCACTGCGTCAAATCCCAACCATGTCACTTATTCTGGGGATTACGAGCTCATGATCTGGTAAGTCTTAGAGACCACCTTTCTTGATATTTGACTAACCACAAATTCGTTTTTAGGCTGGCAAGATACGGAGACATTGGCCCCATCGGATCTGCTCAGGGCACGGTGACCATCAATGGTCAGAGCTGGACGCTCTACTATGGCTTCAACGGAGCCATGCAAGTCTATAGCTTTGTGGCCCCCAGTACTGTCACCAATTGGAGTGGAGATGTGAAGAACTTCTTCAACTATCTACGAGACAACAAAGGATACCCGGCATCAAGCCAATATGTCCTCAGTATGTGGCTTTCATATTCATTTTACTCAAATATGCTTTGCGATCATACTAACCATATACCTCATAGGTTACCAATTTGGTACTGAGCCTTTTACAGGCAGTGGGACGCTGAACGTAAATTCCTGGACCGCATCTATCAACTAAGGCAGACGTGTTACAAAGCGCAGTTAGTATATACTATTTAGCTCAAATAATCGAATGTATCTATTTGCTCCTCCTTATGGTTACTAGTATGCAGTCAGCCAATCATCTGATACCGTGAGCGACATGCCACGATATCGGCATCCAACAGACGGCCGTCAACGAGCAAATAACAACTCGGCCGCACTGAACCGAACCCCGAGTAATTCAACCGGACGGTGGATCTGCAATCTACAGCCCGAGAACGGCATGGCCATGGCTCCAAAATGATCGGCCAAGTGCTGACTCCTCCTCTTCAGTTGCTGGTCCACAAAATGGCTATTCATTCCCCCACGTAGGCTGGCCTATGTTACCCGTTATACCCCGGATAGTCACAATCGTGCATTCGTGTCGCCCGCCGCCTTTCCTGCTTTGAGTCTATGGTTGATGCATGAACGTGTTTCCAAGCCTTTTAGTACAACAGACGAGACTCGGAAAAATTGAAGCAAAGTCTTTCCGCGGGGGAATCCAGGTTTAGCGTACCTAGGTGGCTTATACGAAGCTTTTAGGCGCGGTGCCTTGTCCAACGTCTCTAATCTAGAGCTACGCTTATGTTACCATTAGATTGCGGGGAAGCAGAGAACATGTGAGGGACGACGACGATAGCCCGCATTTTGAGGTTACATGAGTTGGCCGATGTGAAGATCTTATGCATTGATAGGCGAGATTCGAGTTTAGAGCTGATAAAGGTCTCCGATTGCGGGTTGGACCCGACGTGGTCTCTGTGCGCATGCATCCTTCGTGTAAGTCCCTGTGCCTGTAGTATTGCCTATATATATTGTACCCCCGGCAATGTCGATCCCATCGTTTCAAGATCCAACATCAAAGCTCCATCTTGAGGATTCTTTGCCGTTTTCCGAGATCAGCCTCGCAAACCATGGCTAAAAAGGCAGAGCCTTCGCCATATGGCGATGTCGAAGCCCAGGATACCATCTCTGTTGCTGCTGCTCCCGTCAGCGCCTTCGACAACTATGATACTCAAAAAGCGGAAAACGAGCAACAGCATATCGGCACTCTTGACCGTAGACTCAAAGCTCGTCACGTTCAGTTCCTTGCTCTCTCTGGAGCTATTGGCACAGGCCTCTTTGTTGGTAGCGGACAGGTCCTCTCTTTGGCGGGTCCGCTCTCTGCGTTTATATGCTACATCATCACGGGCTTCAACCTCTACTGTGTGATCAACAGCCTGGGTGAGATGGCAGCCTGGTTACCGATTCCAGGTGCGGTGCCGGTTTTTGCCTCACGGTTTGTGGATCCGGCGCTTGGCTTTACGCTGGGATGGAATTATTGGTATCAGTTTGCTATTGGTGTGCCCATCGAGGTGTCTGCCTGTGCCATCATTGTCGACTTTTGGCCAAACGATGTGCCCAAGGCTGCGCTCATCACTGTCTTTTTTGCTGCCATGGTCATCATTAATTGCTTGCCGGTACGCATTTACGGAGAGGCTGAGTTTGCGTTTGGTGCCATCAAGTTGACCACCATCGTTGGCTTAATCCTGCTCATGTTCATCATCACTTTGGGTGGTTCTCCATCCGGCGATAGAATCGGCTTCCGATACTGGCACCATCCTGGCCCAATGAATACTTACCTGGAAGATGGCGCGTTAGGGCGCTTCCTCGCTTTCTTCAAGGTCTTTATCTCAGCCACCTTCGCCTACGGTGGCAGTGAGATTGTGGTGGTTGCCTCAGGTGAAACTCAGGATCCGCGACGAAACATTAAGCGCTCCGTTCGACGAGTGTTTTGGCGTATTCTTATCTTCTACGTCCTTTCAATCTTCCTCGTTGGCCTTTGTGTCTCATCTGAAGATCCCTCCCTGCTCAATGCTATCAACAGCTCTGCTCCGGGTGTAGGTGCCAGCCCGTTTGTTATTGCGATCAAGAATGCCGGCATCAAGGTCCTTCCGCATATTATTAACGCAGTTGTTCTCTCTTCTGCCTGGTCAGCTGGCAACTCATTCTTCTATGCTTCCACCAGAGTCCTCTATTCGGCTGCCTTGGACGGCAAAGCTCCTGCAATTCTCAAGTATGAGAAGTTTGGTGTGCCCTATGCCTGTGTGGCCTTGACCACGGCGCTGAGCTGTCTCGTCTATCTGAACGTCAACAATCAGTCCGCCGAGGTTTTCTTCTGGATCAGCAACCTGAGTGCTGTCAGCACGCTCATCGTTTGGGCCAGCGTGTCTTTCATGTACCTCCGCTTTTACTACGCCCTCAGATACAACGGTATCGACCGTGATACTCTACCCTTCAAGGCCCCATTCCAACCATATTTAGGCTACTTTTCCATTGTTTTCTGTCTTGTTATTGCATTCTTCAATGGATTCGACTGCTTCTTCCCCGGCCGATTCAGTGCCAAGTCGTTCATCCCGCCATATATCGACATTCCCATCTTCTTGTGCTTGTTTTTCGGCTACAAACTTGTCAAGAAGACAAAGTTTGTTGGTTTGGCAGAGATGGATCTCTGGTCAGGGAAAGCTGAGATTGATAGACTGGAATCCACGTGGGTCAAGCCAGTGCCACGTAATTTCCTGGAGAGGATCTGGTTCTGGATTGCCTAAGTCGGAGAATTTGACAGAGGGGCCATTTACATATAATTTGTCTGTCATAATATTAAAATATTCATTATATATCTGCCTATGGTTCGCTGATTCTCGATATCGTGGGCGCGGATCGCTTCACAGCAGAAGAACCCAGCTGGCCTTGTCTACGAGCGCTCTGGAATGCGAAGTGGTATCTGGTAATAATACCGGCTGCGCCCTCTTACCACCAAGCTACTGTGAAGCTATTATCAACTGTGCATTATTAGCGCAGGTCCAGCCGCTTAAACGGCTATGACTGTGTGCTACCACTGTTGTCCATTCGAGAAAGATACGATACTAGTATATTACAGGATTTGTACATAGGCTAATTACATGAATACAGCGCGAGCCGAATTAGCGTGCTCAAGGAGCCTGGTTAAAGTCATAGCTGTTCCCGAACCCACGGTTCAGATACGACTTCATCGCTTCCTCAGAGCTAACCCAATCAATGGGAACTTCAAGTCCCAACTTGCCCTCTTGGTCGAGCTTTTCCAAGATTGGTTTCATGTTGTCTCCAAACTGCAACTTCATGGGATTTCGGTACCATGGTGCAAAATGAATCATGGCGAGCATGATCCGGACCTGCTCAGATGGGTTGGGCATACCGGCATGCCACAGTCTTAGGTCTCGCAACACGACTGATCCCTTCTTCACGATGGGCTGAATGGGTGGGCGGACGGCCTCACGCTCACGTAAGAAGTTCTCCTTGATTCGGCCACTTGCTCGCTCTCCGTGTGCGCCTTCTTGAAAGGAAATGTCTGTCTTGTGTGTTCCCAGCCAGAGTTCTGTCGAGCCATTCTCCGGTGTCATTGTTACCAGAGGTACGTTGACAACAAGAGCGAATGGGTGCGCTGGGTGAGCGAAATCGGCATCTGAGTGCACCGGCTGTCGCTGAGGAGAGGCACCGGGGAGGGGAGGCATGGCCGAATTGGCAGAGCAAAACGTCCACTTGGGTCGAGGGCCGAGGACAGCTGAGGTGACTTGAGTAGCAACGGTATCTGTGTGGGAGAATGAACGGTTAGAAAGCGATTCTTCGCGGATCCAGTCCTATCAAGTGGTCTATCTTACTCGTGAATATTGATGGATAAAAGAACTCAGCAACGGGGGGCGCATCTTGCTGCAAGTTTCCCTGGTTGTAGTTGAACGGCCCCTTTCCGCCCATATTTTGAAGCACGCGGGCATCCTGGACCATTTTGGCGTTGAGGCTGTCAATGTCCTCATGCGGTACGACATCCTCAATCACCACAAGACCATCTTGATGGATGTGTCGCACGGCCTTTTCAAGGTTGCGCTCGTCAAGCCTGGCATTTTTTATCTCGCTGGCACTTGGGCGCACCACAGCAGGCCAGTGAAGACCTGGAGCTGGCGAAGCTTTCGCCGCGGAAGCAACTGTCGCCAGACCCCGACTGATGACATGGAGTCGAGGGGCTCGAAATCGGACTGCCAGCATCGTAACTTTGTGATGGGTGGTATCTGATAGCAGGCAGTTTTCTGATATAAATCAATTTAATAAGGGCTTTGAAAAAAGATAAGGCGCTCATGCATTGATGCAAAGATTTACACTTTTATACCCTCCCTTCCCAGTCATGGGGCCGCAGTAAGTGATGCTATACTGAAACCCGAGCTCGGGATATCATGCTCACTTGGATCAATACGAAGCGGGGGACATGTCGCTAAGCAGACCCGGACTCGGCCCCGCTTCCCCAGAAAAAGTTGGAGATTCCAGCTCGGGGAGTCCTGCTGCTGCCCATGAGTTCTTGAGGCTGGAGATCAGGCGTTCGACGGGCCATCCGACAGGCCGTTTACACGCTGCTAAGCGGCGGATTACCTCTTGTCTGGCTTGCTCGGACCGTATGAACTTGCCGCCTAGGAAGTTTTGTATCGTCAGATGGAGAACGAAGGGGTGGATATGGATTTTTGTGGCGGGCCACTTACAGTAGGCAATAGGGCCGAAAGAGTTTACAATCACCGAAGGTATGTTGGTTGTGAAGGCGATCCCACAAATTGCGAGGGCATAAGCATCTAGCAGCTCCTCCTTGTTTGTTTCATGACCGACAATGCCGACATCGTTTGCCACTGAATGAAGTAATGAAAGCTGGTCTGGCGGTGCTAATACGGCGAGGATGGAGAGCGAGACAAGAGCGTATTGCCTCGCAGATGCTAAATGCGAATCAAACCCGAGTATCAGCAACATACCCACAGTGGCAGTGTTGAAGTTGTTGGAGAAAGCCTGCAATATATGACATACCGTGAAAATCTTGTAGAAACCAGAAGCTGGGTAATTCGCCAACTGTTGACAAAGTCACAGACCGGCCTCTGGAGAATGGTTTGACGTGCTGTGGAATCTCATCGAGCCAGGCGTGAACCATTCCAACGAACTGCCGCCACTCAATTGCTGAGATCTGGTAGCTAAAGGCCTTGTTGATGATCTGACCGAGTATGAGCGAAATGGAGTGGAGTTGATCGTGGCCATTCGTCAATCTCGGAGCGGCGGATCCAGTCACGTCCATCTTCAATGGGCAACCCTCGAACAAGCTAAAAGTGATGTCTTCCCGAAGGTAGTTCCAAAATCCGGCGGCGAGGAGGCTTTCCGGGGGGCTCCCTGCAATGGAGCCTTCACATGATGCCAGCGAGTATGCGCCTCTGAGATGTCTGTTGGGGTCAATGTCCTCTGATCCATGTTAGCCTAGGTACTGGAACCCCAATTGCATCTGTTTCCAATGGATTCTCTTGGCTCACCATCGAGAATCTCGTACGACCGCAACAAGCAGGCCGCTGCTAGCGCGACGCCATTCGTCAGCAACTCGCTCTTTTCATCCAGCTTGATGAGGTAGGCGACACAACGGCTGTGGTAGAATCCAGCCATTTCCCTTGCAATCTTGGGCCCCGTTGTCTGGCACAGGTGCTCAGCTGATAATGCAACCACGGCGCTGAAAAGGAGTGGCTCGTCCAGGGCCAGCTCCGGCACCTTTGTGGCGAATTGACGCAAGGCATCTCCAAGGTCGTACCATTTTGCCAGCTCCGTGATGTAGTTGTGAAAATACCAAGCCACATCTGGCAGCTCAAGAGCATCTCGGGGACTCTCGGGAGATGGAAATCTGGTTCTTCCAGCGGCTCCTACGGAATGTAGCGGCTCAGTTAGCTCAGAAGACGAGATATTTGAGATCCGGGGAGGCGGGAAATTGCGGGGAGATGTAGCAAGTGAGTTTTGAGAAAGTATAAAAAGACTTCAGGTTGACCAAACGCACCATTAGCAGCAGCAGCAGCAGCTGGTTCTGATGGATGATGATATGCCAGCCATCTAGATGATTTTTGTGGACGCGCGCAGTATCTCCTTGATCTTGTGCATTGGCCACAAATGGGGCTTGCCTCGTCGCCTGTCAGAAAAGGGGCACATGTCAGTCATTCCAATGGCGTGTATAACGAGGGCGAGGGAATATTCTGAGAGTTAGGGGTGTACAGGAAGCCCTGGGGGTCTGACAAGATTCGGTGCTACTCACATTTTACTTTGCGCTGCCTGCACGTATCGCTGTTAAGCAGAAGCCGACGGCAGATGTGATTAGACACTGGCGTCGATAGTCTGAAGGAAGAATCATTGCTTACCAGGCTATGATACCACAAGGTCAGTAAGAGTAACAGAGGCAGGGTATGGAAGCAGGGGAGTCGATGCAAAGATAACATGTCCACACACACACACCGTTGCATACGCGACAGTACGCATATCAGGATGCATGTATGTACACACTCAGATGCAAAGGAGCAAAGGAATGGGCCGAACCTAGCGTCTTGTTCGACAACCCAGCGCTTACCTGCTATATTCAATGCCCGAGGCATTGGCTCTCGATGGTATTCACAGATGTGATGATTTGACGCACCCCTAGTCTTGATCTACCACGTTCTTCACGGGTTTGTCAGTTGGGAAGTGGTTGATTAGGTAGACAAAGGCACAAAACCGAATTTACATCAACCAGTGGCCCACCGGACGTTTGTAACTGATTGAATAGCTTTTGCGGGGAAGCAGACAGTAGTAAAAATAGAGGTGGAAAGCGGCGCGTCTGCTGCAGGATGCAGAAAACCTCCATGAACAGGCGTCTACGTACTATGAATAGGCGTCTTCTCATAATTGTCTAGACTGCGCACTAAAGAGTCTGGAGCCGTCTAGGGCCGATCGACCGTTTAGCCGCACAGTAGAGATCTGGTGTTGCTGGTATCTGCATAAATGCGTGGCTGACTCTAGGTTTGGCCAGTTTATAATAGCACTCTGATGTTGCTAGTCTGTCTGTACGATACATCCCCTGGCGAACAACCTGGCAAATACACAAGGCGTTACTATCTCGATCCATAAATTTGACATGAATGCCGCATATAGTCTTTTCTGTAGGATTTTATCCCTTGAATTTGCAGTCAAACTCGAACAGTTGAAGACGTGGGTACGATGCTACTCTTATGCGTTTTCTGCTACCCTACAAACATCAGATGCAATGTCGTGATCTTTTCTGCTATGCAGTGAAACGAGGGACAATAACGAAATTGCACCGCATGACGCACGAATCCCTGCTGGAGGGGTGATACATCAAAGTATTGTGCTACAAGACCCCGAATCATTTACACGTGCACCACTATCAGGCTCCTAAATGTGAATACCCACGTGCTCATGTTGTTTCTTTAACGAGATGCGCATATTATCTAAGGCCCTCAGAATAGGCAATTGGTATAAGTAGGGGTATCATCGTCGACCTCGCTTCTCTCATTATTGACCTGCCCTTTTTGGCATCCTTATATATCACCTTGATAGTTATGAAGCAACGCCGACTTCAATAGGACGACGAAACAGATCTCGCGTAGCAAGCATTGCGGAGACTCGAGTAGGATAGGATTGAGGGGAACATTCTTTGGTTACATCTTGTGGGTAAAGTACAAGGTTTCTCATGCAGACAAGAACCTGCAAACGGAGGCATTCATACCTCGGATTTCCCATTTGGTGGTGTATTTCTCTTTTGTGCAACATGCCGAAGTTAACCGAACAATCTCGTCAATGAGTTGTCGCTTCGTTCTGCTCTATCCTCTCGCGTCGCTATCTATGGCTCTTGGCAGCCAAGCCGCCAATCTGAGACTTTATGCGACGATGTGACTGACTGATAGGCCCAATAGCCCAAGGAAAGACGCGGAAGCTACCCCGTATTAAAGGATGGTCCCTTTTGCAATTGGCTGCTCATCAATATTGCTACCGATAATTTATTTCTGTTTCGCTAAGTTGGCAATATGGCTCTTTCACCCTTTACTGTATCCGTAGTGAACGGTGAGGGGCCCTGCCAAACGACTATATCCTTACTCCATCGCTTGCAAGTAAGGTTATTTATTTATGGTTCTGAACAAGCATCAATCGCAAGGTTAATAAATCCCCTAAGTACCCCACGGGCAGAGATGGGGTGCATGTGTACTGAGCGCGGCTATACGCGTGGGCGTCTCCTAGCTCGCTTCATAATGGAACTGAACTCGAAAGTTGGATCGCATGGTAGCATTGATGAGGTTACAACACAGCTAGAACGCACTGCATCAGCCAATCAAGCTACCCCGTATCCTCCGCTTTACTGACACGCTGTGCAAAAGATCCTTTAAAAGCACTCAGTTCGTATTATCACAAAGAGGTTGGATGTCATTCTGCATGAACTGTACCGGCGTCAAGCACATAGACTGACACCCTCGGGGAGCATATGGAGCACGACGCGGCGGTACATGGATGTTACTCATTGATAGTATGATGTATCTTCATTTGGGAGAAATATGAGCGCTGCAACTTATATGTACAGCCAAATGCTGCAGCGATACAAATATATTGATATACAGAGTCTATTCCATTGGACAAGCCATAAGATGGCGACCCTTTCGGCTTCTCCCTCCCGTCTCGGAGTCCCGGTATAATTCAATATTAAATTCCCGACCCTACACTTCTCGAAATGGTGCGTACCTGGAATCAGATAACGGCGAGCTCGTCAAACAGGAAGGCCATTTCGAAGATCGCCCACCATCAACGGCTCTCATCTCCATCGGGAAGCTCATCTTGTCCAGCCCCTCCTGACGTGCCCAACAACTACAACTTTATTGTATAACGTTCTTTTCGGAGACTTAAATGCCGCTATTTGCAGCTAGGGGTCTGGTCTCTTCACATGCTGTCCTGTGTGGTCTGCATTATGACAGATATCAGTATGCCCCGCAAGTCGGATCTGATGGCACGCAACTACATCATCTTGTTGACTAATGGACATAGCAACCAGCAGAGAATGTTATCATGGGTACGAATCTTGTAGACCTTCTCAGAATTTAAGCTGTAGAGCGTGGGACAACGCTTGCGCATGAATATATGGGCGGCGGAGCGAGGATGGGGGCCACACCCCTCGGATATTCTTCAAATATCCGACCGCGTGCTTTTGGAGTGGCTGCTGCACCACAGTAGTTATCAATCACAAAGAGGTGGTGTGGCGGATGCCGTTGCCGTTCAAATGAAGTTGGCATCTTGGTTGGTTCGGTTTCTACCGGCGGTATTTGATCGTAAGAGCATGATCATTATTCTGCGATAAGAAGATGAAAGCTGGGGTCGTAGATTCCCCCCCTTTCGTATGATTCCTAGCCCACCCTGTAAAACAGCCAATTGCATGGAGAAGAAGGGCAATGATCGCAACTTCTTGCACGTCGTTCATGATTCTCTTGGCATGTTGTGACTTCGTGTGTGCGGTTCATTAGCATTAGATACGCAATATCCCCTGGCTATTGAGACATTGGTACCCAAAAGCTGTCCTCTTACAAAGCTCCATGCAGATGGAGATCGATAGTATCTGGCATGGCTTTTTGGCCATGGAAGACCTATAATAAGTGAGTTACATCATGATTACAAAGACTCGGGGTCTGCTGGCTCGTATTGATAGGCAGTGTTGCATCCAAACTTTAGATACAACACCGAGAAGCGTGATATGAACGAGAGTATATCATGATGTTCTATAAGCTTCTTTATCCTAATGCTAATACAGAAAAGCTCATGGAAGTGCCTTGTATGACAAAGTAGACCCATGTCTGATGTGCCAACGTGACGGCCACTGAGGTAGTATCGTCATTTTTGGCTTCCCAAAGACCAGTCTATCTGAATATTAGGCTCACTCATTGTTGGGTTCGCCATCGAAGGACCACAGAGGTTCTTGGAAGATGCCCCAACATTATCACAGCTGTCGTGGATGGTCTGCTTTCAGCATAATTACAGCATCGTACATGCGTACTTTTGTCTTGACAGTCTCGCAATTTGCCTTGGCGCCAATAGATAGCCATGCAGCATCGGTGGACTTCCCAAACCATCATAGTCTATTGACTATTGGTCTCTTGGGGAGAAGTATTTAGTGTTACAATACGGATTGAGCTCGTACAGAGCTTCCAGACCAGGAAGGTGATGAAGATAAGGCTCGAAGGCTCGAACTCAACCTCTGGATTATCGGAATTGTCGGCAACAATATGCTATCCATCATCAAGATATCGAGCTCATGGAAAACACATAAATAGACGTGAGAGTCTTGATGATTGCCTCTTCTCTTCATCCTTGGATCATCAACACAAGCTTCAAGGACATAAGATCCGGTCTCCAAGTGCCTTCTCACAAGCCATACTCTTAGAACAAGAACTCAATCCCCATCCTTCAAAATGCGGTTGTCCGTCCTTCTTTCCATCCTTCCCATGGTGCTGGCCGCCCCAGCCACCGAGAAGCGAGCAACGCCTGCTCCTCTCCTCGTTCCCACCAGCAAGCACGGCCTTGTTGCTGATCAGTACATTGTCAAGTTCAAAGATGGCAGCTCTCTCCAGGCTGTTGATGAGACTCTTACCAAGATTGCCTCAGACGCCCACCACGTCTACCAGCATGTCTTCAAGGGTTTCGCCGCAACTCTGGACCAGGAGACACTCGAAGTTCTTCGTAGCCACCCTGATGTAAGTATAAGTCCATCTTAAACACAAAGGCGTAGTTACTTACAATGCTTTTAAACAGGTTGAGTACATTGAGCAAGATGCGATTGTCAAGGTGAACGCCTTTGTTTCGCAGACTGGCGCTCCATGGGGCCTGGGCCGTATTTCCCACAAGGCTCGTGGCAGCACCACTTATGTCTACGATGACAGTGCTGGTGCGGGAACTTGCTCCTATATCATCGACACTGGAGTTGATGCTACTCACCCCGTACGTGAAGCTCGAAATTTAAGGAAGATAACATGAGAAATCACCAGAAGCTGACAAAGGGGCTTTATATAGGAGTTTGAGGGTCGTGCTACTTTCCTTAGGACTTTTGTTTCAGGCCAGGACACTGATGGTAACGGCCATGGAACCCACGTCTCTGGCACCATTGGCAGCCGCTCCTATGGCGTTGCGAAGAAGACCTCGATCTATGGCGTCAAGGTCCTCGACAACTCTGGAAGCGGTACATTCGCCAACGTCATTGCGGGCATGGACTTTGTTGCCGACGACGCGCAGACTCGAAACTGCCCCAACGGCTCCGTCGCCAACATGTCTCTTGGTGGTGGCTTTACCGCTTCCGTCAACGCTGCTGCCGCCGCCTTGATCGACGCCGGCGTCTTCCTGGCTGTCGCTGCTGGTAATGATGGTACTGATGCTCGCAACACCTCTCCTGCTTCTGAGCCCACTGTCTGCACTGTCGGTGCCTCGACTTCTGCTGATGCTCGAGCCTCTTTCTCTAACTACGGCTCGGTTGTGGATATCTTTGCCCCCGGCCAGGATGTCCTCTCCACCTGGCCCAGCGGACGAACCAACACCATCTCTGGTACCTCGATGGCAACTCCCCACATTGTTGGCCTTGGTGCCTATCTTCTTGCTCTTGAGGGTCCCCGAGACCCCCAGGCACTTTGCTCGCGTATCCAGGCGCTTGCAGGCCGCAGCCTCCTTTCTGGTGTCCCTTCTGGTACCATTAACGCTGTTGCCTTCAACGGCAACCCCTCCGGTTAAGCAACGGAGGCAAGCCAATGAAAGAAAGAAGCAGAGCACGCAAGCATGTTTTACATGAGAGTTATCGGACTAGCTGAGGGATGATGGCACTGACTTGGGGTTGAACATTCCTTTCGATGTAGATAAAGCTTAGCTTAGCTTGAATCGACGATGCCGTGCTTATTGATATGACCTGTTTCATTACGTATTATACTGTGACTATCGAGTTAGACCATACGCGTCATTTGCTGCAGCACAGAGTTTCGTTCCTTGGCATTCCAATTACCACCTTGAAGCTGCAGTCAGAACGATATCATTGCCTCGGAAAGAGTGACAGTAGCACTGAGCATCAATAGTGTGTTACGAGATGGATGTGTTGTAAAACATATTGACACCCCTCACTGTAACCTTGATTTATGCTTACTCTGCAGATCGATCGCTTCTACTTCATGTTGGTTTAAGAGCTAGGACATCATGCTCCTGGAGCCCATTTCTCTTACAAAATCGATAAAAAGTCCATTCCCTAGAAGGCTAATTAGATATATAAGTTTCATCAAAAATATAGAAAAGGGCGGTAAAGAAAAAGGTTGCTGTACCTATCTGTATCCATGGCAGCCAAATGATTAGTATTCGTCATCCCTATACACATTCGTCAAACTTTTTATCAGATCGTATCACTACATTCACCCAGAGCAGGCTTTGTGGGGAATGAACAATCTGCGACAGATTGCATTCCAGCACTGAAGCGGTAAGCAAATAGTAGGGCCTTGATCGATACTATCAAGGAGCTTAAGCTTTAACTGGCTGATCCGAAACTACGCGAAATTTGTTGGTAACTTGCATATCTTGACTTCATTGCAAAATAACTGTATTTTGACGATTTAGCCAATTACTATGGCCCCCTACAACCTGGTAGATGTTGATCTTGCCAAAACTTTCCTAACGGTAAAGGATCGTCATCGTGTCTCATAATAGTCGAGCGATAGGTTGAGACATCTGCCCTACATACTGCTATAGAGACGGCATGATCAACTGAGTGCGACATGTCTGAGTCGCTAAGTCAAATTTTACTCTAACGTTCACATGTCAACCTGGCTTTTTATAGATGAAAGTCTGGAACCGGTCAATCAGCAGACCTTGATTTTGCCAAGATATGGAATTAAACCTATATGCTAGGAATTCTACCTACATCAACACTGCATAACTACTATGGTTCAACACGTAGCCCTATAATCAGGGAGTAGAAATACCTGGGGATATTGAGTATATATTACATCGTATCTCCCCCCCAATGCAAACATCTTTTCATCTGCACCTCGCTTCAGAAGCAAACAGGCATCTGCACCTCACTCGATAACAAAAAGAAATCGCTACTCAAGGTTTATAACTCATTCAAAATGCGTTATACTGCTGTCCTCGCTGTCCTCGGGTAAGAACATGAACCCATTGCCCGCCAAGTATACACAATGCTAACCTCACTAGCTTCTCCGGTTCGTGATTGCATAACTTTAGATGTATTCATACATCTTCATACTAACTCTTCTTAGGAGTCATGGCCAACAACAACTTCGGACCCTTCGGATTTTTCGGACCCTGGTTCGATGGCGACTTCGATATCGATGACCTCGCTGATTTCCACTTCCCCGAGAACCCTTGTGAATTCATTGGCGGCACTTGCGAGGCCACGACCCTTGGATTCTGCTCTGGTCGGGGCGACTTCAGCGTTGACCTGCCTTGTGGCGGCCTCGGAATTGTTGGCGTCGGCTGCTGCTGGCACAGGGACACCAGCAATATTTGGTTTGAGCAGTGGAAGGAGTGGCTCGAGCGACACCGCCGCCACAACTAAAGCCGCTTTAATGTCTTAACGCTTTAATGGCTTGATGCTTCAATGGCTTGACGCTTTAATGGCTTGACGAAGTCTTCAATTGGCGATTTATTGATGTACGGTAGTTAGTGATGGAGAGATTAGCCGTACTGGATTCAATGAGAGATTGTTAACCCCGATTAAGTTGCAAAACAGTGACAAGTAGAGTGTGAGATGATGATGGAGCTTGAGGGATCCATTGATTGCTCTTATAATCCCAAGTTGAACAGTTGTTCATTCATCAAGTCGAACAGTTTGATTCTGCACCCCGTCTGCAGCCAGACTTAATCTACATAGACAACTCTACATTTTGAGACCTTGATTGAAGTTATTCCTGTATACTCAGGCAAATTCACGACATGTAGGATGTAGTATGCTGTGCAGAGGAGCTTATAGAATACATGTGTACTGATCAGATGGTGAATAGGGAAGAGTCGCTGGAGTGAGATATTGGTTTCATTTGTTTTAACCTTCTTACGAATTGGCTGCAGTCGAGTTCATAATGCGACATTTATACTCCATGAATACTCTTCCAATCTGCAATTTCGCAATTGTGACTCTGATAAGATTGAGAAAAGACTTTGGTTTTGACTGCGATGAGATGAATTGCCAAGTCAAATGCGTTAGAGACAACTTTGACTCTCCTCGAAGTACTCATATATCTACAATTACCTAGCTCCCGTGTATGTAATGTGCTAATGACTACTGACTGTATCATACTTGTACAATATTTATCATCTTTGTACTGAGTAGTTCTGATTATTTTGCGTATTTACTTGCTCGACTTTTGCGCCACGGATGGGGCCGCTTTGTGGATCACGAGAATCGCCCCTGAGTGTTCATCTTTAAAGTGGATTGGTCCACTGAGGCGAGATAAATGGGCGACGATTAAATATGTCTCGGAGTCGACTTCTAGGCTCCATTGCCGTTGTGAGAAGTTCAAGAAAGATAGACATTAGTTGCAGATACGCTCCGTCAGAAACAACACTCAATTCTGAGCTCGAAGTAGACTGTCTTGGAGAGTACATGTGGATAGATATGAAGCACATGTGAATAGTAAACATGCGCTGTCAATCTAACTCTACTAAGTAATTAGATGGCAACGCTAATGGAACACACGCTGCCTATTCTGTATATACAATGGAAGCCTTGTTTTTATGACCCAGAGTAGCGGCGCCCTATGAGTGGCATCTCACTACATGAGTCATCCGCCTCATCTTCACATGGCTATAAACAACTGCTGAACCAGAAAGCTGGAGAATAAAGACAACAAAGTTGAATCCTTCAAGCCGTGCCCATCAGCCTAAATAAAACTTTTGTTTCTTGGCGCTCAAATACCCCGAAAATGGATGATTCGCTCGGACCGCCTGTAGCGTCAGCTGAACCGGCCCTTCTGCCGCCACGGACGCCTCTCCACGGCCGCTACACATCTGTGGTTCCGCTACAGCCTGAACATTGGAGAGCAATATACAAGCATCTTGGAGGAGGAGAAAACGCCTGGAGATGGAAGTACATGCCGCTTGAGGGCCTCTTGACGGAGGAGGCATGTGAGTTAACAATCAAGGCTTGGTGCTCTTCAGCCGATCCCTTATACTATGCGGTACTTTCGGGTCCAGCTTCCGATCCCGCTTCGGAGCCGGCAGGCATCCTGTCATACTTGTCGATCGTCCCAAACCACCGTAGAATTGAGATTGGGTGGGTGATTCTAGGCGACGCTTTGAAGCACTCCAGGGAAGCGACGGAGGCATTTTTCTTGTTCATGAAGCACTCGTTTATGGATCTGGGATATCTACGTGTCGAATGGAAGGCCAATCATCTCAATGAGCCGAGCTTGGCAGCGGCTCGGCGACTGGGTTTTACGTACGAGGGAATTTTCAGGTGAGATTTTGAGCAAACGTCAACCGCAAAATGGCCCATTCATTACGGTATGGTGGATATGCTAATTTTTCTTGGCGGGTTTACAGGAAACATATGATTGTCAAGGGCAGACGCAGGGACTCGGCTTGGCTTAGTATCATTGATGATGAATGGCCTGCTGTGCAGAAGGGATTTGAAGTCTGGCTGGATGAGAGTAACTTTGACGAGAATGGGAAGCAAAAGAGAGGGCTGAGAGAATGCAGAGAATAAAGCGTGATAGACTAGAAAGAAGGATCTGCATTTGATGTGGGTTGAGAGCAAAGACTTGACATGCGAATTGATGCAGTTATTGGTAGAAGAGTGATGAATCAACAAGACGCTGTTTATGACGTCAAGGGGCCAATGGCGACGACAAAGCAGACATAATCAGTCGGGCTGATGACACGGAACGGAGATTCGCCGATCTACGGCACCCGCGACTCGTATTTGCTGGAATTCGAGATATTTTTAGGAATAACATCGCAACACCAGAGCGGCGAAATCAAGGAGACGGATTTTCAGATGCCATTTTCCCCGATGCTAATGGAAATGTTAAAAATAAAGTGTCCAAATGTGTTATGGCGCTGGTTGTCGATGGCTTCTCTTTGTGTACCTGTCAGCTCCCAGCGGCCTGGCCGCTAAGGTTTGACTGGTGGCGGCAGCTCTGTGCCGGCGATTGCTTCGATTTCCGAAGATATGGATCGACGCGCGTTCATGGCAATTGACTATCAAGGTTGTTCTGGTTATTAACAATGAAGTAGTGTTATTTAGTTTACAGCATCAAATAGGCGTTGATGGGTCAGAAGAGAGAAGACGACCTGTCTCATTGACGGGTATAGTGCATTTAGTTGAAGAAACATGAAGCAATAACCAAGAGGTACAAGCAGACTCCATCTAATTTACTTGTGCAGGAAGTGACACAAGAGAATATGGTAACAAGCACATGCATCCCAGTAGATAATTACCCATTGACAGCTCTGCCAATCCCGCCCTGGGGCGCACAAAAAGAGCCGAGACCCCAAAAAGACCAAACCACCAAGTCAGCCACATGCCGAATGGCCGAAGCTTGGAATGGGGCGCGCGCTGAGCCCTTGAGTTATTGGACGCCGTGGCTGGCTGATGGGGCAAGGCAGCGGCACCTCCGGTTCGCCAGGGCTCGTAAGATGGCGGCGAGAATTGGTGTTAAACTAGAATTAGACAAAGGGTCTTGGATTCGTACTCGAGGTGACGGCTGAACGGCAGGAGATGCGCCATCACCAAGAAAACAAGGCTGCTCCCTGGTCGGTTTTTTCTTTATTTTGTGGCCTCTTGCTCCCTTACCTGCCCCCTTTTCATGAACTGAACTGGTGAAGCCCAGTAGACAGAGAGATTCATAGTCTTCAAGTCGAGGGCCGGAGATAAAGAGAGACAAAACTTGGAGATGAGGTGCTGATCTTCCTTCCCGAGCGGATCTTCGCTACTGCTCCTTCCCGTCATTCCAATCTAATTCTTTTCACCTTTCCAATTTTCGATTCTCCTCTTTGAATTCTCCATTACTATTTGTCCGCCGAGGAGTCGGTTACTTCTCAGACGGTCGACACTGCCTCACTCTCACTCCTAATCGGCACGCCCTCTGCCTGCCCCATGGCTTCGACCAAGAGTGACACAGCCTCAATTGAGGAACTACGGCACGCTCCATCAGGTCCCATTGATGGTGCTACGACAGAGCGGACAGCACACATGGCGGCCATTAGCACTGATGCTGATGCTGCTGATGCCGGTACTAAGAATGCTGATCCTGTTGTGATCCCTATCCCTCTAGATGATGATCGGAATGATGCACGGCAACAGTTGTCTCAAGAGACCAATGAGAAACAGCAACCACAGGAAAAGCAACAACAGCACATTCCTCATCGAGAGGAAGCTCACACTCCTGCATTGAACGAGAAAGTCGACGCCTCTCTTGCAGCACCAAAGGCCGTCGTCTTGCCGCGAGCCGGCACATTTTCTTCCACCCTTACCGCATTGACCGCCGCATCTTCCTCCTATGGTCTGCTCTCAACTGCTCCTGTATGCGAGATCCCGGAATCGGTGCCGCCAGATCGCGTTACCCTAGTCAAGGCCGAGAAAGGGGATGACTACGAGCCCCAAGGCAGCAAGCTAAAGAACAACCTCTATCCCGCAGTTGGTTTCTTGGAGCTAGCCAACGCTGGCGATTTCGCTGCCAATGTGTGGAACCAGTATCCAGTCCCGGTGTATGCAATTGTCTTCATGGCGGTTGGGGCGACATTTGCCGGCATCATGTCTGTCTTTGCCGCTCTTGACTCAAGGCGTGCCTGGCGGAATGTGAAGTTTCTTCGCAAGCAGCAAATTGAACTGAGAAAGGCGCATGCCGCCAGAGTAGCAAAGTCTCAGCCGACTAGGGACCTGGATGTGCTGCTGTCTGTCATATTTCGCGAGCTTGGCACGGAGGCTATTAATCGCTGGGGACTCAACATGTTTATGGGTGCTGGTGCTGTACTCATCTGCGTAGGTACATATCTTGCCATTGCCGGAGCCAACGATGCCATCTTCTTGGCCAGTAACCTTCTTTCTGGATACGTTGGTAACGCTCCCATCGCCCTCTTCGGTACAATCAACGCTTTCTGGGCATATTACATCTTTTGCAAGGCCCAAGGACACATTAATGCGGCATCGAAAGCTATCCCTGGTACACGGGCCTTGGCTCTGATTAAGAGGCGCAGCAGAAATGTGCAAATCTACACCTCTATCAACGGCACTGCCACGCTTGTGGGAGGTGCTGGATCCATGGTCACCGCAACGAGATGGTGGGGATATGTTGTGCTAATTCCCGTCATCTTATCCTCTCTATTCTGCAACTATTGGTGGCGCACAAGAGCAGGCTATACGCGCCGTGATTTGGTACCAGCTGGGCTGTCAATTATGAATGCCGATTCGCTTTCCACTGCTTTGGAGTTTGCTTCTAGAGCGGAAGGCAAAATCAGGGAGCAGAAAAAGACGCCCATCAACGCCTTTGTCTCGGACCCAACATCTCTAAAGTCTGTCCTCGCATTTATTCAGGAACATGAGCTGCTGGAACCGTTCAGCCAACGACTCGTAAAGGATGAAGGTTTGCGGAAGGCTCTTGGCTTTACCAATACCCCAGCAGAAATCGAAATCGATCTTCTATCCCTCTTGGCTTTACCTAATGATCAGCATCCTGCAGTTATTCAGGTTGCTCAGGACACGGTGCGAAAAATCGGATCCAAGCATTTTAAATATCGAGAACGTTATGCAGCTGAGCTGCTTGGTACATATTTTGCTGTTTCACGACACGAAGCAAAACACCGGGAAAAGGCTAGACCTCAATCCGAGAAATCCGGGTCGCGATGAGAGAAACTCATACAACCTGTAGAGCTGTTTGTTAAAAATTTAGATACTTTATTGTCTGAAAGCATTTGAGCGAGGAGTTTTGATTGGCTTTATTTTCTTTTAAATCCACATGCATATACCGGCGCAATGACAAGGCTTTATTACATCCCTTGCGGGAAGGTCTTGGGTTGGTGTAAAGAGGATAACAAATCACATTGAAGATTATCTCATTCTTAAATTGTCCATATGATAGTTTGTGCCAACTGTTTCGTCAAGTAGACTCAAAAATACGGGCGACTTTCGCTGCACCGCCTTGTCTACCAAACATCTCCCTCAAGTCGCTAACAAGTTCATCGGGACACTCGTACGCAGCGAAATGCCCGCCTTTCTTATGAGTTGCATGAAAGACTACCGGGCCAAGATATCCGCCCCATGATTTCGGAGGCACAATGACGTCCTTCGGAAAAAGTGAAATGCCAAGAGGAACATTGGGGATATACTCAGCTATCTTGGTCAGTTCATCCTTTTGCTTGCCAATAAGCTCGTAATATATCGTCACGCTGGACGCAGGGCCCGCGCGGGAGAAGAAGTATATGGATATCCATTCCAAGATTTCTTGATCGGTCCAAGGGTACTCATCGGTCCATTCTTGCAGTTTCTCGTATACCCATGCTAGTAGCGCGACTGGAGAATCCGCCAGTGCGAAGCCGATCGTGTTGGGCTTCGTACTTTGTAGGATCATGTAGCCGGAACTATGTTTGAGATACCAGAGTGAGCGGAATATGCCCTTCTGTTCATCTTCGGATAGTAAGCCCAGATAGTATTGAGCAGCAAGCAAGAGAGATCGCCAGGCCGTCGGCCTAACAGTCATAACGTTGACGTGGACTGCAAGGCAATGATCCGGATAATGGAGGGATATGGCACGGGTGACCATGTAACCCCAGTCGCCGCCTTGCGTTACTAGTAAATCACGAAAATATGAGTACCAAGTTGTGTAAAAGATTGACAGAAAAAGAATGGGATCTAAATGTTTACGCACCATACTTGTCATATCCCAGCTTAAGCATGACTTTATGCATCGTCTCTGCGTATTGTTTAAGACCAAAAGCCTTTTTTGTGACCTTGTCGGAGAATCCGAAATTTGGTAGAGAAGGCGCTACAACATGGAATGACGGTACATCGTCGCCCTTGGGTTCCGAAAGTGATTGTATAATTTTCGTCACTTCTACGATGCTGCCAGGCCCTGGCGGAAAGAGTCTTAGTACTTTGGAGATATTCAAGATGGAAACCTCGTTGCTGACTTACATCCATGAACAAAGAGCAGTGGAATGCTATTCGGTCGGCTGCTTTTTTGGTGTATGAAATGTATGTTGAGCTCTTCATATCCGTCCACGGAAATATTTGTCGTGAATTGCGGGATTTGGTTTAATTTTGCTTCGTAGGCTCGCCAATCGAAGCCGTCTTTCCAGTATTCGGCCAAACGCTTCACATCACTCAAGGACACGCCATAGTCTCGGTCATCGGAGAAGTCGGACTCAGTTGGAAATGTGGCGTTGGAGAGCTTGTTCTTTAGCTGCTCCAGCGCAGAGTCTGGGATGGCAAGCGTGAAGGGGGTTATATCTTGCGACATTTTATTCACTTGCAATCAATTCAATCGGCTGTTGAGTTGTTTGAAAGAAGGAAAATGTGGCGGTTTCATTGAGTTAAATGTCTTGTTGCGGAGAAGATTGTTTCCCCGAGTCCTTGCAACCGAGGATGCGGGGGAGTGATGATGCGACCTTACGAACACGAGTGGGCGAGCATGCAAGGCTGCCAAGGCTGTGACGGAAGGTTTGCGTTTGTTATCCATTGATGGTAAAAGTTATCGACTGGCTGCAACTCTTTTAAGCTATAGAGGAAAATAACGGCTGCCAATTGGTTAGATACGCCCTTTCATATGCATGCTCTACCTATCGGAATCCACTGTTTGATGTGCTTTAAGGGAATAAAAACTCAGCATACCCCGATCTTGCTATCTAGGATCCCATTTCGGAAATAAAACCGAATACTACATGAATATAGTTATAGTGGGAGATATTATAAATATACAGTCATATATCTGATATCAGAGGAATGTAGCCATAGTACTGAATACTCGAGGAACATGGCGGCAGTAGCAGATATTGTTATACAAATGTCGTATCCAAGGGCGCCGAAGCCGGCAACAACTCAGGAAAAGAAAAATAATATCACTAGTACAATAGTCTTGATGATCGAACTGATCACTATTCCTTGTGTAGTGGTAATGTGACCTTGATTAATCCGATAGCTTTATCGCGGCGGAGTAGTCGTTATTAAATGAAGGATTAGCTATCTATCAAACCAGCCTTAGAGTATGAAGAAATCTTACTATGCGTGGAATCGGATATTATAACAAACTAGTTGAAAACAGATCTTGCGTATTGGTCTCTTTACTCTCGCTTGTAAGAAGGAAGAAAAGGAGGGATGCGACGCCGACATCCTTTCCTTCCAGCATGCTGGTGTCAATCAATTTACCCAACCTCCATCTGCTTCAATAGTCGTTCTCAATGGAAGTAGCAGTTTTGCTCATTGATCATGAAAGCGAAAAGTAAATAAAGAAATCTGTGCATACATCCAACTCAATCTACTGCATATGCCTATCAATCTCAGCATCAGACAAGTAATGCGACCCCCCCGAACACCGGTAACCTCCATTCTGTTTGATCCAATTAAATCCCGCGGGACATATTCCAAGAGCCCTGATCTTTGCCTGTTTCGCTACTTCCTTTTTTCTCCCTTCTTCTTGTTCAATGAGTTGCCGTAGAATCTTTTCGCGCGCGGCTTCAGCCTTCTTCTTTGCTTCTTCGAGTTTTCGACGTTCTTCTTCTTTCAACTCCTGTTCCTTGAGCAATTCTTGTACAATTTTTTCCCGAGCGGCTCCAGCCTTTTTCTTTGCTTCCTCGAGTTTTCGACGTTCTTCTTCTTTTAACCCTTCTTCCTTGATTAATTCTTGTACAATCTTTTTCCGAGCGGCTTCGGCGCTTTTTCTGGCTTCCAAGAGGTCGCGATATTCCTCGTTTTTACGCTCTTCCTTGGCTTGATCTTTTTGCAGCTGTTCCCATACTTCATCGCTTACACCTGCGTCTCGCACCACTCGCCGAGATTCTTCATCATCTGGCGATTCAGGCTCTTTATTCGCTTCTTCAGTCGACTCATCTGTATCATTCCTTTCATCTACAGTCGTCGATTGTTGAGCTTGCGTACTCGTACTGGTTCGACTGGGGCCCGGTGGCGCGGACGAGGCAACCGCTTCATCATCCATAGGAACAGGGGAGTCGGATTTGTTCATCCTGGATTGACGGTCTTGTAGCATCCGATTTAGCTCCTGGATGACTCGTTTTTTTTCCAATTTGAGTGACGGCAACGCCAAATTCACGGTTTGGAAGACGTTTCTGGCAAGCTGCTTGACGTCTCTTGCACTCGCCCATCCATCTGCTTTTGATAGCTCAGCAAGGATGGTAGTACAATCGATGAGAAACAATGCAGAGGGTTTTTCCAAACAACTGATATCCATGTTCTTGCCGCTCTTTGAGATCTCCATTTTCCTTTTTCGCAAAAGGTCAGCAAGGAGTCGGAAACAGGCATCTGGCTCGAGTGGCTTAAAGTCGATACTTTCAGGGAAGCGGCTTGTCAACCCGGCGTTCACGGACAAGAGACGATTTATATCGTGTTCATATCCTGCCAAAATAATAATGAGCTTGCCCTGATATTTTGGTGTTGTCATGAGGCCAACAAGCTCATCGATGGCTTCTTGGGCAAATCCGCTCCCGGCAAATCGGTAAGCCTCATCAATGAGCAACACCCTCCCCAGCGACTTTTCAAGAACTTTTTGAACTTTTGGTCCGGTTTGGCCGACATACTCCGCAATCAAATCTGTAGCTGAGCATTCTTCCACTGTAGCCTTGGAAAGGAAGCCCATATCATAATAGACTTTGCCCATCTTTCGTGCCGTGGTCGTTTTCCCTGTACCAGGCGGGCCTCGGAATAGGAAGTTGAATGGGATCTCTTCCTTGACGTCCATTCCAAGAGCCTTCAGCTGTCGCACTCGGGATTGAATGTTTTCGAGCTTTTGGATAATCTCTTCCCGCCCAATGTCGTCTTGGAACAGCTGTTTCACGTTCGTCTCCGTTCTTGTAGATCTATCAAAATCTTCGTCAAAGTCTGCTGCCTCTAACTGGTTCCTCTTTATCTTTCCAGCAGAGTAACGCTTTTGGTAAGAAGCCTTTGCTTTGCTCAAAAGATTTGTCACTGCGCCCCCATTGCCGAAATGAGGTCTGTTCCGTTCTCTGATGAGCACATCGAGTGCAGCTGTCTTGCCTTCGCCCGTGGTAGTGAAGCCTGAATCCTTTAGCTTGAGATCCAGCACTTGTCTCAGCCCATCGTCGTCAAAATCTTCAAACACAAATGGCGTGTCCACCGAGAACCGTCGACTAAGGCCTGGATTGACGTTCTGAAACATTTCTTCCATCTGCTCCTGGTAGCCTATGAGAATGACGCAACGGTCGTCACCGGGCACGTTTTGAACCTCTGCGACAATTGTGTCGACGACGGATGTCTTGTAAGGATCGGCTACTCCCTTTCCGCCGTATAATCCGTATGCCTCATCAATCACCAGCACTTTGCCGATTGTTGAGGCAAGAATTCCTTTCGTTTGAGATTCGGATTGCCCTAGATGAGAGCCGATGAAGTCTGCGGGGGTTTTCATTACCAATTCTCCATTGGACAAGAGGCCAAGGGTTGCGAGAATCTCGCCATACAGCTTAGCGACCGTCGTTTTGCCTGTCCCAGGTGACCCAAGGAAAACTCTGTTGAGAGTGAACTCCATCGGGGGCTCTTCAGCAAGTTCACGTTCATAGTTAGTCGTCAGCGAGTCGAGTAAGATTTTCACTTGCTCTTTCACTTCTTTGAGGCCTATCATCTCATTCATCTTTTTCCATGCTTTGCAGCTCTGTAAAGACAGTGATGGCTCTGGGCCGATAATGTCTTCTTTGGTAAAGAGGAAGTCATTGGGAGATTTTTTGGCCCGACGCTCAAGTCTAATCCTGTTTGCCTGCCTCTTTTCGATGCGGGCAAGGCAATTCTCGATGCTTCGTGCATTGCCAAATCCCTCTTTGCCTCTACCTCGTCCAACTCGGCGGGCAGCAATTCGAAAGTAAAGACCGTCTGGACCATCTTCAATTTCCATCTGGTTGTTGTACTTCCGATTTACCTGACGCTTAAGAATCCGTAGCAGCTCCTTGTCGGTATAGTCTTCAAAGTTCATCGTAATGGGGAACCGACTGGGAAATCCGGGATTGTGCGCAAAGAAAGATTCCATCTGCTTGGAATAGCCAGCAAGTACGAAGACGACCTTTCCCCGAAGATTTTCAACCTCGGCAAGAAGATAATCCAAGACTGCTTTGCCGCCTGGGCTATTTCCGGATGAAAGCTGATAGGCTTCGTCTATAAACAAGACGCCACCACCATCCTCTTTGATCTGTTCCAGCAGATCTTCGCAACCTTTGACACCCATGTTTGCGAGTTTTGATCCTGTGGTTTCTTTGAAGCAATCGCCAGGAATAGCTCCTATTCCAGTGAGGAACTTTCCCCATATACGGGCCACGGTCGTTTTGCCTGTTCCAGGATTTCCAAGGAGCGAGCAACTAAGCCTTGTATCGGAGAGAGCCACCCCTTGGCGAATTTTGATGTCGACGTTGGTTTTGACTGAGAGAAATTCCCTCTTCACTGATTCCAAACCAATGAGTCCCATGAGATCATCCAAAGCGTCGTTGTGAGCTCCATCATCTCGCTTCATGTCCTCCCATTCCTGTGCTGGGAGATCCAGATCCGCATAATTAGTAGACGGTTGCTTCTGTTGGCTCTTCTCTTGTTCTTTCTCGCTGGCGGTCTTTTGTTTGCTGGCAGCGGCTTTTGAGGCTTCCATTCTGGCTTTTGTTTGTTTAAGGCTCTCAAGGTGGGATTTCTTCTCCGCAAGTTCTTTTGCTTGATCCGCCTCCTCCTGCTCATATTTCATAATGCGCCGATGATGATCAATCTCATCATCCATTTCTTGCAAATCACGCTGGTATCTATCCTGTCGCTCCTGTCGCTTTTTCTCCATATCCAGATCTCGTTGGACTCTTCGTCGCATTTCTCTGTCTTCTTTGGCGCACGACTTACAGCCTTGGTTCTCTTTTCCACATAGATATTTGATGTTGTGGCCTCGTTCGCATGTCTTCTTCATCATTTTCGTGCATGGTACTTGAGAATGATCCGTCAATCGATGGCATCTGCGTTCGCATGTGTGCTTCCCACAGCCAAGAACAGCGCCGCTAAGATATAAAGTTAGAAAGATGATGGCCAATTGATGAGCTGCAACTTACCATGACTCTGCACAGCCCCCATCAGGACAGTGCTGATCAAAATCTTGAGGTTTTTGGAGAACAGAAAGTCGATCCGGATGTTGTTCGCAGTGAACTGGTAATCCATCGAACAAGAATCCTTTCTCCTTCATGGCATCAAAATACTTCTTCCAGAGCTCACCACCTTTTTTGCTAGCCAGGAAGGTGTTCATATTTCCATATAAAATGATTCCTTTTCTCGCTCGTGACATGAGCACCACTAATCGTTCGCATGCGACTAGGAAGCCAATGTCGCCATTTTTGTTGCTTCTGGCCATTGATATAATCACAATGTCACTTTCTTCTCCCTGATAGTTATCCACTGTTGACAATCGCAGTTTTGCTTTGGCAGCCTTGGAGGCAGCTTGTGTCATTAATCCGGCGCGCACTAGGTCATGGGTATCCAGTTCGTTCAGATATGGGTCATTTATCTCACTCAGCGTTTGTCTCAGCAATGAAAGCTGACCCATGTACGGAGTGAGAACGACCATATCCTCGGACTTGTAACCTTGTTGGCTCAGATATTTGACCGTTTTCAAGACCATCTCTGCTTCAAATGCATTCTTCTTGCTGGCTTTTGATGTCGGATCCCTCCGGTCAGAAACATTATTTAACTGCTCTTCTGGATGTTCGTGATGCACAAAAACAACTCTCTTTTGCAGTCCACGTATCGGCTTATAGTGGTGCGTTTTTGGTACATCTTTTAGTTCAGGGTATGCTAAAAGACGAGCAAATTGTGAGATATCAGGATGAGAACGGAACTGTTCTTGTAGGACGGCAAACCGGTGACCCTGCCTAATGAGGCGTTCGAAAAGTGACACATTCAAGTCGAATCCTTCGCCTTTCTCCACGGTGAGGTTGTAATTGTTGACTTTGGGACGGAGTTGCTTGTGGTCGCCAATAAGAATCAGTTGCTTGACAGATGGGCTGAGAGAGGTGATGACATGAGCCTCTAGGATTTCACCGGCTTCTTCAACAAGAACAATATCTGGGCTGGCCGCTCTGATGATAGATTGGTACATTGCTGCACCAGTCGTAGTACAACCGATAATTCGTCTATTCTTGACGATAGTTCTCTTGCTTTCATTTTCCAGGCTATTGATCTGCCGGTAGAGGTTATTGGTAGTCTCTGCCAATTGGGCGAACTCGTCAACTTGTTCTTGACGAACTTGGCTCACCCATTCGTTATAAAGTGTTTGTCGGTGTTCTGGTGGAATATCCCAAATTGGATAGTGTTCAGGATCAATATTTGCCGCCAACATGCCCAGAGATGACCAGTGTCTTCCTTCCAACCAGTAATCAAAGACATCGACAGGTTGTAAGGGCTTATTATTCTTTCCTGCGATTTGATCCCCATCAAGGAGTTGGAAAGCACCCCAGTAGCACATTCCAGAAACGGAAAACTCCAGCGTATCCAGAATTTCCTGCAACCGAACCTTGGACTTCAATGACTGTATAAGATTGTCCAATCGTGTCACCGTCCGTAGCTGTTCACTTTTCAGAGCACTTTTCATCGCTCTGTTATCATTGCTTGAGCGATCCTGAGGAATTCTTGGGAGGTTGTCGATTCGCAGCGCATCGGTCCTCGCTGTAGCCTTGGAACCCATTCGTACCATGTTGCCTCCATCGATTCCATTATCCATGAGATCTTCTAGAAATTGATCCAAGGCATGGTTTGTATAGCTGAGAACCAAGATTCGATATTCCGTAAGTTCCATGAGGATTTTCGCAATTATGGCCCCGATGAAAGATTTGCCAGTTCCCGGAGGACCTTGAATTTGGCCCACAGGATTCTCCAAACCCTTGATTAGTGACTCGAGCTGTGCATCTCGAATATGTATAGTGCGCTTGAAGCCTAGCTTAGGTTCCAAATCTGCGCCCAATCCCTTCTGGTGACAAGTTTTGAGTTCCTGGATGAAAGCCCGTAGCCTTAGAGGAGGGTCGTATGTCGATGGAGGTCCCGCTGGATCAAGGATCGCATTCTCGATCGGAATCTCAGTGACTTCCTTCAAACGCTGTAAAATTGGCTCATAGGAAAACGTCGCGGTATCGACGACGTAAAACCTCAAACGGGAGGGGTCTTGACTCAATAATGCCTTGACGGCCAGTTTCAGACCAGCATTGTCGGTGACTTGTATGCCAACCACTGGAGGATCCCTAATAAGCTCGTTCACATCTCGTACGATAGAGCCAAAAGCAATGATGTCTTTCTCCAAACAGAGAGCTCCGATTGCACTGTGCTTCACAAAGTTTTTGTACTCCTCAAGGTATTTCTTCTTGGCTTCAGGGGATCGTTTATTCTGAGGGAAATTGATCCCCTCTCGACACTGAACCATCAATGTGAACGGCTTCGCCCGAAAACCGCCGAGATCATAGCCAACCAAGCTGAGGCCGCGCAAACAGAGCGGCTTATACTTAGCCTTTTTCTGACCCCATGCGATCTGCAGATCCTCTCTCAAATCTGCCAGCATATCTTCACGAAGAAGCCTGAATAGCCAGGAGATGTAGCTGCTTGTACGGGACTCTCTTGGAATCTCAAATACATCATCCAATCGTTGGAGAAACGGCTCTTCCTTTGAGCTCACTTCATCCGCTGTTGGGAATATGGAGATCTTGCGAAAATCCTCAAAATCATTATCGTGTCTGCCACCGGGGCTGTAGTTCATTTTAACCGATGCAGTTGCTTGTCCCTTGCGTAGCTGAATCACCTTCTCGATGCGATAACCAAGGGTGCGCACCTCTTCCAATGGCGATTTTGTCAATGGAGAGCTTTTCATGAGGGATTCCACGTCATGAGAAAGGATTTGGATGTCGGGCGATGACGAAGACACAACCTCCAGACAGAGAGATGCAAAAGCAACCAAAGTCTCGCCTTCGAGTTGGTTGCATTGATAGAATCCAAGGAATGTAGTCCAGAAGGTGGAAGGTGACAGAATTTCAACAAGCAGCTTTTCAAGGAACAGACCGTCATTGATGGTTTTGACATCATGATGCAAGACTCGTTTGAGGAAGGCCGTTGTAGCAGTTGTGATGAATGCACGCGAAAGGTTGCTGCGAATTGCAACCCTCACAGTGCTTAAGCCCTCTTTTTTCCCAATAATGTGTTCGACGCAGGCTACAGCAGAAGTATGCTCGCATACAACATCCACTGCTTCAAAGAATTGTTTGGCCTCTTGCGAATTCTGCACAGAGCAATCGCCTTTGATAAACGAGTAGAAGAGCTTCTCAAGCTTTGCAGCGCGACCGGAGAGAGCTGGCTTTATAGACATTTTGTAGAGTTGTCAAAGTCAAGAGACTGAATGATGTAGAACGCAATTGTGAAGATAATTGTGAAGGCAATTGTGATGTGTGTCATGTGTTGATGATTAGGAGAGACTGCGGTAGTCTCCGTGATATATATGGCATCGCCACGCCAGTAAACTATCTTTGTATCAGTGAAATACTCCAACGCATTCAATTCAATAAGTCAGGCATATCGAATTGGCGCCGTGATGTAGTAAAAAAGATACGTAGGGAGCCTTGCTGCGTCTCATGCTTCAGAAATGGTGGGGTGATGTCTCCTCTTGTTGGCCCGAAGTTGTAGACCTCCCGCAGCAGCTTCTGCAAGTCGCAGCCTCGCCATATGATTAGGCCACGACAGGGGATTTTCGCACTCCGTTAGGCTGCAGCGACCTGTAAGAGGCCAAGAAGATAAATGAGTGGCACAACCTCTGGCCAACTGCCATTTCACAGCGTAACCGCCAGGTGTTGGCCAAAATGAGCGGCCAACTGCGCCTCTACACGTCTGCATGTCGCCGGAAAGCCGTAGGCCTCCCGACATGAGTTCACAATGACGAGTTTAATCTTTGTAGGCCTCCGTCATTTTCAGGCATCAGAAAGGATGGGAATTGGCATGCCGGAGGCCTTGTTTGGTATATAGGGAACGCCTATTCAGCATCCTGAACGTGTTATCTACTATTCTAGCTATAAGTATCACCTTTCTGCCTTGATGTTTCTCTAATCTCTGCTACTATTTATTACTATCTACCACTATTTACTACTGTCTGCTATTGTCTACTATTATCTGCTACTATCTGCCACTGTTTGGTACTACTCGCTTATTTCCAGCGCATTGTTAGTTCTTAGAGAGTGATTCACGGGAACCATGTCTTATTACAACAAAAGATGGCGCGGCCGTGGGGGCCATCAGGACATCAGACCTCGAAATCCTCTTGCGCAATCAGAGGAATCACCGCCGCCTCCTTTAGGTGAACTGATTGAGATAATTAACCAGAAGGATCTCGAGGATACTTCCGAAGGAAATGTTGCCTTTGGAATCACTGAGAGTGATGTGGTAGCCTCATACAATTGGGCTGATCAGAAAGCTCCAAAAATCATTGTGCCAGGTACGTTTCTAAACACAAGCTCCATTGAGAATGGAATACAGCTAAATTCAGTCACCATAGGTCGCCCACCTCTGTGGACACCACTGGAGAAGCCTCGAGCACTTCTTGAGGATAATGGAGTCTACTTTCGTGACAACAACTCGGCATTCTTCCCGAAGCATCCCCTCGAGCCGGCGATTGTTGCCACTATGAAAATGCATCCGACTTCACTTCATATCGACCTTGTTGCATGTAATAGTACCATTGGAAACCTCTTACGGTTCGTCCAGGGCACACTTGTTCGGGGCGTCGACCGCTCATTTCGTATGGTCGTGGAAGTCGTGGGTAAGACAGTCCATTTCATACGAAGAGAGAATTCGCCGACAGAGCAAATAATGGGGGTCAGAGGATTTGGACACGCATTCCCAGAGGCCTATACCACATGGACTCCTGACGTTCGACCTTCCAAATCGCACCATAGACTTATCAGATACAAGTTCGGTGGGCTTGATATACTGTTGCGGTCAAGTGCTGATGGATACATCGAAGAGAAAGACACGAATGCCCTAACGGTTGGTAAATCCGCATCCGCCGGGGACAAAGATCTGACGAGTCTCTTCGAAAGTGTCTCCATCGGGACCTCATCGGCTTCACCAGCCGATTCTGGCAACCTCGAGGTGGTTGATGGTGGTCAGCCAATGTCTCAACAATCTGTTTTTGATCTAAAGACTCGGTCAATTAAACTTATCGAAAATGACACTCTCGCAGAAGAACTACCACGCTTGTGGCTTGCTCGTATCCCCAATTTTATCCTTGCGCATCATACACGAGGGACTTTCAACAATATCGAGATTGCCGATGTACGTGAGGATGTCCAAGACTGGGAAAAATCTCATCAGCAAGATCTTAGCCGTCTGAGCACTCTTTTGCATCGGATAATCGCCACGGCTTTAGAGAAAGACGGCACTCTGTTAGAAATTGTCAAGTCGCAGGGAGGTCCTTTGGAGATTCGAAAACGTCTCCCAGATGCAGGCGTTGCGTTCTCAGACCAGGTGAAGGACCAGTGGCTTCAGTGGCTCGGACATAGCGATGATGACGTTGAAGAGACACATGATGGCGGCAAAAGCTGCGGCGACTGCGGCAGTGACAGCGACAGTGACAGTGATGCCGGCGATTTTACTGCTTGCAATGAAGAATGTGGATATTGTGGGAAATGCAGCTCATGAGTGTATGCCAAGAATCATTGATAATTCTTAGTCAACCAGCTTTATTCTTTTACTTGTGTCTCTCGCAATGTGAGATATTTATGATGCGGTAATGGGCAACTGTTGTTAATGAGCAGCCACAAGTAGTGGAGAAAGCTCTGTATCCTGAACAACAAAAATCGTCATAAGCTTAATTATGTAGAAGAATACGAATCTCAGTCTTTTAGTCAACTGTAGCATCGTGGATAAACGGTGAGGCGACATGGACAGCTCGGACATCCGGATTCGCCGAAGCCTCCATATTATCAGATGTTTACATTGTACGGAAGATTCGTGCCATGTCGTTGCAACCCTCTGGAGTTTGACCGTTTAGAGATTTCTAAGCAATTAACAATGGCCATCAGCTGCCATCCCATCCTCGCGCCGATTGAGCTCGGCCAGAAGGTTAATGCTAACAGCAACACCGCTGAGTAAGATTACATATCGCCTTCTGAAGAAATCACCGCTCAGACCCGAGAGCGAGCTAGGCGTTAATTTCTCGGCGCAGATCGGGCGTTGTAGCACGCGAATTGTCCGCTCGCGAAAGTCGTTAAGCATAATTTGGCCTGAGTACACACAGTGGCGCTACATCGTGAGAACATTCAATATTATCACATTTAGAGCTACGTCATATTGTGTAGACGGTGATTGTCTATAAGATTCAATCCCCCCGCTTCGCAATCTACAATTCATCCATTCGTCTCAGAACCATCAAGAAGCACATAACTACCAACTAACCAACCGACCGACCAATAGATCTAACACAACCTCGCAACCTATTCAATCTTACTACCACTCTTGCATAAACCAAAATGGCCGCTTTTCAAGACCACGAGGAGATTCTTGAGGCAGCCTTCAAAGATCCCAACAACACCCCAATCATCTTCGAGCCCTCCAACGTGAACCAAGTCATCAAAAGCCGCCACTATGACGCTGATCCGGATTTGCATTACTCAAAAACCCAACTTTGGGACATGGAAGTAAAGAAAGCGCACAACCCAGCAAAATACCTACGACATCTCTTGCGGCCAGGAAGTCTTCAAGTCTTCAACCTTCAAACGAACGGACCCACAGAAACTTTTGTGCGTGTTACCGATCAGGGAACTTGGGTAGATCCCACGACATACAACACAGTGATCGAGCAAGTCTTCTTGGACAATGAAAACGAAAGGGTCTTCTTTATTGGTGTGCCAGAAGTTGAGGGTCCGGATGGTCACAAGATTGTTGCTGGAACAAATCAGCCTCTCTTCCATGTCGAGCACTCTGTGACTGGCACTGAAGAGGAGCCGCTGAATGTTTGGCGAGTCGTTCATTTGGATAACGATGAGGATGGAAAGTTGAGGGAAGCGTTTAAGAGGCTAACGGATTCGCCCTACTTAAGGGAGTTTAACGAGGTCTATATCCGTGAGGACCTTGGCAAGAAGTTGGAGCGCAGATAAATATTTGAGGCTTAACCCAAGTCTAGAGGCTACCGCTACACAATGCAGCCACAATACTGTATAGATTGTACAGATATTTCACATAATCCATTTCAAGAAAATAAGCATGATCCATTAATTCGTTCAAATATTAAAGATTCCACTTAACTACAAGTGTTCTTCTTCACTTTGCAAGTCGCAGTTGCCACCACGCTTGGATCAGACTCTGATGTAGCTGTCAGCTTCACAACACCAGTCGCATCCTTTGCATGAGTCTCAGCAGCCACCGCTACATAGGCCTTTGCGGTTTGCCCATACTTGACAGGAATCACTGCGTTCGGCAGATTCGCCTTCCACCCAGATCCCTTAACATCGGCTTTCAGTCGGAAAATATCCCACTCAAGGTGATCTGCCTGAACCTGGCCATTGGCGGCACTGGAGGCTACATACGTGCCATTATTCGTAAGCTCGAATTCGCAAAAGATGCCTCCAGTTACTGGGCTGCTTTTGCCGTATGTGAATGGAACACCAGAAGACAACTGAATGCCATATTGGCTCGAACTGTCGTCAACCAGAGAACGCACGCCGACGGTATAAGACAGAACGCTAGTTTCATCTCGGTGGACATGCAAAATGTAGATATGAAGACCATTTGGCTCATCCACAAACTCATACTTGCTTCCAGATCCAGTGCCGGCATGGAATAGCGCATCAGCCAATTGACGGTAATCGCCCATGGTGATATAAGCATCGGTTCCGTTAGGTCGGGTAAAATCGACGAGTGTGATGTCTTCGGGGTTGGCATCGATGGTCCATTGGAAGGGCTGGCTGTTGCTGGTCTTTGACTTGCTAATCATCACGCCTGAGTCAGGTTGGAATGAGTCGGCGCCCATTCGATCAATCACCTCGATATCATAGCTGTTGTAGCGACCTCCGTCACAGAGCACGTCAGTCGAAATGTTGCATGCTGGCGAGCGATCCTGGTCGATTACAACTCTCAAGCCAATGAGATCAGACACGACGGATCGCGCTGTGATTTGGGCCACGACAGGGCCTGTTTCGGCCAGGGCGTCTCTTGTTATGCTCACCACGCTGTCGTTGGAGATGAGTCCAAGAACGAGTTTGTCTCGAACAGTGTGCAAGGAGCCCATAGAACCACCCTGAAGCGCTGGAATTTGGTATCGAGTATGCGGACCTCCAGGACCATTGAAAGACCCGCGGGACATCATTGAGAATGGACCGGTATAGTCTCGTCGCAGGGGAATGCCGAACGGGTTATTGTAGTTGTCTCCAATGTTTAGCAGATGGCTGAGCTCGTGGGCATAGGTACCCATTCCAGAGCTTTCGCATTGAGTCGACGAACCACCACCTGCATTTGGCCAAATAGTAGATGCAGATGCCCACGATGTCCATGGAACATATCTGGTCGATGCGTAATTCGGTATCGAAGAAGAGCCGTCGGCATTCTTGGGCGGTCCGAAGGCATCAGGCACGTCCTCGGGGGATGAAAATCTCATCTCACCGAACTCTTGCCATGTCGATGATTCGTCTTGTCCTGCAGAGAGGATGAATACCAGCTCAAATGAATTGCTTGTGGTATTGCCCACCTCCGCTCGCCAAGCTGCATAAGCATCCGTTCGAATATCGCGGTTACAAGTGTTGTTCGTCGGGCATGCTCCGGGGTTAAAGCCATTGTCTACGCCATACTGATACGACAAGGAAGGCATGCGGTACGGTCCAAATGCTGTCAGATCGACTCCATATCGGCCGTGTGAATCCTCCATCCAGTACTCATGCAGTGTATGACCGCGATTAAGGTCAGTCGGCTTGTTGAGTAAGTCGCGATAGTAGGCGGGGACATCTTCCCGGTCGATACCGGATACTATCGGAAGAGGATTACCAAAAACTGTCGAGTTGGGTTCTCGGGTTACAACGAAAGTCTCATCGGCGTAGTCCACGGCTATCAAGGCAATGTTGAAGTTGCGACCAGAGCCCTTCTTCGTCGCGTCGTTCCATTGAGTACCAGGTGGCGCTTTGAAGTCGTCCCATGTCATATCATCGGGATTCACCCAGACTTGGGGATCAATGGGCTTAAAAGGATCACCCCATGGTGTTTTCGATGCTGCTTCTGCTGGGAGGCCAAGCAGCCCGACCAAGAGCAATGATGCAAAGGCCGACGCTCCCATCACAGCACGATTAGGGATGGCCATGTTCTTTTGAAGCTGTCGCGAGACTTCGACAGATGTAATATCTTAAGAAGTCTGAAGAATCCATAATTGGGAATTCACACCGCCTTTATATACGTGGTTACCCAGGCATCTCGTCCAACATCAATCGACCCCGCCCGCGGAATCGTTGAGTATTCGAAAATCTCCATCATTGAGTGATCGCTCTACTGTTATGTTTGCTGGGTTTATCCGTTACCGTTCCCACCTGCTTCATCAGGGATAACGGCCGTGTGATTGATGCAGTGATCCAATAGGAATATGGCTTGGCAGTTGATAAAGCGCGTGGAGTTGGAGCTGTTGGTGACATTCTGTGCTAGTGAGAGCTACTTGGATAAGCATAACATAACAGTCTATTTAGTATGGGAGACAAAAGTACTTCTCATTTCCATCCGAGATACCAAAGTGCCGCTCTCTTTGGAAATGGTATGTTCTTGGCAAACATGGGGTATTGGTATTTCGGGACTTCGGTCTATTTAATATGTCTAGGCAGGTATTAGATGGTCATAGATTGACATCTTGGCATAGCACTGTTACAAAGAGTACTGTGTGTAGTGTTTCGTTTGAAATCAAGCATCATCTTTCGCTATGTGTTTCGTACGTGTATGTTAAATATATTTTATCCTTCTCTAGTAATGGAAAATCCTAATCGCTCTCTTTCATCATGTGTGATTCTTCCCCACTCCAACAATAGGCGGAACATATAGATTTGCATGTCCTCTTTTCTCAGCGCTTTCTGCGTCCACTCTCTCCCCTGCTCTGCAATCTTCTTGGCCATCTCAGGTCCTTCGCCATATTTATCACCAGCACCCCCACCGAAGAACTCCAAAATGGACCAAAACCCCGATCCAAGTCGAATGTCTACAGGAACGTAGTGGTGCCAGGCTTGGATTCTCTCATCATACCAAGTACGAAAGAACGCCGCACGGTAAGGCAAACTGCGGCTCTCCAGAAAAGGCAGAAAACGACCGCTAAATCCCGCGCCATCCATGTCCATCAAGTGCTTAAATTTCCAGTGCTCTTCAAATGGGACGCCGGGGGGAAGCTGGTTTGCTTCCTGGTCAACAACCGAATCGTTGCTCATTGCGGCGAGACCCCATTGCTTATAATTTTTCAACTCAACAGCGCAGTCCATTCCATCACATTTGGATATATCCCCAGTAAAGGAGACATTAATGTGAACAGGAGTCTCGATGCTGGATGATTGCAAAGCCACAGTCTTCTCATAAGCTTCATGCACGAATCGCGGTCGTAGAAATCCAGGCCATCGTCCATGAGCGGAGAATCCATCCGATCGCGTTCCGCGCCAGAATAGAGCGTTCGCTTTATCTTCCCACTCCACGCCACTGTCCTCCTTAAAGGCGCTCTTGTCATCGAAATGCCACGGCGAAGGTATTAGAATGTCTGAGAAGCCGCCGACGCGTGCCTGGCTGAAGATGGGGAAGAGTAAACTTGTGCCCACCAATGCGGATGGCGAATTGAGAAATCCATCCAAGTATGCGACGTCTGGCTGATGGCAAAGATCATGAGCAAGCGATACATCTGCTAATATCGCACCGCTGGTTGTAAGCAGCGAATGTGGCTTGAGACAGCCAACACAAGTACTACTCCAGTCCCACAAACGGCTATTGTGTACTGCCGATCTTCGCGGACAGGAAGCAGCAACGAAATCGTAAAACATTGGTCTCCGGATATAATTTGTAAAGAGAGGATCAATGGTATCTTTCCTGCCTTCCGTCGCCCGAGGTAGAGGCTCAGGGAAGTCTTTAGGCCATGGAAATTGGGAAAACACGCTGCTCGGCCAGCCGTTCTGTTCTATTTGGTTAGAAACTCCTCGTCTCTTCTCCTGTGCGAAGTATTTGAGAGCTTCCAAATAGTCAAATGGCACGACCATACGGCACTCGTCGGCCAGATTGATAGCTATATCCATGTCCGGTAACCACTTGGAGAAAGGCTCAATCATCCTCTGAAATGAATCCGTCATCCAATGATGCGATCCTGGGATATATGGCGACTGCTCTACCGAACCGTTCCTGATACGCATGCCGCCCATTTCCGAGCTTCCGTAGTTGAAGAGCTTTATAGTCAAATCACGTATTTGCGCAGGCTCCATCCCCCAGAAAGGCAGTAAATCATTGTTGATCTGGTCAAAATCGTCCATAACGACAGAGTTGTGCTCCTTTGCGAATTCGTACCATTTGTCGAAGTTTGGTGGGGGCGGGAGCGTGTATCTTTTCGTGTATTCATTCACAGCGTCAGCCAGTGAGTTACTGGCTGCGGCTTGTGACTCCCACGCGAATATCTCCGAAGATGCTTCCGATACGAGTGACTTGATGGCTATATCGATCAGAACCATAGTTGGGGGCCCAATAAAGAACAGCTGCGCCAATACCACCAACGCAATCAGTGCAAACCCACTAACGGACATTATTAGCCCCTTGAAGATTCTTCGTGATGCGTTGGAGTCTCCAGCATGATGAATGCTAATGGCAAGGTACCACAGGGGCACTGATAAGACAACTGCAAGAGTCGTATGCTTCACAAATTCTCCGTAGGACACAGGAGATAGAAGCGGAATCGCCTGATGGAAAGGAATCTGTAAGCCCATGAATGTGGCAGTAATTATAAGAAGCGCGAAGCATGATGGATGCACAGACGGCAACAGTGTTACGCTGGAGAGTACACCAATCATCGCAATGAAACCATCAACAGCAAAGTCTCCATTGTCGAGAGCTCGAAAAGTAAATGCCATGAGAAACTCTGAATCTGAAAGCCAAGATGGGAACGAGAGCAACAGAATGCTTCCAGCTGCGACAAGCGAGAGCTTACCCATGAATTCAGAAATGCCGATTCCATCTTCTGTAGCTGTGCGCGCCAGATGAGATGTATGACTTATGATCACGGCATCGATTATGTATTTGAAGAGCTGAGTGAGTGAGACGAAGCGCCCCCATCCAATGGGACACACTGTCCCAGTAGCAATTTTCGAGCTTTCCTCCGCTGAAATGACGAATAGTGGCCACACTGCGGCAAGAAATGTGAAGATAATCTGCGATTTGGATGGCATGGACCATTGTGCCTGTCGCTTATTGGGCTGTAGTTTGAGGAGTCCGAATCCAGGTCCTATTGCTGCAGCAATAAAGCACAACAGCGGTAGAAATGCCTGCACGAAATGTTTAGCTTGGAGAAGAGTTATGCATAGAAGGAGACCTACCTCTAAACCAGACCGCGAGCATTGTGAAGTTCGGATAACGCCCCAGTAGATCAATGTTCGCAATGCTATGCAACATAGGAGGAAAGGAAAGGACGGATGTAAATGTTGAAAGTGTTCATGCCCGATTCTGAAATACTTGACAATTGCGCTTGTTGGATTAATGACATCAGTCGAGCTCTTGTGATTTGCAACGACCGTAAGATATTGGCAGTCTGTTTGGAGCCCCCAGTAATATGCAGAACCTAACAGCCAAATGCCAGTAGAAAGGAGAGTGATGATTGTAAAATGAACAGGGCGTTCTGTAAGTCAGTCAGAACTATCACTATTTTACCTTCGCAAGGGCGTACTACATACCAAAGGAAGCACTAGTATAATACCTAGCGGATAGAATGAAGACAGAGAGACACAGGCATCTTTAACAAGGCGTCAATAAGTATCGAAATCGGGATATATCTATGGGCATACATACATGAAAGCCCGTGTGTGAGAGACGGCCCCTCGCATGCTGAAAACCCACGCGTCAATAACGCAGAAGATTATGCGAGTGCCAATCTCAAACAACTCGCATTCGAGATGCGCAAGCGAATACTTTGCGCATTCGCGAGTCACTCAAGCAGAATCATGAATCTCGACCTTTGCCTGCATCTGCATCTGAGGATAGCCGATTATGATGAGAAGAGGAGATTCTGAGGTGCCACTTGTTTCCTCAGTAAGGACCAGAAATCACCCCGTTAATGCCCCTTCTTTAGGTCTAGTCGCACCAAGTTTCGTCAGCAAAATGCCAAGCCAACACTGAACTATTCTGTAGGGATCGGCATTAATATTCTTTTCAAGTATATTCATATCATCGTAATTGCGAGATTTTTAACGGAAGAAACACTAGTCAAAACATGTGTTATAACCGCTCCGTAACTCAAACATAAATACAGAACATTGCCGCACTGCGCCTCTCAATGTCTAATACTCCATCTAGAAACGCTCTAATGCTGAAATCTGAAGTCGAGCCTCTTGTTTCCTTCATCAGTTGTCGTAGCGAGATAGTTTAGTCGCTGTTCTTCAGTCATTGCTTCCCATTTCTTTGCTCGGGACTGGTTACGCCACACATAGTACAACTTCGTGAGGATATATATGACTATGTTCATGCAGGTAATGCCAAGGAGTGCGCGATTGCCGTGAACATAACGAGGAGCATCACCTATCAGAGCTTAGTTAGTAATGTAGTATAGAAGTGGAAAGGGGAGCTGCTTACTTGCTACGTAGATGTTGGCGGACACGATGCCACCAGCCTGGACGAACATGTTGTAACACGCTGCTGAAACCGTTCGAAGTCTTACTGCATTGCTATTGCGCGAGTTCCATGCTACTTGAATCGGATGGGCTACATTGATTTGTTAGTGGGGATACTTGATATGAGCGAAACTCTTGCATTGTAATGAGCTCACCATTCGGGTATGCAAGGAGAAGTGTAACCACCACCCAGAACACCCACTTGTTCACTTCCGTAGTATTAACAACGTTGAGGTAGATTAAGAATGGAAGCAGCCAAATTTGACCAATTAGGGCCGTCAAAGTAAGTTCGCTCCAAGCTTCGGCTAGATATGTAAGGGCCAGCATCATGAAGACTAAAGCAAAACAAGTCAGTAAACGAAATCTCTTAAGCTGCATAGATATATCTTACCGTGCAGCACCGTTGATGGAATGGTGAGCAAATTTGTCTGAAAAGTGTCAAAGCCCAAGCCCTTGAGCGTAAGAGTCAGATAATTAGCTGGCGGAGTCGCAGGAACTTGGAATACAAGTCCAAGGATGTATATCGGCCTATCGCATTGGTAAACGTTAACAATACTCTTTCGATTTCTCATTTTCGCTCGAGACTCACCAGAGATCATAGTCCTTAAGACTCTGCCATAGTAACTTGGGTGTGACAGGCTCACGATTGTGCATCGAACTCTTACTGGGATCTTCGCGAATAACTCTGTTGACGATGATTTTTTCCTCCCGTTCAGAAAACCAACCCTTTTTGCCTCTGAACCAGCTGGCCGTTTGACAAGGACCAGCAGGCATGAGAACCCAGGCAAGTAACCCAACAACGAGCGTCAAGAGGCCCTAATGATATCTGTTAACATATGCTCCAAAACGTCTGATGAGCACGAACATCGCCACGCGTGACTTACTTCAATAAGGAAAAGCCATCTCCATCCAGAGCGTCCCGCAATACCTCGCATGTGCAATAACCCGTACGCGAGCAATGCCGAGCATATGTCTGCCAAGCTCAGAGCTGTCCAGAAGAAACCCAGGCGGATTGTCAACTCTGCGTGTCTATAGAAATAGGAAAGGTATAAGATGACCTAATTCTCCCAATTAGTGAATCGATCCAGGCGATTGCAGCAAGATGTAGCTTACATCTGGAATAAATCCGCCCTGAATAATTCCGAGCAAGGCTCGTGTTGCAAGGAACGAGCTTCGGCCCGACAACCAAAACTGGGCGCCTGCGACGAGACTCCATAAGCACATCTGCATCGGGATCCATCGATCCGGGCCCATCCATTTCGACACTAGCTGTGAAGGAAGCTCTGCAAGAAGAAACGATAGCTTGAACACCGTATTGCCCAAGTTGTAGTCTTAAAGATGAATCGTTAGCGCTCTTGTAGATATTGGCTTGTGGTTATCGAGCATACCATTCGTAGTCATGTGAAGATCCGAAAGGAAGTTATCGGTCAATGCTTGTGAAAGGTTGGACCGGTCAAGTTCGAGAGCCATGAACATTATACAGGCCCAAAACGTAATGTAGAGGTCCATTTTCCGGATGAGTTTGCCCTCTTCGCGCCATGTCCATCGGAAAGAAGGGTCGAATCTGTGAATATTTTCCCTGTTTAATTTCCACGTTAGCTATCTTGCTTTTTAGACAAAGTATAATTGCATTTAATTACCAGTCTGGTCTCGGCTGGTACTTTTCAGCTGTGTCTGGGTCGTCGAATACTGAAAGCTGCAGTCATGTCAGCAGATCTACATGAAACAATTGATTTGATAATAACGTACCTGCGTTGCAATGGCATCTTTGTCGACTTTTGTTCCCTTCTTGAACCATGAGCGTCTCTCAACTATCGGAGCCCCCAGAGGTGGCGAAATGCTATCTAATGAGGTTGTTGAGACCGAAGACGGGTCCTTTCCGCCTCTCGCAAGTACGGTCGCCATGATGTTTGCCGATGGGATGAAGAACGCTGAAGAGGGAAAAGAAGAGGACAACCCTTCAGTATTTACACATCGTCACTTTTTCTCCCAGGTTGGTTATATAATACTACTATCTTCAAAGTCCGCCTTGATGTGTGAATGTGGCGATCGCACGCAACGAGCCAAGGAACTATTGGAGACCCGGCAGGTGCGGGAAGGTATGATGAGAATAACCCAAGCAATTACGACGAGAGGGCTAGACTCGATGGAACCTAGGACAGCTATTATTCAGATATACCGTCTGGGGTACCAATGAGCAGCTAGTTGTTACCAATATCGAGGTGGACTTGAAAACCCGGACCCCGGTCTCCATCCCTCAGATCGCTACCCCGGAGGGATGAGATCATGCATATGCGCAGTAGATACAATTGCAGATGCTCGGCAGTATATTTCTTATCAGTTTGAACTATAATCCCAATCAGTTACGTACTTTGCCGCTCATTTTGGGTATTGCTTTGTTAGTATAGAATTCGACTAATTGTTAGAAGCAGTTGAGGCCTGCTTAATAACCAAGACTATTCTCAGTTACACATGACTTGAACTTTTTGATCACAACTTCAATTGTTTCTCTTTTTTTCAAGAGCCTGTCTGTAGAATAAAGTTTTTTCTTCATCTTTCCTTCATGGAAGCTGACATATCCAGGCGTTATGCAGCGTTATGCGCCTTATCTCCAACAATTCATTGTGCTAGTGGCGGGCACAATCACGCCATCAAGACCTTGATTCTCACCACAAACGGCAACCCGCGATTCACCAACAATCCAACACGACCCGAAGCACGCAATTCTAGGTTATTTACAGGAGCTGCCGAGATAGGGGGTTTCGGGCACATTTTATCCATTGGGGGCGCAACGCACATGTCGCTTTTGCCGCACGCGACTTTCATATGACTTACCCTCGCCTCGACGGCCTAACTAACAGCCTGTTATGCTTTGGTGTCGTGCTTCGACAACGAGTTGATGTGATCCTATAGCTGAGGGGTCTCATGCATTGCACCCCCGCGTCCGAGAAGCGCAGCTGATTGCCGTTCGAATACGCCATACGGTGAATCGCTCCGTTTGCGGTTATCGCGTATGATGCGATATTTCCAGGTTCAGAGACATCCGCACCGTCGCTTTGGATATGTGACTAGTCGTGCGAGGTCCCGGATGTTGGCCTTGAGATGCGGACTTGTCGCCATCATGGATGCCTCTACTATTCCTACAGGAGCTAGATATCATGCAATGCAACTGAACCTACAGCTTGCTGATGACCTGGTGAACCGACAGTCCGACTGAGTCCTCCAATCGCATGCTCTATACGCCGAAAGTTGGAATGACCGAGATCCCTAAATCCGTAGGGCTACATGGACTTCGATATCACAGGCTCTATTAGTGAGCTTCTCTCCCCTCACTGACGCAATTTGGGAATTGATGTCGCACAAATCGGCGTCAATTATTGGTTTCATGTGAATGAGCCTAAAAGATGTCAACATGGATGGTGGTTTGATTCCTAGCACGCAAGAAGATGGCTTGAACGGTGTTGATGGCATCCTCACAGGCAATAGACTTGGCAATACCCAGGACAGGATACGAGGAAAAGATTGGTATCCTCGTATAAGTATGGATTGAATTCCACAAAATCATATCTTGAGGAGATATCAACCTGCTGTTCATCAGATATATCGACAGTGTGCAGATCTTTGATTATACAAACACATCAGTAACAATGGCTCCCGCAGCAGTTGAAGCACCTGTGGTCATCCACGATGTCCCTATCAAGACCAAGGTTCAACAGCCCATTCCCCTCACGGGCACACTGGATCAGTTTGAGTCCTTCGACATCACCCCCGTCATTGGTCGTGAATTCCCCAAGGCCAATCTCGTAGACTTGCTCAACGCCCCCAACTCCGATGACCTTATTCGAGAACTTGCCGTCACTAGTAAGTACACTTGAAGAAAATGAAGAGCGAAATCATAATGGCTCATCTGACTATTTATAGTTTCACAGCGTGGTGTCGTTTTCTTCCGTGCCCAGGACAACCTCACCAACGACCTCCAGAAGGAACTCATCCTCAGACTTGGCAAGCTGACTGGACGGCCTGCCACATCTGGCCTGCATATCCACCCTCTATTGAACAACGAGCGAGAACTTGGTGGCAATGATCCCGAGATTAGCACCATCAGCTCCGTTCAGTTCGACAAGTTCTACAAGCAAACCAAGCCCGATGAGCTTAGCCCCAAGAAGCAAAAGGCCGCTAGCTGGCATAGTGATATCGCCTTTGAGCCTGTCCCGGCTGATTACACTTCCCTTAGACTGATTAAGCTTCCCAAGACTGGAGGTGGTGAGTACAATTGAGCAATTACATCTATCATTCGTGACACAGTATCTAATCATAAGATAGACACCCTCTGGGCCTCTGGCTATGAAATCTATGACCGCATCAGCGAGCCTTACCAGAAATTCCTTGAGTCTCTGACTGCTACCTTTGAGCAGCCCGGCTTTGGTGACATTGCTAAGCGCTCCGGCTTCGAGCTGTATGACAAGCCTCGTGGAGCCCCTGAGAACGTGGGCACTGAGCTCAAGGCAATTCACCCCGTTGTCCGAACCAACCCCGTGACCGGATGGAAGAGCATCTTCCCTGTTGGCGGTCATGTTAAGCACATCAACGGTCTCACCGATGAAGAGAGCAAGAAGCTGCTGCAGTGGTTCTTGGATCTCGTTCACGACGGCCATGACTTGCAAGTCCGCTTCAGGTGGCAGAACCCTAATGATATTGGTACGTCTCTTCCGTTTGCATTAACATAGTGTTGCCAAAGCTAATTACTTGGAACAGCCATCTGGGATAACCGGAGTGTCTTCCACACTGCCACCTATGATTACACCGGTCTGGGTGAGCGATTCGGCGCTCGCACCGTCGGACTCGGTGAACGACCTTACCTTGACCCCAACAGCACGTCGCGACGTGAAGCATTGAGCAAGGAAGCATGAAGTTTCTATACAAATAGTTAAAATTAATGAAAGTTGTTATGAGCCCATATCTCCTATGAGGATGTGCCTACAAAGATGTTGCTTTCTATTGTATGCAACACTCTTCACTAAAAGGTTGTGTGAAGACAGATATCGTAATATTTACGTCCCCCTCAATATCCCTGTATTAAAACAAACGGTCACCAGTTGTTAGTTCATGTCCTTTGCTCGTAAAACCTCCCCCTTTGACGTTTCGCTATAAACGACTACCAATAAGTCGCGAATTTACTCCCGCCATTGATCACGTCCATAAAATTCTGAGCTACTACACGGTGGACTTGTTCAGAAGGATGAAGCGAGTCATAGAACATGAACGAATCTCTATCGCCCGGTAAATCCGTACAATTTGCCGCGCCCGCCTCGCAATGGTGTATAAAGTCGAGTACATCCAGAGGTGTTGTGCCGTTTAGATACTTTTGCGGGTTCCGATGGATATCTTTAAATAAAGAGTTTACATCTAAAAGTCATATTAAAGTCAATTAGCCAATACTAAAAAGGCTTTAACGAGAGAATAAGCTCTTGCTCACCATAGATTGCCCACTTAGCACCAGGATACCTCTTGGCAACGTGTTGCTGGAACGGGACTTGGAACTTGGAGATCTCATTCACTGCACTCGTATATTCATACATCTTAAAAGAAACCTCGGTTAGGTTAGACGGCTTATTTGGCCAATCCGGTGTGCCTGGGGGAACTCCTTTTTTTTCAGGCGTCGCGTAGATCGGATGCAGCTCAAGTGGGGGAACATTCATCAACACAAACTTCCGCCCACCATTTTTATAGATGCGATCAAAAGCGGTGAACACACAATCAGTAAAAGTTGTGAGCGAAGTTCCAGTAGTCTGGCTATCAATGAATATGTTCTTCTTGCCAATGTCGTTGACGCCAATCCACATGGCATATAGAGTGTCATCGGCTGAGCCGGTGTAAAACTTTTGATGTGGTGAGACGGCACTCGTTAAATGCAACTCAGCGAGCCAAGCAGGCATCTCCGTTTCTAAAATAGCTGCAGAAAGGTCCTTGAGAGTTGCTCTGGCCTGTGGCATGATGCTTGTTGTGCCTAATCGGACGTATATTTAGCCTTCGTCATTACTGTATGTTCTCTCGCAACAGATTCTGGGTAAAGTGCAAAGGATTACCGACATATCCCGCTAGCGATGGCGTAATTGTAAAGCTTTGCGCCTGAGTATTGGCTGACATCTTTTCCTCATATGTTAAATAATTCTTCTGCATAGTAGAGTTTCAATGGGTAATGCATACACCTAGGCCAAACGCGTCCGCCATCAGAAGCATCGAGGGACTCAGGAAGCAGTAAGCCCACCGGTGGAGGCGTATTATTATGGGCTGTGAAATAATCCAACCTCGATTCATCTGTGTAACTGTCTCCAAAGACAACAAGGTTTTTGAATTTGCCTCCAAACCAAGAATGCTTATTACTGCTTGATAGCTCCTTAATCTCGGCATAATTGTTTCGAGCACTAACCATGCTAGCCGCCGCAAAAGGGAGAATAGAAAGTAACAGCATCTTGATACGATGTGTATTTGCGTACTGAATTACGAGTTAAACAAAGTACTCCCAAAATGGAATTCGAGTATAATGATGTCGAAGACACCGGAAAAGGTTGGTAAAGATCAAACAGGAAGTGTTTATTTATAAAAACCTTTATTACGATGGGTAACTCAGTTGCATATATTCTTTTTTTTTGTCAATGGTGAGGGGTAAAGGCAGAGAACTGTGAAGCTTCCAGGGTCGGCTATTTGTGTATTCTTGGTCAGTATTGCCTGCTTTCATGCGGTTAACATGTATCCCTGCAAACCTGCATTCCTGATCCAGCTCTCGCCGACGTAAGTCATGCGAGAAAGCGACCTAGACAAAATAATTTTCTAGTTTGCGATCACACATTCACCTAAGCAGGGGAAAATCCCAACCAACGATGAGTGGGACTTCCTACCATGGGGTTTGTAGCCTGCCTGTTGTAGAAGTTTCAACCGGAGATTATGTGAAGCTATGCGACGTTGTGGGGATGACACTACTCTGTTACTATATTAAGATCAAATAGCATAAGCGTTTTAATGTGTTAGGGCGACCGTTTTTACAATAGCAGGAGGAGACTATGAGGGCCTATTACCCCAAACATGACGCTCTGTCTTTCGGTCAACTGATCAATTCTTCAAAGAAGCATAATAGAGGTCTGCAGCAAACTCAACGGCAAGTTGCTAATCGTCTCTGTTTCTATTTTTCGTAAGTAGCGCATAGTGTTTGCACATAAGTGACAATCGCATGGAACTTTTCTATATCTTATTCGAATTATCATAACAAATTGAACACTCCGTGGAAAATACGGCATAGCTATTCCACAATCATTCATCCACGACAATACTCTGGCCAAACTTTTCTTTGAGCCATCGCAGTACTTGCAGATTTCCTCTGAAACGCTGCAGAGAGGCTAAATCGCCCTCTACCTTCAATCCCGCCAATGTCCTCACTCTAGATAGGGCCACATATATTTGACCATCTGTAAATGCTCGGGTCAGATTCACAACTGCGTTATCCAGTGTCATTCCTTGGGATTTATGGACAGTCAGTGCCCATGCAGCCGCTAGGGGGATCTGGATTCGGCCCAGTAGGGTATATGGCCTCGTGTCTCCATACAGGATTGACTGGCATATAGGATAGATCGTCTTTATTTGGCCGTTTTGAAAGCGTACAACCGGCCATCCCTTAGCATCCCTACATCCCATCATAAACTCCAGGATCTTTTCTTCATCCACATCGTATGCTGGCCAGTATACAGGCAAGTCCTCATTACGTATCTCGAATACTGGTAGCTCATCCTCAAATGGCTTAAAGCCTATTATAACTCCTTGAGCACCGTTGACCAAACCAGTTGATATATTGATATTGTGTAAGAGCAAGACCTGCATTCCTTCTTTAAGATTGAGTTCAATCTCGAATGCATGGTCTTTTAATTCTTTCAGAGAGTCGTCCGTATTTCTTATTCCCTTACCGCTCAAGTGCGGATGTGCTTTCTTGTTCCACAGAAATACATCCACACACTTGTAAGTCTGTATAGGAGCTCTAATGCGCCGAAACTCAGTATCGTTGACTTTTCGAACTTCATCCCGTGTGGGAAAGAGTCTCACTGCATAAGAATCCGTCGTTTTGTTACAATTGGCCAGAAGGTCGAGCTCAGAGTCGTTCATCCCCAGACCCAGTCGACATTTTTGTAGGAGCTTGACAAACTCTGGGTCTTTTTGCCGGTGCACCTCTTTCAGATACACATGCTCAAAATTGCATTCGTCCCATGCTTTGCTTCTAAAGGCCCATTTATTATCATCATGGTAAGAGGCGCCGCATTCGGTGCTTGGGCATGTGTATATGTCTTGTCGTCTGTTTGGTATAAGGTCACTGCCGCATTCGAAGCAGTGTGAGAACGGTTTGACTGGCGGCAACTGGCAGAAATCCCCTGTAACAATGATCTGAGTGCCGCCAAATGGAAGAGTAGATCTCTCATCAAATGGAGACCACGCGGCCTTCATAATTTCATTCAGTCGATCAAAATGCATGGCTTCCACCATGCTAACCTCATCGAGAATGATTGTGTCGGCGTTCCTAAACCTCTCCAGCAGGATGCGACCCGTTGAGAATTCTTTCAGCTCGGATAGACTGAATTTGTGCGTGTTAGGCGTCCATCCGGCAAAGGACCAGGTCGTCTTGCCGCCATTTGCCATTGCCACCTTGCCTGTCGGTGCCAAAACATGGACATTCTTATCCATTCGCATGAGACGCTGCCTGATTTCTCTCAGTACTGTCGATTTCCCACAGCCTGCCGAGCCGGTGTAAAAGATGTTGTGACCCTCAACTGCACGTGAAACCAAGTCTTCCTGCTCCGGCGATAGGGTTGGACCATATCCAATCTTATATGGTTGCTTCGGCACCAAATCCAATGTGGTATTAAGTGCTTCAGACAACAATGGCGACCCAATTTCTATAGACTTGGCGGTCTCTGCACCATCTGCGGCCTGTTTCTTCTTCTTCTTCTTCTTCTTTTTAGAATTTGCGTATTCTCTGGAGCAGCTTGGTATTCTAAGAGCGTAAAATGTTGATGCCGTTAGCTGCTGGCGGAATCTCAGTTGGACAAAACTCGTAGGCGCCAACACAGACAACGCCGAGCGTCGCCATGGCGCAACAAGTAGCATAGCGATGGTAATGGTACAAGGCCACTGCTAAAACCTTTTCAATATTATCGATGCAATTAGAAGTAAGTAGTGATAGTAGATGAATGAATGATGGTAGATGGAGGCAGAGAAAGCGCTTGATGTTAGGCTGTCGAGTGGGGGTACCCAACATGCATTCTGACAGCATCAGGCTGAGGTACGTACCTCGCCAAAACGACGAAGTATTCAAGCATATTTGATGTGATGTACAGATCGTGTCATTCAGAAGTAACTTATGCAACTGAACAATTTATGACAACATGGGTGGTCCATAAGGCTAAGGGCAGCAAGAGTGCAATTAGAAAACAGGAAAGTTTACTGACATAGCGACAGTCATGTTGTTGTCCGATCCCGCAAAACGAGGTATTTTCGAAGTGTATATTACAATAATATATTTCCTACACCGTACGACTGTACTAGTAATTGTTCATCGAAGAACCATCTGAAGCTGGACCGTCGAAAATGCAGATGTAGATGACCGAGCTTACGCCAGCCAAGTAGTCCATTCATGGGGCATACTCAAGGACATCATCAGTTGGAAAGTTGCTCTTTGGAGGGAACACCTGATGCGCTTCAGCTATTTGCTCTAAGGTAGTGGTGCTGATCTTAGATTCGGGATCATTGTTGACTCAAGTCGTTTAGCTTGCCTAAGTTGAGATCTGGGGAACGGCTGCTTCAGCACCGCCAGCTTGCTATTCCGCATCTCATGTCTCGAATATACAGCCAGTAATAATACGAGATACTAGAAAATTATACCTCACTCACAGTCAGGGCCCCCACGGCGAATTACACAGACCGAACAGAACGGACGCCAGCAAACAACCCCCTTCCAGACGGACAACTAAGACTGAGCCCAACGCCAACCGCACACATGATTAGCATTTCACCGGAATTCAGAGCGAAACTCCGGAACGAGTACAAAAACAATCCGGTGTGGGTGAGGATAATACAAACCCTGGACGACAACCTCAAACTCGACACAGAAGACCAGGCAATCCTGTCTCACACTTGTATTCCAAGCAGTCGCGGGAGGGTGGATGGCAAACTTGGGCTACAGAAGAGCTACTTTCTTTGTTTACCGCCGCAACCGAACATTGAAACTAGAGTAATGGGCGGGCAGATCAAAGGGGGATGTAAACAAAGACAGCTAAGCATGACTTGCGATGACCACCTATGTTCCCCCCCTTTGTGACTGAGAAATTGGATAGTCAATTATGCCACATCGATCTATAGTGAATCACTGTGAGCTGAGCATTGTTGCTGATGACTCGAGCCTCTTGAAAGATAACAAGCAGCATGACACTTATCATTCATGTCTTCGATTGTACAGGTTTCTTTTATCCCGCCTCAGGTGCCAAACGTGCTAACAGATACCATGTAAAAACATATGTCCAGGTAAGAACCCTTATCTATAAGACGGCATGTACCGAGTTCATTATATTCCTATGTCGGCATTCTAGATATTAAATGTGCCTTGTTTGTGCCTTATGGTTACAAGGGTATTATTTGCCCAAAGAAAAAACAAAGACCACCAAATTGGTCGCTCTCCCCCGATGCAGTATTTCTCCCCCCCATTCAACTCCAAGGTTTTCTCCCCTTGCAACTTTTGGTGTTCCCAAAACCGTCTAGAAATAAACCAATGCCACAAGCCCAACTCCATATTCGCCTGAAAGAAAGCATCGCTTCGAAATTTTAGAAGAGGATGTACATAATACATTTGTCGTGTGAAATGAACAGCGCGGGACGAGAAGAGAAGATCCCAGGTCAAGGGTCGTTGTGATTATCTAAGACGGGATCCCAAAGTAAGGGTCCCTTGCAGATGTTTTCTTCAGCATAGACCCGGTAGCGGTCAAGAACGTCGGTTTGCTCGATTCTTTCGTCGCCAGCTTGGGCACCGAAGCTGAAATGTGCCACAACGCCGCCACCATCAGCTACAGCATCTGTAGGCAAGTATTAGTCATTGTGAATACAACATTATTAGTTCACAGGGGGGGGAAGACATACGTCTACCAGTCTGCTCGGGCATAGTAACGGCAAAGTGATGCTCGTCGTCGGCTGCAATAGGCTTGGCCAGGTTGATATCCTTGCCCATCATGCAGGTAAACTGAATACCCATGCGCTTCAGCTGAAAGTCCCATGTTCCGAAGCGATATTGGCGCAAATTGTTGTTCTCGATGTTCTCAAACAAGCTGTAGTGCTCTTGGGCGGCGACCTGCCACTTCTTCCAACCAGGACCGAACGGGTCGTACTCGGTCTCCACGATGGGCGTGCGGTCGAGAATGTGGTCGCTGTGGCCTTTGACGGGCAGCCACCGGTGCTTCTGGTGGTCCGGGGGATTCCACTCGCTGACTTGGAAGTCGTCGGCCCCTTGCCAGGAAGGGAGCAGCGAAGGGCGCCAATTCAGCTTGCTGCCGGGCTGGGGAGCAGGATACGCCTTGTTCAATTCTGGTAGGTAGGCCTTGACGGCGCCGAGATTCCAATGTATCCAGCTGATGAGAGGCTGGTTGATGACGTTGGAGGAAACGACAAAGAATTCGGGATGCTCAGCTCGGGTCGTGACAATGGAGGGGATGGCGGAATCTTCGATATAGACCTGGCAACACATGTCAGCTCAGCAAGTCCAAACACAATGCAATTTTGGGTTGAGTTCATACAATATCGTCATCCATCTTGATATACATAACGTCATCTTGTATCCGGTCGTATGACGAGGCAAAGCCGTCTTCGTTCATGTCAATTACCCATTTTGTGTAGCCGGGCTCGCTTTCGAGAAGTTTGTCGAGGAACTTGAGATCGTCTTCGTCGGTTGTTCGCTGGAGGAAGATGACGCCGTCGAGGATGCCACCGTTCTTGACCAGATTGCGCTGTAGTTTCCACCGATTAGCACCGCCAGACGCACACACACACACCGCATTGACCGCCTTACCTTGAGATAGCAATCGAGAATGGACACGGTCGACCGGCGGCCGTAGAAAATCAGGCCCATGATCTTGCTGGCGTCGGCCGGTCGCTTCCACTTGATGCCGCCAATTTCCTTGGGCACGCAGTATGTCGAGTTTCCATGCCGCCGCGACCCCCTAGGGCACATGTCGTCATGGTCCCGGTCATGGTCTCTGTGATTGCGGAAGGCATCGCCAGGGACAAGGTGGACGTTCCAGACGTAGATGAGCAACGACACAAAGACGAGCGATGCGGCGAGCAGCGAGTGCACAATGTGCTTGTTGTTAAAGCTTAGCAGCATCGTTTCGTTTTTGGGGGGCCTCAATCTGCCAGTCCCAGCGAGGAGGGAGGAAGAGAAGAGGCGAGAGAAAGCCCTGGATCAAGATGATCAGGCTGTTGTGCGAGGGTTGAAGCGTTGCAAGTTGCGCGCGACAGGCGCTAGTAGGGAGGCGATTGAATTGGTTACCCACGGTTTTAGCGTCCGACCGAACAATTTCGACGCGACCCGCCCACACCCTCTGGAGATTGGGGATTGGAGGTGAGAGGGGGAGGGTCCGGTCCGGACAAAATATCTGGGATCAAAGGGTAATGATGGACAAAGGGAAAAAAGGGGGGTTGAGTGTACGGATAGGTATGCTCAATCCAACAACTGAATTGGCCTGTAGCTGCATCAAGTATTAGAAGTATAATACCTCTACGAGGAAGATCAATGATGATTATAATCCGCCAGCAGGGTACAATGTATGATAGATAAGCTTTGAGGAACATGCACCCGACCGACCTTGAATACCTTGTATCCCACCAATGCGACATACCCTTACATGTAACCTTTTCCAGTATCCACCAGGCCGCAGCCTCGTATTGGCGAATGCCTGCATCAGAGTGTCGACATTTAGACACTAGCTCTGTAGATTCCCATTGGGATTCGACCCCTCGATGGCCGTGGCGTTGGTGCCGAAAAGGGCGTTTGTCAGATACATTGGTATCAAGGGAGTGGATGCCACAAAGTTATTGACAATGAATGGCAGATCCAACAAAAAGGATGTCGATACTCTCTACTAAAATCTGAATTAAGTGACGGATGTTGAACTTACCAGTCACTTGGCAGACCCTTGGACAAAGGCACTTCCTTATTAGGGGTCCCTGGATGGATGGATGGATGACAGACAATTAAGCTCTGCATTAGTAATTGCTGCGTGTTAACAGGTACAGTACCCGTACCTAAATTACGCATCCGACACCAGTCTCAGGTACTTTCCTGTACATCCATCGCCTGGGTAGCATCTCTTCTTAGTCTCCCAGTAAGGAAGTGAGATCAAGACATGTGCGTCTTTAATGTCTCCCCTACCAACAGAGGTACGGAGTACTTGCTATCAGGTGCTTCGTCCTCCACAGATGAGTAAGCATCCCAAAGAGGCAGTACAACTTCCAAGTGTGCCTCAACTAACACCATCTCCGCTCATTCGGTCATTTCCCTCTTGGGCCCTGCATTGATCTTTAAACAGGGTGATGATGAGTATCACGCAGTTTTTCGCCGAGTCTCTTGAAAGAATAGAGGGAATTAGTAGCTAACAGATACTTTTATAGTGTCATCGATTGATACTTACCTGGCTTGTGTAAAGTACAAACGTTGAAGAGAGTGGTCACTTCAACACCTCAAGTCTGCTATCCGGCACACCAGCTACTAAGTGAGATTCAATTGTCAGAACAAGACGCAAAAAAAAAGGCATTTTACCAAATATTTAGTTACTTGTCTAGTACTAGGTGGGTGATAAATATTCTGCACTTTTCGTATCTGCCTGCTACTGCAACTACTTCTATGACTATTGATAACCATGTTCTTAGCCACAGTCAGCAAACGCAGAATATCTACTCGACATTGACATGTCGCGTATTCTCTAGAACAAAGAACAAAGAAAAGAGCCATCGGAAGTGGGCTCACAGAAGTGACTGTTATCTCAACAAAGCGTTAGTATCACCCAAATCAAGGATTATGATAGACATTGGGCATCACCACCCCCTTGCATCGTAGCCTTTCAGTGTCAACATTCCTTCATAATTCATGCCCTCCAACTCCTCCTGCTCTCCACTCACCAACACAAAGGTCTTCATCCCTGCCTTTACACCATATTAGCCTCGTGCTACAGTGCTGTGCCGTGAATGCGAAAGGGCGGCTATCTGCTGTCCAGGAAGCACGAAATGGAGACGGCGTTTTGATTGGGCGCCGGGCACTGTTGAGATCAGAGTATCAAGAGAACTAACATATTCTTATAAAGTGATTTCTCCCTCGTTCGCCTTGTTTTTCTCATGTGCAATATCCCTACCTGAGGAGGTTGCTAATCATGGCCATGGTTAATCACCGCCGCCCGAAGCGTCGAAATTTGTGTGACTACACGGAGTATATTTGAAGTCTTACAAAGGAAGATATCGTCCAGCTCAGTACCCAAGTCTAGACCGCTTAGTGAATGCAGCCTACTGCTACACGAATTTCGTATCCTGCCGTGCCAACTAGACGCGATATGGAGTACCAAAAGGACCTCGTATTACATCGAGGCTATGCCGGATAGCTAACCTCGGTGGCCGGTTGTGCATGCGACGATGCTGCCATTTCCCACTCCTCTGCACATCCACTACTCAATATCACACCAAGAATACGAGTTACTAAACAGTACCAGGCGATACCTCATGTTTGCGGACATTCTTGCCCTTTCGTATTGACATCCAATGGGATAGCGGCAACATCTCTTTTGGGTAGGAGTGCTGTGATTCACATGCATACTGTCTTGTTACATCTAAAGCTCACACTCAATGCAAATATAGCACCCGCATCCAAACGAGTAGAAAATAGTGGCAATAGTAACGGCCACTAGAAAGAAGTGCTAAATGATAGGAGGAGATACTAAAGAAGAAGGATGTCGATCCGTATCCTATCATGTCACATCTTGGCAGGGCACAAAAAGCTTGTTTCGCAGACCCATACCATCGATCCCGGGTACACTTTTAAGAAGTGTGGGGTCATTGCAACTTTGATCATGATAGATCGTCATCGCTTCACTGCGATTAACCGAAATCACGTCCTTTTCACACATGGTCCGTTTGTATATTCTTCTAGAAAGCTGAAAAGCTGTATGTGCCAAGTCCAGCTCGTTGTGTGTCCACTCTGCACCTAAAGCTCTTGAATACTACCTGCTGCCTAGCACCCGGTTTACTTTTAATCGAGTCAAAACTCTGTGGTTTCTACAAATTTGTTCCATTTCTCCTGTAATGCATCATATTAGTAACAAGACAAAAACGTGTTTGTGCAAGCCGTTTGTCAGGTAACCTTACCCAATCAACGGTCGCTGGGCTAAGCCATCTGGCTGCCTGCAACTGCGACGCAAGCATTGTCGAAAGAGGAGTCGATGGTTCACTCTCACCAGAAAGTGGAAGCCGAAAATGGTCCGCTATTAGAGATCTAAATGAAGGATTGAGCTCCGATTCTTCAACTTTTTGGTAGGAATGCTTACTGAAGATACTTGAGAATTGTGTATGCTTTGGCGCAGATTGGGCTTCTTCCCGAAAGAGATTGGAACCTGTTGGTGCAATCATTCAGGACTGACTGCATTTCGTATATTGATTCACCATCTCGGTCCTGAAGTATAGCAGCCGCCAAAGTCACTGCACCATGGAATGCATGGAAACTCCCCAAGCCGAATCCGTACCATCGGAATTGTCGAAACTGCTGTTCATCAGACAAAAGTGCGTGGATATCCAACAGAGCTGTCGCAGATGTTATACATCTAGCCCTAGACCGCTGTAGGAAGCCGCTCTTGGCCGGTTCGCCGAACAGAGGTCGGTGGATTAGCAGGTAAATCTGATGCGCATGGCTGTGCAAAATGTTCCAGTGAACTCGCTGGAACCCCTGGATTTTGTCGCTTCGAAGGTGGCTACGATATATTTCATCCCAGTGTTCTTGCTCGCGCTCAATGGCGGCGTCAAGAGCTGCAATGCTTGCATGTGAAGGAGCCTCCACGCCGAGGATTTGGTCAGCTATCTGATCCACGAGGCTGTATAGCTTAACTTTGAGAAGCATGTAGGTCATCTGAGTTGGTCCATCTACCTGAGTTGGTAGGGAATCTGGACGTATATCATCATCGTCGACATCCATCGGTAGCTTGACTTGGAACTTTGGTAAGGCGAATAGACCGACGTTGCCGAAAGACAAAGCCTGTATCATATAGAGCACCTTTAGGCCGGCCCAGCACCGTCTTCGCTGCTCAATTTCTATGTAATTCATCCCTAGACGTTCACCATCGACATGGCAGCCCAAGGATATAGCAACATGCACAGTGAGCCCTTTGACTGTGTTAGTAGGAATCAACGACCGAGAGCTGACATGCTGAATGGCCCTGCTGCATACCTAATAGAGGCCAACTTGAACCACTCCCTTGAGAATGGTTGATGGCATATATCATCAAAACTAAACACTGTAGAGTAGAAAGCCTGTGGCGGGACATATAATTGTCTGCTTCAAGGGAGCTCATAGCAGCCTTCCTGAACCGGGTGGCGATGGCCTTGACGTTGCTCGGACCATCGGCTTCTCTACCCAGATCGTCCAATACCCAATCATCATCATCCAGTGTCATAGTCGCCAGCGACAGTATAGTAAATAATAAAGCCAGCCATGAAAGCGGGACGGATTTAGGATCTTGTAAAAAGGTTTCGTACTCGCGATGGAAAGTAGGATCGTGAAGCACATGAATGAGAGGAGAAAAGACGGCAAAAAAGCGCGACACTAAATATTTGCAATGCTGTTTGGCGGGTAAAGATAAGAGGAGATGAGAACCAGCTTCTGTATTACCCGCATTCCGATTCGTTGAATCAGACCTGTCAAGTTGTAAGGGAGCGAGGTGTGGCGATGTAGTCGATAATGTTGGGGTGCTGAGTGTTTCTGACAAACTCGGCAACGCAGATGACCAATGGGATTGCCGAACTCTGTATGTGATACACCCATTCTCATGCTGATACAACGTACCAAGGGAATTATAATTAGAGCCATTTTGTGAATTTCTCCATTGGCCGGTATTATCCGGGAAAGACGTGGACGAAGCCGATGCTCCTGGGCTGTCAGATGACGCTGCTGTGATAGCATCGCGGGCGTGTTTCCGCTGTTTCGCAAAGTAATAGCACAAATGCACCATTTTTCGATTTTTGCAGCCGGAACATGGAATCTGCCTATCGCACTTTGACTTGCGCTCCCGGCAAGGAACACAGCTCAATGCCGCTCGATTCCGACGCTTCTTCTCGCCATTGCGTTGCCGGCCTCCGGAGATAGACTGCATTGTCCACCATACCAAACTGAGCTATTATTTCCCTGTAGAGATGTGGCTGTGGGAAATAGCATGCCGAATACTTGTACTTGGACAACATAAAGAGGGAAGTTTGAAAACTTATGTCCGACAATAGGGGCCATGGGTGGTTCGTGGGCTTTATATCCGAACCCTGCAAAAGGTACCGGACTTATGGAGGGGCCCCATTAGCAAATATCAGCTGACACTGGCAGTTGTCTGCTTATTCCTGTGGGACGATTTGCTTATATCCGGCCCTTGAGTACACTAAGTATCTAGAAGGTAAAGCTAAGAAGACCTTCTCTAATAATATTCTACCACAATTCTGCACTTTACACAGTAAAACCATCAATAGGAGTTTATTATGACAAGTAGTGGCACCAAGCACACAGGGATCACTAATTTTAAAACAACAAAGCAATGTCTTCACGATCCCTGATATAGTTATCATATCTCCGGTGATTTACGTCATGTGCTGGATTAATACCCGGAACTTTGAGGAAACACCAGCCATCTGCGTGATAAGACGGAATGAGTTGAATTATAAATACTGTCAGAATCTCTTCAAGAATTGAAACATTCCTCGCCTCTCAAGCTTTCTAGATACACGCACCAGCTTGAATTAGAGTTTACGAGACAAATTTTATCTTCTGAACTGCTAAATCTCTTTACCATGTTCGAATCCACCTGTCTTTGCGGTACGAATCGCGTTTCTTTTGAGGGCGACATAATTGTGAGGGTATTGTGCTGCCTTTTGACTTCCTGTACCTGTATTATGCTGAGCAAACTGTTTTCTAGATGCGATGCCATTGCATCGACTGCCGCAAATTCTCCGGCTCTACGAATACCAACAACATCCTTCTGCCCTTTGAGGGATTCAAGGTTCTTCAGGGAACGCTCAAAACTTATGCCAAAGAAGCCGAGACTGGCAATGTTATGACGAGTTACTTTTGCGGGGACTGCGGATCAACACTGTACCGCAGGTCAAGCTTCACCGACACAGTGGCTGCAGTGATGATTGGAGGAGTTGACGGGCTGGAAACCATCGAGAAAGGCAAAGCGGATGTTGAGCTTTATGTCAAGAATCGCCCGAGTTGGATGAAGCCGATTGAAAGCGCAAACCAAGAGCAAGGCACTTGGCTTCCGAAGCATTAACTAAATTGCTGTCAATATATAAGAAAAAAGTTCATGTGGATTTTCTCTTTGCAAATGTATTTGCAAAGAAATAATACATCATTTCTGGTGCAGATATTGAAACAGCTAAACTTTCCCCCGTTTGGCACAACAAGTTGGAACAAAGTTGAACAAGGTGCATATACAGGAATTAGAGTAACTTATTTGGTTAGACAGACATTCATGTAGTGATATTTTTGTGAAGTCAAATTAATTAAATCACCGGCGAAGCTTTTGTCAGTTTACTTTCCTTGGAGGTTATACCATCGCAGTGTTTGGGCAGTTGAGCTGCATCCGAACTAAAACATTGGAGGGGCTATTCAGCACCCCAAGCTGACTATACACCATCCCGTGTCTCAAACTTAAAGCCGTATGGAGTTATGGTAGCAGGAAGTAGTAATGGTAGCGGATAGTTAAGAAACTTGTTATCTACTGCCCAGGCAGACAAGTAACTCTACTTGAGCAGTGAATAAAAGGCATTCTTTCTCATCCTGTTTCGAAACTTGAACTTCATGCAGTGTCTGTGGGCTGGATAGTTACTCTCTAAAACAGGTCTTCAAATGCAACCATATCTCTAGGAGAGCCTCTGATACGATTAGAGAACTGCTAGTAGACTATTTCGTAGCATAGCAACACTGCCTCAGCCACCCACATCGGGAAATAAACTGCTGCAATCTCGACTCTGCGATCCATAAGTTCCGCGACGTTCCAACCAGCCGATCAAAATTTGTTGTTCGTAGACTGCGCCTTGACCGTCAGCAATTAGATGAATGATCGGCGTGGCAAATCGCCTATTGGAAGGTGACATTGTCAAAATAATGGTAAACTTCAGAAGAGAGAGAAGCATAGCATAACAACAGAAGAGGAAGGTCTGATGGAAACAAAACGCGATTATGTCTGTAGCAATAAAGGTGGGACTATCTTCAGTGTTCTATTACAAGCTAATCGCATGAATTGCTGGAGTATCAATGCTAAGGTCGCGTTTCCTTTTGAGGAATGTAAAGATGATGATGATGATACCCTTCAGCGGGTGGAATTTGCGGAACCGTTCTCACTGTCTGTGCACCAAGTCTGTCTACTACCTTAGGTTACAGGAGGCTGTGCGATGCCACATTGAATGAAAGCGCTGCGGTGCTTCGGGTTTCTTAACCTCATAGGGCTTGTCTTATTGTTTTCATCGATAGGGTCACCTGGTTTCTTACCATAAATAGAACCTAAGCCAGCCATCTGCAACGACTAAATAGGACCCCTACACGTTCTCGTCATAGTACGATTGAAACAAGCCTAGAATTCACGGAGAATTGTCGTTATAGTTACCTAACCACGTCTTCAACTGTCTTCAGCGGGCATAGCCATCTACAAGGTGCGAACCATCTGCGCAGTGGGCCTTTTTGTGCGCACCATGTATCCATCCAGGGTAGAGTGTACAGCTGGATATTCAGAGTGACGTTCTGTAAAACTGCAACAACTCCAATACAGATAGAGTATTTACTATGCTGCTTTTGTTGATACAAAAACGTTTCTGGAAACTAGATAACTCTATAATAGCTCCTAAGGTCAATAAGGCTGTTGAGAACTTGACTTATATCGAGATGTTTCATCTGTCTTGAGAGACTGACCGCAGTTATAATTTTGCAAATTTGGGTATATCGCATTTCGCTAATCTCATCCACAATGCCACCATACTCCATGAACCTATCTCCACATGCTATGTATGTACTCATGATCCATCAGGCTGACTCGCATAACAACCAGTGGATACAAAATACCCATGTGCAGCATGACTATCATCCGCAAACCGCGTATCTGTGCCATCACTGGCACGCAACCTTCCATCTCAAGCTCTTTTGCGAGCGTCTGAAAACGCCTTAAACTAACCAAAAATTGTATTCATTATAAGAAAGAGGAAACAAAAACATTGAACTTTAATAAGCGTAAGCACGCTGGACCGTGATAGTAGCTCCCACATCGGCTTCTGTCTGTATCGTCTGTGTCGTTTCTGTAGTCTGAGCCGTCCCTGTCACTTTTATCGGTTTGTCATCGCGGTCTTCAAAACTGACCCTGTAGGATTTGGATTGGTAGATGTTGAAAGCTCGGTCATCGAGGGATTCGAGCTCAATACCTCTACTGTTCCGATTCGCCAATCTTCCGAATTTCCCAGAGCCAGTCCCATGCTTTGACTCATAGTCGGATACCGCCTTGGTGCTTTTCGAACTACTACCAACGAGCCACAGGTAGAGTGGCCCAAGAGTAGGAATGCAAGCGGCGACATTGATGGAAGCCAGCTCTACACACGACCAAATGACCAAGGGAACGGTATCATCTGTATACAAGTCAGTCTCTATTTAGTACATTGACACCAATCATGAGAGGAATTACAAGTAAAATCTTGGTGCGATCCTAAAGTCCAAGTATAATAGATCTTGAGAGAAGAACAAACGGTGGCGAAGAAACCCATGCTGAGGGCAACGCCAATGGTGATTTTCTCCTTGAGTCCCATTTGAAGTTTCCTGAGGTAGAACCAGGGCAGGACGGCAAAACAAAAGTCTGTAAGGGCACCGATAGCTAGATATCATGTCAGCTTGGAATTTGAATAGCCTAATGAACGTGAGGGCGAGACAAACTGCCAGTGAGAAATCCCCAGTCAACCACGACTCTTGAATCCCAACATTTGCCTCCCGGGATAGTATGATCCCACTGGAATGCCACTGGCTGGCACTGGACCAATATCAAGACGGAATCAACGTAGAAACAGATGGCATTTGCAGCAACGAATGACCACAAGAACCATTGTAGTTTCTTGCCAGGAAAAATTCGCTGTAGCAGATATGCGATGGAGGCTTTGCCGGACGGAAATGAAGCGATGGCAAAAAACTGGCCGATGACTTCTGCTTTAATCGCCGACGTGATTTGCGCTTCCGTCAAGGCCTCGCTGCGTTTTCCATAACCTCGTTGAATCGAGACGAACATGCACACATTGTAGCCTAGAATAATGAACTAAGACGACAAAGTCAGTTGACGTCAACGAGACATTTTGCGCCGAGGAGCGCTTCCGATACATACCCAAGTAATGACTATGAGGCCATCGTCCCAACCAAAATGTGGTCTAATGACTGTGCGAGTGAGAACGCGAGTGAAGACGAGGATGCCTCCCACAGCCAATGTGGTGATGATGACTGCGAGACAAAGAGGGCCTTTGTCGCCGCCTACATCGGCCATGATGGAGCGTGATAGAAACAACTACAAGAAGACAGTACAAGAAACAAAAGAAAAGAACGAAGAATTTCCACAGTCGAAGCACTAACCGAGGATAGGTCTACGACTAGTAATAGAGGAATTAAAAATTAAAAAAACAGAAAAAAATGACCGCGTGGGATGACGAGGCTAAAATTGGGAGTGATCAGAGATGATGGCGCTCTTGGCTCAGTGCATGCAGCAGTTCGCATCCTTGTCACTGTTCGCAGCGTGGATTCACGAAGATCGATCAGAATCTCTACATATGCGGCCCTCCTCCCCACCATATGGCTGAACGAAAGACATCACACCATTACGGCCCCCGTCCACACAGACGAAGATTGCTTCGACGCAACACAGTACATGAACTCTTCAGCCAACACTATAGAAATGAGGGAAATCCAGCACATCTCTGTCTGTTGGTAAGACCAAGCCGTACTGTACATCGCCAAGGCCCCCCCCGGAGATGCGATTTGACATGCCTGCTTTCGTGGTGGAAGGTAGCAGCGGTTGTGGCTCGTGTGTGAGCAGCAGCTTTAGATGCGACATTTGAACGCGGAGCAGGCCTCGCCGAGGTGGTGCTCAAGGTATGATGTTTTCGGTCTGTTCTGGGATAGTATGACTTGGGTGTACGGACCCTGGGTGGCATCAGCTGGTCATCCTCTTTGCCTCTTTGCTCCAGCGTCGTATTAAAGACTGAAAGCAGGCACTCGGATTACGCCGTCCAGGGCCAATGGGGGCCAAGGATGTTCCGTACTCCGTATATTAATATACGAGTAGCCTTAAGCGAGCAAATCCCTCGACAGCTCTGTAGAGGGTACCATGTCAGCAGTGTTGTATGTTTGCATTGTCCTTCTGTAGTTGAAGAAGATCGACGTTTTCTGACCCAATTCTCTTCTTAGCGGCGAAAAGACAATATGACGTATCTGGGGAAGCAAAATATCGCATTGACATTGCTACGATAAGGCAGGGAAACATAATGTTTGATGTGATTAGTATCAGCTTTTTCTATTCAGCCGAAAGGCGGGAAAAGAAAAAACTTTTCTCAGCTGCATGTAGACCTTGCGAATAGGGGGCTCCCTCGATCCTGGCAATAATATCATACCTATTGCATACCATACTGGTCTGCACATGCATTAGGCTCCTCGATAAGATATTAATAAAGATTCAGCTTCGCTTTACAAGTAAGTCTAGCTGGCTATTTGATGAGATGGTGGAGCCTGGCGTCTGATTTTTGCCCCGGCTGCAAATCTCGTCCCGTCTCGTCCCGTCTTACTAGTACACACACAAGTGCTCCTTTGATAGACCAGGTTGTGTGTCATGAAACGCCATTCCCGGCCCACTCGGCATGGGGTAACTCTGTTACAGCATTAGAATCGGTGAGTTTCTCTCGAGGGAAAATCCAAATCAGACCTGCTTAATTAAGACTGCCGTGATAGTCTGTTCAATGCGCTTCGGCTTCTGGATATGGGGCATCACCGAGCCACATGAACCTCCGCTCCGTGATCCGGCTTGGCCGCCCTTCGCCTACGGCCCAGGTCAAGCCGCTTTGCCGTGGAAGGATTTCATCCAGCTCCGCACAGTATGAAGTGAATCATGTCAGACCTTTCGACGGCATTGTGTCTTTAGCGCGCCTGGGTATCTGACCGGGATGTGGCTCTCGTATCCGCAAATGATCAGGTTTAACTCAGAATAGGAACTCGATCCCAAATGAGCTCAGCTGGTTCTGCTTGGCTATCGAAAAGGTGGCAGATCATCTATGGCAGATATGGATTAGATCGCCAAAGCTCGGTAAACGTGGCTGCTGCTGTTTGTGATATGTGACTGCTAAGCAGACTCAGGGTTGTCCCTTGAAGAGCTGTCTTCGCTCATCTTGCATAGAGTTCTGCTATGTGTATCAGTATTGTAGGGCATTACCTTGTTCCATATTGAGTGAACTGTTTCAAGAATGTCTTCCTTGGTATCATTGGCAGAAGAACTGCTGGCTCAGGCAAAAGAAGTTGAGCAGCTCCTTGAGCAAAACAATCTTCCACCCACATCTTTCGACAAAGACACTCTCGAGTTACTACCAGATAGTGCTCAAAAGCTACGATGGGATCTCCTCGATACTAGCCACACAATTACGCAACTCCTCAGAGGTGCTAGACTTTCTGGACTCGATATAGCTTTTGGGGTATTAATTCCCATCTCTCAATGTACAATGAATACGGGAATACCATTGCTGATCCATATGTGAAACAGTGGACGGACCAACTTATCCTGCGTATAATATGGCGATACAGGCTAGCTTCTGCCATACCCCTCGACGGGACGGCAACCTACGATGAGATTTCGGCTACCAGCGGACTGGGAAGATCTCTTGTTACTCGAACAATTCGATCAGCCATGACGTTGAACATATTTGACGAACCAGAGCCGGGCCATATTTGCCATACCGCTATATCCAGGCTGCTAGCTGCAGACAATGGCTATTACAGCGCTATAGGCCTTCAACTTGAGGACATAGGTCCTGCGAGTTTGAAGCTGATTGAAGCCTGGCAGAAGTTTGGTGACGATGCTGGAGAGCCTGATCAGAGTGCCTTCAGTCTCCAGAACGGCGGGCGATCGCTCTTCAAAGTTTTGGCTGAAGAGCCGGAACGTGCTAATCGCTTCGACGGGGCGATGAAGTACTGCGTCGAAGACAAAGACTTTAACTTCTTCGACATCATCAACGGATTCGACTGGTCAACGCTGGATAAACCTGGTGCCCGACTGGTCGATCTTGGCGGTGGATATGGGCAAATTTCCCAAGCCCTGGCCAAGAAGACTCAAAATCTGTCTTTTACCATTCATGATCTTCCTCATGTCGTGGAAAAAGGTCGAAAATTACTCCCAGCCGAGTTCAGCGAACGAATTTCTTTCCAGGAGCAAAATTTCATGGAACCTCAACAGTCAGAAACCCCGCCAGACGCGTATTTGATCAGCCGATGTCTTCATAACTGGAGTGATCATCACAGCGCAATCATTCTTCGAGCTCTCATTCCAGCCTTGAGACAGGGCTCCAAGATCCTTATTTGGGACTCAGTCTTGGAGGACAGGCCTGTCAAGAAGCTGTCCGGCAAGTTCAATTTCCAGCAGGACTTTATCATGGCAACAATCTCCAACGGTAAAGATAGATCAGCGGAAGAATTTAGACGCGTCTTGGAGCTAAGCGATCCACGGTTCACGATGGAAGGCGTACGAAGACCTGAGGGTTGTAAGCTCGCAATGGTTGAAGTAACTTGGAACCCGTAGCATCAGTCTCTAGAACAGTCACGAATCACGAATTGTATCTAAATTCTCGCATCAATGGCATATATTGAAGTGACGATGTGTTTTATTTGACCTCTTAATTTGCTGCTTCAGGCGGAGCAAGAGTGCCGAATATGTCATACTCGGCAAAGTCAAGTCTAGGAGCGACGCCCTCCAGCTTCCAAACCCCGTCAATCTTCTGGTACCAATGAGTAGTGACACCGTGGCCATGCCCATGGTTGATCACCTCTGCGAGAGTCTCATCGGCATATCGCTGATGGGCTGCTCGGATCTGCCACGCGACGCGGACAAGACCGTCCTTCTGGAGCTCCCATTGTCCCGCGCCAAGGAAATGCTGCGTCTTCAATCGCTTGTCTCCGATCATGCCAATGAGGATTTTCGAGTATTCTTCCGGGTTTAGGTTCTCATGGTATGCTCCACGGAGACTGCGAAAGTCTAGCCGGACCGAGGGTGCAAGGCATTCTTTCAGACGGCCCCAGTCCTTAGTGTCGTAGCTCTCTGCCCATTCAAAGGCAACATTGCGGATGCTAAGATAGTCTAGATCCACAGTCATCAGCATTGGATATGCCTGTCGGTGAGGTGAAACGGGGTGGTTCATACCTGAGATCGAGATATCGACAGACATTTTGTGCTACGGGCGAGTAATCGAGTGGCAAAGAGGTCCTCGTTTTGCAATTGGCATGTGCGAATTGCGTTCAATATGCTATTATATACAGAGGTTTCACCAGCGTCCAACGGTTGAGGGGATTTTCAGAAGATCCTGGGCGGAGGTTGCTCCGATGCAGCGTCTGCATCGGAGCGGGTTAGGATTGACTGGGATTCAATTCCTCCAGTTGGGTCACCCCGGTTTCAGTCTGATCTTCGCTAGGTCCGTCCGTAGTGGTATATGTGGCTCGATTGACACCGCTGTGCAACTACTACTTCGAGTATTTACTATCCATCAAGAACCCAGTACAGGAACGGTTGCTATCATACTGCTTGTACTTCATTTCAAATACCCGTCCTAGTTTGTCAGGCAAGTGCCGCGTTAGCATACTTGTATCATTTAGCCACCAATACCGTAACGGCACGGAGCGACCCTCGGTGGAACCGACTGGTGCTGATATCAGCGACAGGTGGTATTGCATACAAGTTGGTTCGGTTGGCTAGCACAAACCTGTGACAAAAGTCCTGGCCGGTGTAACTCGGAGTCTTAAGATGTCAAAGTCTTGTGGCGCCACCTGAAGCCAGGGGGAGTGTCAGCACGATCTATGAACTTGCAAGGGCCCCCGCCTTGAGGAAATCATGTCTTATCAAAATGATCCATCTCTTTTACGCTGATGGACTAATACTTAGTCCTCGGGACTAACTGGTTGACACGAGGCTAGTATTTGCCGGGTTCCTGGCCCTGGCGAGAGACTTCAACGGTGATCAGGACCCTGTATCTCAGAGCATGATAGAGCAGGATAGGATCAAAACCCGAGAAAAGCACACAGTGCTTGACAATTAGCGCCTTTGAACCCATCCCACTTGGTCGCAGCCGATTTACCGGGGGTAAAATCTACACGGCCCACGTCAACCACTTAGACCGGTTGCTAAATATGCAATACCACCTGTCGCTGATATCAGCCCCATGTAAAGCCACCAGGAATTTTCAGTCTTCAGCCTGTGAAACAATGTGATTTGTTATTGTAGCGGCCGAATTACGGTCACTTCGCATGTGCCAACATAGCTATGGAGTTCAGGAAAAGACCGATGAGGAAGTGTTACTTCCCCTTTTCAGTTAAGAGACCGCTGATCGCGAGACTCGTTTAATTGCCAGCTTCCTTACGTTCACATTCGCATAGACCGGATATAAACTGGATATGAAATCGTCTGAAGTGGCAGCCTGAATCACTGGTAGACAAGCTTGCTTATTTATTGTTTGAGCCACATTGACTCTTTTGTTGTTATTGTATAGTTTATGTATGGGTTTTCAGCAAGATGTCCAGCATCTAATACATATTCTCAGCCCCAAACTATCTTTTTCGGTACGTATGCCAGCATCCAACATTTAAGTTCTTATTTAGCTCACACGTTACAAGGATTTTGGAATAAACGTCTCGAGTAACGAGCTGACCCACGCCATTCTGAACTGGGCTGCCCGCAGAAATGGCCGTTCATGATGGGATGGGCCATGGCTCGTCCACCCAAGGCATGGATAATGCCTGGAGCAACAAGAATGGGAACGACACCTTGGAGGGTGGAAACCCAGAGACGGATGCATTTCCCTCCCTACCATACTCTGAAGACTCAGCCGTTGCCGTAACGGGAATGGCATGCAAGTTTGCCGGAGCTGAGTCTCTGGAGCAACTATGGCAAATTCTCGAAACAGGAACAACACTATATCGTGATCTCCCCAAGGACCGTTTCCCAGACGCCCGTTTCGTACGTCGATCATATGAAAGGCCGTTCAAGGCCAACACGATTGACGATGTAGATGCTTTCGATCACAAGTTCTTCAAGGTTGCCAGCCGCGAAGCCACTTTCATGGATCCTCAGCAGAGACTGGGGCTCCAGGTCACATACCAAGCTCTGGAGTCAGCAGGCTATTTCAGCCGTGACACCTACACAACGGGGACAGAGCGGGACATTGGCTGCTACTTTGCCACATGCACAAACGAGTATGCTGAGAATGTGGCTACCCATCCACCCTCAGCATTCTCACTTACCGGGTCAATCCGGCCGTTTATCGCGGGAAAGATCAGCCATCACTTCGGTTGGACTGGCCCTGCCATCATGTATGACACAGCATGTGCAGCGTCAGGTACAGCTATCCATCAAGCCTGCCAAGCCGTTGCAACTGGAGACTGCAACGCTGCCATTGCAGGGGCCACGAACATCTTTGTCAGCCCTGATACCTTCCAGAACCTTGCCAGTGGCCAGTTCACAAGTCCGACAGGGGCATCTAAATCCTTTGATGCTGCAGCTGATGGATATTGTCGAGGAGAGGGTGTGGCAGTTGTCGTGCTGAAGAAACTTTCTGCCGCTATTCGAGATGGCGATCCTATCATGGGAGTTATCGCTGCTACCGGCGTTAATCAGAATGCAAATGAACACTCCATCACAGTGCCCCATGGGCCTACTCAGATGAATCTGTACAGAAAGGTTCTACGGCGTGCTGGTATGCATGCCGAAGACATTTCGTATGTCGAGGCTCACGGAACTGGTACCGCCCTTGGAGATCCAATTGAGTCTCGAAGCATACGAGGCGTATTTGGCAACCATTCTCGCCCTCACGGTGATAAAACTTACTTGGGTTCACTGAAGAGTAACATTGGACATACAGAAGCTACTTCTGGATTGTCGGGACTCATCAAGGTTCTTTTAATGATGCAAAAGGGAATAATCCCACCACAAGCATTATTAAAGAACCTTAATCCAGCCATTGGACCCATGGAACCCAGTGGAATGGCCATTGCTACAAGCAAGGTTCCCTGGAACGCTCAATTCAAAGCTGCATGCATCAATAATTACGGCGCATCGGGAACCAATGCCGCAATGATCGTTGCTCAACCACCGAATATCAAGAGCCGATCTTCGTCCACATCGGTGGCGACCTATCCCGTGTCATTAACGGCTTTCAGCCCTTCAAGCTTGGCAGCATATTGCTCCGAGTTGCTGAGTTTCATCAGCCAATCAGACTCACCCAGCGATGACTTGGCATTGGGCATTGCTTACCACTTATGGCGTCGCAGGAACCCCAGTTTGCCATACACTGCATGCGCAACCATTTCGTCGCTTCAAGAGCTCAAGGGTTTTCTCTCATCTACAATGTCTACGGCACCTCTTAAGAGTGAAAACAAGCAGCAGCCGGTTGTGTTGTTCTTTGGAGGGCAAACTGGCAAGATGGCTACCGTCCCTCGGTCTTTTTACGAGTCTTCTGCCATCTTCCGCAAGCATCTGGATGATTGCGATGCTACGTTGCGTGCACTTGGATCTCCGAGTGTCTTCCCGGATGTATTTGAGTCAGGTCCACATGAAGATGTTGTCCTCCTCCATTCTATATTATTCAGTGCGCAGTATGCGAGCGCCATGGCTTGGATAGACTGTGGGCTTCAACCAGCTCGGCTTGTCGGTCACAGCTTTGGCCAACTCACAGCTCTCTGTGTATCAGGAGTATTATCGCTTCAAGACAGCTTGCAACTGATTACTGGACGTGCCAGATTGATCAAGGAGCACTGGGGAAATGACTCTGGCTCAATGATTGCAATCGAAGCGGATCTGGACACGGTAAAGAGTCTTTTGGCGCAACATGCTCATCTCGGACTCGATATCGCTTGTTATAACGGGCCGCAAAGTTTCGTTATCGCAGGTAGCACTTCTTCAGTTGACGCTCTGGAAGCCTTCTTAAAGTCTGCACCCCAACCATTCCAGGCGAAACGATTGCGAGTCACAAATGCCTTCCACTCTTCCTTGACAGAGCCCCTACTCCAGCCTCTTCAAGACATTACCGAACAATTAAACTTCCACTCTCCGAGAGTCCCCTTGGAGACTTGCTCTGATATTGGAACTTGGGAGACTGCCACTCCAGCTCTCGTCGCGTCACACATGAGGGATCCAGTATACTTCCACCAGGCAGTAGAGAGGATTGCGGAAGAGCTTGGCCCCTGTACATGGGTTGAGGCTGGCTCAGGCTTCGGTGCACCCATGGTACGGCGAGCTCTCGGAACACGAGCATCTGCAAACAACATCAAGTCCATGAGTTTAGAATCTGCGTCACCCATAGAGGTCCTGGCAGAAATGACAGCGCAGCTTTGGGAACTCGGTCTGGCCATACAGTACTGGCCATTCCACCACAGCCAACAACAGCAATATAAGGTACTGAATCTTCCTCCATACCAATTTGACAAAGCCCGTTTCTGGCTTGAATGGAAAGATTTGGCCCCTCCAGCGATCGAGGTTCCAGTTCCAGTCTCAGAGCCAGCATCACTCCTACAGCTGCTACAAAAGACCAATGATGGAGGCGAATTTCGCATCAATACTCACTGCGAGAGTTGGCAAACCATCTGCTCCGAGAACTACATTCTTGATGTTCAGATCTGCTCCATTTCTTCGATAATGAATTTAGTCTCCAAAGCTATTGACACAATCCAAAATTCTCCCGCCCAAAAGAACAATGTTTACAATGTGGAATACTTGGCACAACAGAGTCCGATACCCGCCAAGTCAGAGGATAATCTCAGTCTGACAGTCGCCAGAGTCAAACATTCGCAGTCTTGGAACTTTACGATTACGAACGCTGCCAATTCCAATCGAACGTACGTTTCTGGTATTGTCTCCGCTCCTTCAGTGAGCAGTGAGAGAGTCAAGGCGGATTTTGCTCGCTTCCGTAGACTCATTGATACTACTCTTATCAAAAATCTTACGAATGACGACGAAGCGGATTCCGTCAAGGGAAAAGCTGTCTATAAGAGCGTTTTGAACGTCTTCCAAATCCCAAAATCTGGGCAGTCAGTCAAGGAAGTGTCTGCCAAAGGCAACGAAGCTGCAGGCTACCTGGTGTCTTCATTCAATAACAAGTATGAAGCCATTGAGCATTTCATCCAAGTTCCTCTGCTCTGCTTAAACGGCTTGCAAGACCACGAAGACGATGAGATTTATGTCAATATGGCAATGGGACAAGTCATATTTCAAGATTCTCTTGATTTGTCGTCTGGTAAGAACACTTCTTGGGCGGTATATCTCAAATTCTTCGGACTTGATGGCCCAGAGACGACTTGCGATATTTTTGTATGCGATACACAGAGTGGTCAGCTATCTGCGGTTATTCTGGACGTAACATTCGCCAAATTACAGGTTGAATCCCTACGACAAGCTCTCGGTGGCTCTACCACGGTTACAACCTCTCAGTCTAATAAGCGGGCTACAATTACACCTCCTCAGTCCAGCAGACCTATTGCAATCGCAACCCCACAGCCTACCAGGCATATTACCATTACTGCTCCTCCTTCAAATGCGTCTTCCACTATTCCATCCCCTCAATTCACTCCGAGACGTCACTCAATTTCATCAGAGGAGGTAATTGAAGACGTTGAACCCGCCACTACACGACCTCAAACTCCGGATTCATCCGTGGACAATGAGTCAATCCTGTCACCAGACTTGCCGGATGTTTCAAAATTGCTGTTCGAGTTGCTTGGCCGCATTGCTGACGTAGATGTTGGCTGCCTTCGCAGCGACATTTCCATTTTTGACCTCGGCATCGATTCATTGATGGGAATGGAAGTTGCGGACGAGATCAGCAAAGTCTTCTCTATCAAAATCGGCGTACGAGAATTTGAGAGTGCCCACAATGTCGGCGCTTTGTGCAAACTCATTGCGGAGCGAACAAGTGGCTTCTTTTACAATTCGGAAGTTAGTTCAAGATCTCCATCTGATCCAGATACGACTGGGTCCAAGAACACAACACTAACTTCCGCTACGTCTAGCATGAAGGTTTCAGGCCATGAGGATCCACGACCAACTAAGGAACTATCCACTGCGGCTCACAAAGCTTTCGACCTAATACGTGAGGAATTCGATGTTATTGCCCAAGAAACGGGGTGTGACAGGTTCTGCTCAGAAGTCCATCCCTCTCAAGCGGGCTTGATTGTCGCCTACATCACTGAGGCATTTGCCAAGCTTGGGTGCGACCTTTCCACCATCAACGCCAGCCAGAAGATTCCGAATATACCCCACTTACCAAGAAACGAGAAGCTCATGGCTCAGTTAATGCGCGCTCTTCGGGATGATGGTCTCCTCACTCAAGTTCACAACGACTGGGTTCGTACGTCTAAAGCTGTGGCTCTTCAACCAACTTCATCCGAGAGATATGACCGAATAATTGCTGAATTTCCACAATTTGCGCCTGAACACAAGCTCCTGCACGTTGTTGGCTCCAAGTTGGATGAGTGTCTCTCTGGCGAGTTGGATCCACTTGTATTGCTTTTTGGTAGCCCAGAAAAGCGCAAGTTGATGGCAGACCAGTACCTCATCGCCCCCATACAGTCTTCTGTATCTCAGCAGCTTGTGAGCTTCATCAAGACATGTTTCGGCTCACAGACACTACCCCAGACTGTCCGGGTGCTGGAAATCGGAGGGGGCACCTGTGGGACTACTCTTCCTGCAGTCAAGGCGTTTGCTCAGCTTGGCATCTCTGTCGAGTATACTTTTACCGATATTTCATCTTCTTTCATTACAGCAGCTAAATCCAAACTACGAGATCACACGTTTGTTAAATTCAGAACCCTTGACATTACGCAAGACCCTTCCACGGATATAAAGGGCTATTTCGACATGATCATTGCAACAAACGTCATGCATGCAACCCCCGATGTTTGCAAGAGTTCATCAAACGCTCGCCAACTGCTACGTGCAGGTGGATTCCTCACTCTTGTGGAATACACTTGGAGGAATTATTATCTCCTTGATGTCATTTTTGGACAGCTAGATGGATGGTGGCTCTTCAACGATGGTAGAGACCATGCTACTATGGACGTGAGTGACTGGAAGAAGACCCTTCTTCGTGCCGGCTTCGGGGAGGTAGATTGGACAGAAGGACAAACTGAGGAGTCCAAGATCTGCAGGATCATATTAGCTTATTGAATCAGCGTGTTTGTAGTCGTATAATGTTTCGTATATAATCTTTTGTAATTTCAGACAGTAATACAGCCAATATTCTACGATATCACGGGTGATCGTTCTACCGCGCAACTCAGCTGTATAACCTATTAAAGACGGGCGCCATCCTTGGCTGATCCTAGTGAAGCTCAACAGTTGAGCTGCAAACAGGACAAGGATCGTATATGCAACGATATCGCGCTCTACTGATTGGTGCAGCGATGCAGAGTTGCAATCTCAACGAAGCCTCATCAGCTCTAGACAAAGTTAATTAGACGAGTTACACGGGCGACGGCGCATGCAGGTCCATCAACATGGCTGTTGATCGTGATATCCCGGCTGCAACACAATACATGTAGTTTGATGACAGTGATATGCCTAGCTGGTTCATGCAAGCCAGCCAAGGGTAACATTCCTTCAACCGCGGTTCAGCTATATTAGTGCCCTTTTTATTTACCTTTATTTAGAGGCGCAGCCACGTATGACCCCAAAATGGCTGATGTAGGGAATTTTCCCCCTCTTTGGAAGACAGCCAGCCGCGGCTTTTCGACACCAGATCCGCGGAATTATCGTGGTGGCTTCATCGCATATCGGTGAACGCAGTATGAAGAAGAATAGAGAATTCATGGTTCGCCTTTTGAGCTGATCCCTAAGTCCGATCTAAAAAAGAGTCTACTCGTACGCCCTTGCACAATGCCGTCCAGCCTAGTTCATGCTCGTCCTAGGAGAAAATCGGCCCAAAAAGTCTCCGTCGCACGAGACGAGCTGCTTTCCCCGAGACGCGGTCCGGTCGACGCTGATTGGTCGCACCCAAAGAACTGAGAAACTCGTCAATCGTACGAAAGATTCGGAAACCCGGTGGCTAGTCGATGTCGTTCGGCGGCGTCCCGACTTGGCGAAACTCGTTAACTGGCTGGCCAAGATATCTTGGCTGCATTGCCGGAAAGAAACGCCACGCTTCAGCGTTCAAGATGGATGGTTCGTTTTCATTTTTGGCGTGGAAAACAAAGAGAATGAAGTTGACAAAAAAAACGCCAGTGGCTTTAAAATTGAAGCGCTGCTCGGCAATAGCCCCGGGAAGGAAGCTGGCTAGACTGCTTCTCCTCATTTTTGATGGAGACGTGCCTCGGCTCAGATTTCTCTAGTGTCTGGTGGCTGTCGAACAACTTCCCCATGAGTCATGGATTGGTGATGCCGTTGCCTCCAATCAACCACCCAAGTCCACAAGTCAGCGGAACCAGGCAGACGTCCGTTGGCTCGCCAGAAACGCGGGGGTGGACCAAATGTCGTTTAGCACAAACGGTCAAGCCCGTTGGACTCAACGGAATTAAACTATCAGATAGACAACTGCGAGAACCTGGAGTTTGTCTTGGGGTTTGTGTGGGGGGAATGAGATGAGGTGAGGTTCAGCACAACGGACAAGGGTCTCCCCACACATCCACCATTCCGCAGTACGGGGTAAATTCCACGGGCGATCTGGCCAAGAGAGCTTGCCGACAAAATTCATCAAGATGGGCTGTTTAGTCTGGACATGCAGTAACAATGTTGGGGTGGCTAATAGTCTAGTAGCAACAGGGCGCTTCTTTCGCTCTTTTAGCCTCCTGCCTGTAAGTACCTTGCATTCTCAGGTTGACTTTGGCTCGCTAAGAAATGAACTTCGAGGAGTTCGAGGAGTTTACACCGGTTGATCCGCTTTTGGCAATTGGTGCCCTAGTTTCTGCTGGTAATGGGGGCGGAAGACAAACAAAGACGGAGAAGAACCAAAACAAGTTTCCGGACGGTCACGCCCTTTACGCATCGCGACAGAAGTCAATAAAAGGAAAAGGCCACTTCCGCATACAATTGTCCACGTAATGAATTTGATAGCCCTAGAACACTTGCCCAATTCGCAGCCACCAGTTGGGCTTTGTTAGTCGGGCAAACTAATGGGGCCGCTTTGTAGTTAGATACAGCCAGGAGGCGGACTTTGTTGATATATCCGTCTCAGTTCGTCTTAGTCCTCGTCTCGCAGCGGGAACCAGCTGCGTGACTTGCCTCGCAACCAGCTCGTACTTCGTACTCCCGCTGTTAGGGCTAGCGACAATCCGTCATGCAACCCGGAGAGATGGCCTGAATTATCGTTAGACTGCGGGGGAACATGGAGGCGAGGAGGGGCCAAGGTGGGCACCTGTCCGGGGTAAAGAAGCAAGACAAGGAGTGGGCGTTGTTGCGAAAAGTCGCCTCCAATGGGCGGCCGGCCGAAAGAACCGTTTCATGTACAAGTTCAGCCACCTGGTGGTAAGGGGGAGATAGTCGACGCAACTCCTGTCAACTATCGAAAGCAAGCGATCCAATGCCACCAACGTAGATTCAAAGCTGGGGGCGTCTATTTCTGGGGAGGGGGGGCGGACAGGGTTGGATCCCGTACGGAGTGTGCGAAGCTTCCGACAGGGTCTGACCGTACATTCATGGTAGTTTGTGCTGCTGATGCTTGGATGCGTGACGTGACTACGAGCATCTTGTCGGTGCCCTGCATGAAACTATATAGTCTCATGCCTCTTCCTGTTGTGACGATCCTTTCTTGTCTTCTTCCTCCATTCAAGCGCCTAATTGGCTTTTGATATACACAGCAGAGGTGAAACATCAAGTTACTGTTACACAAGTCAAACATCATGTCGTCGCCAACTGAGCAGCTGAATCGCCTGCACACCCATGACTGTAAGCGTTATGTCCTTCCTCTATTGGCTTTGAGTCAAGCTCTCTTGTCAATCTCAGTGCGGTCAACTAACACTCCTTGCAGTAGAGCTGGGAACAACTGATGCAGTCCAAAAACATATCAGCCGCAACGTCGTACCCCCAAGACGCGTCTCGCAGCGCCGACTCGACTTTGAACACCGGCGTCCTCGCTGGCTGCGTGAATGCATAGCTGAAGCCACCGGAGTGTTCATGTATGTGCTGCCCGGCATCGGTGCCATCACTTCCTTCACGATCAATGCTACAAACCCCATCGGCTCCACGGCCTTTGGCAGTCTCTTCTCCATTGGCTTTGCCTTTGCATTGGGCATTGCCTTTGCCATCATTACATGCGCACCAACCTCTGGAGGCCACTTCAGCCCGGCTGTCACCATTGCGCTGTGGTTTTGGCAAGGCTTTCCCCTCAAGAAAGTGCCATACTACATCTTCAGCCAGCTTCTCGGAGGTTTCATTGCCGCTCTTGTGCTCATGGGCATCTACCACCAGCAACTCGATGAGATGAAGCAAGTACTTCTTGCTGCCGGCGAACCTCTTGTTGCAAACGGTGCTCCAGCCAGTGTCTTGTGCTCGTTCCCCAACCCTGGCCAATCAATGGGATACGTATTCATGACCGAGTTCTTTTGCGATTGTTTCGTCGGTCTCATCATCTGGGCCTGCCTCGACCCTGCAAACCCCTTTGTCTCTCCATCTCTCGCTCCTCTTGTCATTGGACTGGCTTATGGTGCCATGGCTTGGGGTTTTGGAGCCAACACTCTCACCATGAACATGGCTCGAGACTTTGGTCCCAGAGTTGTTGCCGCCATCTTCTACGGCAGGGAGGCCTTTTCTTACATGAATTACGCTGCCATTGGAATCTTTACCAGTATCCCGGCTACGCTGGTTTCCAGCGCCTTTTATGAGTTTGTTATGCGAGATAGCCTGAGCGTCATTGGAACGGGCCATGCTGTCCACGCAGACGGAGATGAGGCCTTGGTGAGGCACATTACTAGAACTACTACTGTCGATGGCATTGAGGAGAGGAGAGGCGAATATAAGTCTTAGGTACCTATAGCTACGTAGAAAATTAATGACATATAGCTACTGAAATAGCTTCTTGAATAAGATAACTGCACATGAACACATTATCTGCCTTATACCTAAAGTGACATTACCGTGTACACAACTCATTAAATTATGTCTTCTTAGTTGTTGACTAAGCGCAACTAAACCTCCTCTTCCTAGTGCCGTAATCGTATACAAGTGGCATGGCGATATAACTCTACACACAACCCATATTCAAAAGTCTTTCCACAACATCTCAACCATGTCGTCAATTCTTGATGCTTATTCATCTAGACTATCTCAAAACAATAGGTTTCTTACTAAGATAACCCCCACCCTTTCCGTGTCATTAAGATTTAATGTGACGATCTGCCGGTACCTGCATTTCTGATTATTAAACATGGATCTCAGTATCACAGGGTTTTACCTCGGTCAAGAGCTAGGCTGGACTTGGCCACGCGATACTACTTCAAGACGAGCTTTTTATCAAGGGCATTTGCCTATAAAGGAAACAGGGGGATTTTCCTATTGCAGCTTGATCTTGTTCGGCGGTATTGCGAGATGCAACTGATGATTCTCGGATTAGTAATCAGTCTCAACCGTTCAAGTGAAGATATTCACAAACTATGGCAGCCGCGGATTTATCTGCCAAAAAATCTCAAGTAAAAGCTTTGTAAGATATTTATCGATCATGAGGCTACTTATAATGGTATTTGCCTTCATCAGCATTCTAGTTATTGGAGCCTCTCGTTGGCAAGCCATGGAAGAAGTCGCCCAGGGACGATTCAAGCACCCGATTCACATCCAAGGGCTATTGAGATCGATAACGACGTCGGGTGTCATTTCACTGTGGTTCACATGATTTCTCTTATCCATTTCACGTCTTTCGTGGGTGAGTTATGGACCTTACTCGTTTGGATGGGGTATAGGCCAAGATGCTGTTTCCACGGCCGCTCCTTCCTACTTGTGCTATCCATTGAGATAAGCTAAGCGAGCACAAAACAAGCGCACAGCCAGTTGAAGGAATATTTTCTCCCAATTCACTCTCGGCATCAATTTTCCGAGCTCCAAACATTCGCCATGGAGACTTATAATGATAGGTACTGAAAGCTTCTGGCCGGAGATGTGTGAGGGACTGCCACCACCATCGTCAAGTCCCCCTGTTCCAGCGATGGCAGCGATGGAAAGACAGTCAACTCCCTGTACATATTGCCTCAATCCAAAAGAATACTCACAGGTACTGACACAAACGCAGGGGAAACGCTTCAAGCGTTTGAAGACGAACGGCTCTCCACAAACAGTTCGGTCATGAGAGAGTCCCTCTATGGACCTTTTTATGCTCACCTGCCCAACGTTTACCTCGATTGGGAGCTCGAAGGCTATGTTTGCCGGGTTCTGGGGAGCAAATGCTATGGCCTCAAATTGCCAAAGCCAAGTAACCTCATGAAGCATCTCCGGAGTCCATACCACTTGGTAAGTAAAGTCCTTACGACTCGGATCCGTGTAGATTAGTAGTTTCCCTTATGATTTCTAGGGGATTCTACTGATTTATATTGCTATCTATGAGATTCTACTAATTTATACTGCTATCTATGGGATTCTACCAATTTATACTACTGATATATAACATTTACCGATATCCTCAAGAGACATGACGAGATGCGAGCTCCCCGACGGCAATCACCACCCCCACGGACAAATGATGTCCGTCAAAATACCAAGGCTGTACCTGATGAAGTGACAACCACAAACCGTCAATACATACCTACCTGCAGAAATTGAAGATATTCAAGCTAAAGATCTTTGGTCAGAAGTTTCTACTTCTATCCGTCAAAATACCAAGGCTACACCTAATGAGGCGACAACTCCTGTCGAACTTCTGAACACTCGATACATACCTAGAGTTATCGAAATCACAGAAAGCCAAACTGGAGATCTTCGGTCAGAAATTTCTACTCCGTCTAAAATTGAAGACAGCCAGGTTCTTCTAGAGGAAATCACTGCTACCGAAGCTTTGCTATCGGAAATTGAAGACAGCTAGGACGACATGCAATCGCTTTTGACTGTGTCTCCTAGTATCAATGGACAAGAGAGCGATGAGGGAAGTGATACCAAGAGCATGAAAAGCGTCATATATGTAAAGCCATGTGAGGTGCCCGATTGTGAAAAATGTGCTTTGGACTTCACAATGTTGTAGACCTATAATAGATACATGAAAAGCTACGTAAAGCGAAAATTTATTTGAGCAATCAGCTAGATAAAAGCAAGTGTGGTCAAATCAAATCCAACGCAAATCCACCTAATGATGTACGCCAATAATCCTCGTCTAAATTCCCACCACTCATATCTACCTCAGGGTCTATCTCTTCCACTAGATCTGTCTCTTCAATAGACTACGGCTCTGGAAAAAGCCCCAAGAACTTCTCACGATGCTCAGGGGATTGAAAGACGCCCTGGCTTCTGGTAGAGTGAAGCGCTAGGAAGCGGAGTGGTCCGGTTGGATACAGGGCGAGAGGAGATCTCGGTCCCAAAGCTGGAGGGGCATATCCCCAATGATCAGCCAATTCCCTTCGTCTTGTAAAAGTTCAGGGTCGATTAAAGAGCGAACAAAGCTTGCAAACGTTTCCATAAGGGGAGGAATCATCCAGTATGCAGGCAAGCGGAGGACAGAAACATCGAGACTGAGAAGATTTCGAACACTCACGAGTTAAATCACACGCCTACAAAGGGAGTAGCTGCTATATTTCCATTTCCCCAATAACTGCTACTATATCTTCATTTCTCTAATAACTGCTACTATATTTATATTCTCTAGTAATTGCTGCTATATTTATATTTCTCGAGTAATTGCTGCTATGTTTATATTTCTCGAGTAATTGCTACTATATTTATATGATAAAATCTGGGTGCTAGCTGAATACTAGTAGGCGTTCTTCTACAAAGGCACTACTCGATGAGTTAATTAGGTGCTTGTATTACTGAGTGTATATACTTATTCATTTTGCGGTCTCGCTTTTCCTGACCTTCCTTGGCAGGGCATAATGACGCGTGCTGATGAAAGAACACAAAGGTCGCATTTAGTTCAGAATTTAGTACCGTCTTCGACTCCAAGAAGCGGCATAGGTCCCGGTGGGAATAAGCGGCGTCTTGAACACGAAGATCGAAGCATGTGCGTGAGAGTTGAAAGGTGAAAGAGGAAAGGGGTGATGATCTGGGAAGAAAAGCTATAATAATATATCGAATACTGAGGAGCTCAATCACGTGCGAGCGGGCATTCACCTTGAAATCACAACGACAACAATGAATCACAGTTGAACCCTAAGCTCACAAGCGTGCAGCAGTGAATCATCTTTAATAGCAGATGTGTTCTATCAGAAGGCGTTTCCACAACGAGAGTAATCTCCAAGGTTAGTAATTTGAGTAAAAGAAGCTTCAAGATACTACGCCGAGGTGGGTGGTGCCTTTCGTGAGAAGTGTGGTGATGGTCATAGGCGCCTGTGGCAGTCAGTAGAAGAGAAGAAGAGTCAATTAGATGTAAACGTTCGAATATCTATTTCCATTTAGCACTCGATAGCTTTTTGCACTTAGAACTAGTGTAATAATCGCGGTGTATTTCTACAAACCCCTCCCGCGCACGAGGCTATATAACTATAATGGTTGTCGTAATCATATCTCATGCTGCCCATGCCCAAAGCCGGTCGACTAGGTTTTTTGGCTTCTCCTCATACTCTGTAGATTCATCTAGTTGGCGTCCAGTGTCAAGATCAATCTCTTTGGCGTGGCGGAATTTGGTCTTCTTGATAATCTTCCATCCGAAGAAGAGTCCGAAAAAGAGGCTATGAGAAAGTCAGTACTGAAGTAAGGAGAGAGAAGATGGACGTAAGAACGTACGGAGCCCCAATATATGATACTACAAAGTGTTCGCTGTCCCAGTGGCCGTGGATAAACGTACTGAAGCCGTTGAAGATCAGGACGATGATGAAAAACCCAAGACTGATATACGAGAGGTAAGGTTGGAAGCGACCACCAAAGGCCAATTCTTCTTTCCGGTTAATGCCTTGAGCACGAAGTGCTCGGTCAAAACCCATGTAGGCAATGCAAATACTGCACCAAGTAAATAGAGCAGCAGTTGTGACGAGGTTGGCGAACCAGGAAAAGACCTTGGCGCTGTCAGAGCTAACAGCCATGTAGGTAAGAGGTGCGAGAGCGCCCGTAAAGAGAACGCAGTAAATAGGAACTCCCCTCTTAGTGCATTTAAGCAAAAACTTCGGGGCTTGGCCACCTTCAGCGAGGGCAAGGAGATATCGGCTGCCGCTGTATAGCAACGCGTTTCCGGCCGAAGCGGCAGACACGAGAACCACAGCATTGATGATGTGAGGAAGCACCTTGATGCCAGCACGGCTAATACCAATTACCCAGGGTGAGCTGGCAACACCAGCACCGCCGTTTAGAAGCCTGTCATCAGTGTATGGGACAAGCACGCCAACAGCAAGTGTTCCAAGGACGTAGAAGAAGAGAATACGCCAGAAGAGTCGGTTCACTGCCTTTGGAATGTTGTGTCGAGGGTTTTCTGTCTCTCCTGCTGCAACGGCAATCATCTCAATACCCGCGAAAGCAAATCCAGCGTTGATAATGGCGTTGAAAAGTCCGAGGAAGCGTCCGGTGTCGCCACTGACGATGTATTCCACCATAGCTCCGGGATTCTTCCAATAGCTATACCAGGAATTCAGGTTAATCTTTTTGAATTTATAAACGAGAACAAGAAGAAAATTCCCAATAAAAAAAAGCACTTACCGGAATCCAAGTCGGTCGTGGGTTGGACCACCACCCAGATCGATGACAAGGGACAAGATGAGAAGGCCAACCAAAGCCACAATCTTAATGCAGGAGAATACGAATTCGACTTCTCCGAATACTCCCACATCGATGAGGTTGAATATGAAGATTAGAACGAGGATGATGGAGATCCATACAGCGGGCTATGTATATAATCAGCATTTTGATGCACTTTCGCCATAAGGGAATAACCACGAGAGTGACCACAGAAGTACTAAAACAGAGAAGCACCTGAGGACTTACCGAAATGGTGTCATTCCAAAATTGGATAACCGCAGCTGCGGCCGATATCTCTGCGCATACAGTAATTGCACAGTTGTACCACTGGTTCCAACCAACTGCAAATCCCAATGCCTCGTCAACAAAGCGAGAGCAGAATCTTGGTGTAGCACCAGGAAGTGGTATCCAAGTTGTCATCTCTCCCAGACATCGCATCTGAAGATGGAGTATGTTAGCATTACCATAACACCATCCCGCCAACCACAGAGCCTTATGTAAGGAGGAATCAGATGAAACTCACCATAGAGAATATAAAGACACTAGTAATTGAGTAACCCAACAAGAGAGACAGGGGACCCGCCTGGGCGAGGCCACCACCAATACCCACGAAGAGACCCGTGCCAATGGTACCGCCAATAGCATAGAATTGCATATGACGCGATTTAAGCTTTCTCTTTACCGTCTCCCTCTCCACCACTGGGATATTAACCACTCCCTCATAATAGGTTATATTGTTGATGGAGGCATGTTCTGACAAGTCGGATGGAGTTGCAATCTTCTTCTCGTCCATGGTAGTTGCAAGGATTGAAACTGTTTACTTGAGTGTTGTCGAGTATGAGTTTCATTGAACAACTCCATTCGTATATGTAGTATTTGAGAGGACTTACAAGGTCTTTTGAATGCCTGTTACTGTTATCACAAGAGTCGGTATCGTGAACTAGGATGATACGCATTTCCCGATTTTGCCGATGGTCAGGTCTCAATATGCCGACGAGCCATGCAGGCTGACCCACGCTAACATTCAGCGCTATAAGCAGCATTTACCGATGCCAGATGATTCCCAATGCCCGAAAAGACGGCCCCGATGCACCTCCAAGGCTGGGAAATGGGAAAGGGGAAGCTTTTATATACAGATAAGGAACGCCGCCATGGAACTGGCCTAGTTTTGTGGCTTAAGACTTGGTCCCAGTGTGCAGCAACTGTGTTTGCATATATCGCTTGGCTTGAACAATGACTCCTGTACTATTGGAAGACCAGCCTGTAAGTCTCGGTTTTGCTCGAATACCCTGGCCCATTCTTATCTACTATTGACTTAACTTGGACTGACTGTTCGCCTCTAGGTCTGGAATAGGTTAATTAGATTTGAAGATGTTAATGGTCAAGAGAGATACGGTGAACCTATTGACGATGAGCTCGATGGTACGATGCATTACACTTTGATTCCAAAGCACGGGATAGTTACAGGCATTTGCTGCAATAACTAACATGGGTTTTTCGTTTAGTTGGAATTGCTTTACACCGTGGCGAAGACGTATATGCTAGGATTGTTCGAGCCGAGTCAGCTCTAGACCTATCCGCCGCCCTATCAGAAGACGTTGTGCAAGTAAAAAGGGTCAGCGGCGAAACCTATAACTGCCGGAACGTGGATCAGCTTTGTTGACGGAGTAACAGATATTGGCACCGCTTAGACCAGAGGAAGCGGGTACAATACGATGCATTGGACTCAATTACCGCGAACACGCCGTAAGTAATTGGCAAAACTCTGAGGAATAAGTTTTACATCTAATTTTATTATAACAGGCAGAAATGAAGTTGTCAATTCCCAAAACCCCGACAATGTTTCTCAAGGCAACAGAAACAATCAATCACCCTTCAGGCCACATCGTTGCCCCTCACTGCGCAGATCTACACGACTGCCATTTGGACTACGAAGTGGAACTCGCAGTTGTCATCGGAAAGACATGCAAAGATGTCTCCGAGGATCATGCCATGGAATACGTGCTAGGTTACATGACCGCCAACGATGTCACCGCACGGACACACCAGAACGAAGTCTCGCAGTGGGATCGCGGCAAGGGCTTCGACGGATTCGCACCAATCGGACCAGCTCTCGTTTCGTCAAGGGTCATTCCCGACCCGTCGGTTTTACAGCTCCAGACCGTCCTCAACGGACAGGTGATGCAGCAAGGAGAAGCGAGTGACATGATTTTCACCGTTCCCAAGATAGTGTCGTTTTTGTCTCAGGTAAGGAAACTAAGGAGAATTTACATGGTGTGTTTGCTTACGATCAGCTATAGGGCTGCACGTTGCAAAAGGGGACTATTATTCTGACTGGGACCCCATGCGGAATTGGTGTCAGCCGAAACCCGCCAGTTCGGCTCGTCGAAGGCGACGAGTTGTTTGTAACTATTAGTCATGGCCTTGGGTCGCTGACAAACCCCATTGCGTTCAAATCATCGAAGCATAATGGACACCTTATTGAGGCGAGAATTTAGACGTTTCTCTCACGAGCGTACACGTACAGGTGATAGGACAGTTAGGAACTTTGGTTTAGAGTATTTCGACGAATAGAGTCGAGTTGGAAATCTAGAATAGCATTACTATGTAGGCGTTATTGCCCAATATAGCTGTCTTTCGCAATATCTGATATCATCTGCTCCCAAGTGCTAAAGTCTGCTGCACCAGGAAATGAAAATTGGTTATCCTCCCAAACAGTTGGCCAATATATAGAGCTCATGTCCGAGGACATGGCCGGAGATTCCAAGTCTGGGGGTCGTATACGCGCAGAGCCATCTACAGTGTTGGTTCTGGTGTTAAGAGGCTCAGCCGGAGAGCCAGATGTATAAACGCTCATCGAAGTACATCTGGAATCTCTGGCCTTTGCAATACAAAGCTCAATTACCTTAAGCTCCGCCATACCAAATTCGTTTAGCCAGGGGTCTTGATGCAGGTTTTCGCAGTATGCTTCCAGGTCTTCTAGGATAGCGCCAGCCTGTGACGAATGAGGGTTTTTAACCGCAATGATTCCTAAAATCATTGCACTGTTGAATAGATTGTGGGCTCCAAAAGCCCATCGCAGGTTGTCTGCAGTCGTGCTATTCATTGTGCGAAGCCTGATTTTCAAATCTGCCAGCGCTGATGACATGCATGCCTCGTGGCTCGACCGAAATCGATCCGTGATGGACTCCCGGAGTAAAAATGGCCGATGCAGGATGATTCTTGCAAAGTGGAATGATGTGTGTAGGTAGAGTCGGTGCCATGGGAGAAATGGAAGGGCCTCGTCTCCTCCTGTGTCCGGGTTTTCTAGGCTGAAATACGGCGGTAGCTGTTCACTCCACATGACCAAGTCGGCATCGAGCTGAAGAACAGCTTCGTAGCTGGCTCTTTCTAATCCAAAACATTTCTCCTGAATCTTGCCAATGACCTTGGCAAGTCGATAGAGTAGGAATGACAAGACACTGGGCGTTGGTAGATTAAGCGGCTGAGGAACAACGCGAGCAGCTTCTTCGTCCTCCAGGTCATCCAGCCACACGTTCTCAGCCTCGTGTGTTAGGCAAAATTCGTCATTGATAGCATAGGGTCGACCTAATGCGAGGGATATCATACGGTCGATGGCGTATATATGGCTCCAAAGTCGTCTCCGCTGCTCAGTGCCTTTCCGCGACATTCGCCATCTTTCACCGTCAACCTAACACATGTGAGCTTCTCTCGTGTCATACACAATATTGGATCGTTGAAATTCTTACATGCATTCCTTGGGCTTGTCCCATTCGTGAAGCAAAGCCGATGGTCAGCCATGATTCTGAAACTCGTCGAGTATGAAGAAGATAGCGAGTGACTAGAAGTCCAGCCCGTACAATATCTGTGCTTTCTCCGTAAAATGATGGAGCAATAACAATTGCTCTCCTGGCTGCCCACTGTAAAGTATCTCGTCAGCCGCTGGGTATTTGCTATATTCACTTGCACCAGGATCAGTAAATACGTACGTAAAACCTTAGAGATGCCTCTTCTCTCTCTCGCTGAACATCCAGTGTTAGACGCGGTGGAGTGTCCAGCAACACTCCGAATGCCAGTATTATGAATAAAAGTCCCAGCCAGCGAAGATCAACGTTGGCCAGATCGTCAAATCCAAATCGTCTTCCCCAAAACTCGTCATAGCTGCTCCTAAAGGTCGCCTCGTGAACAGCATCCAAAGACCAGTTCACCTCAGCCAGGAAAATGTTCACCAGACGATCGACTGTCGACTTTTGACGGGGCAACAGACCAAGTAGGTCCCAAACCTGGGCAAAAGAGCTGGATTCATCTCGAAAAGACTGCAGCGTGTCCCGACCCCGTGAGATTCCTGACGGGAGATCATGGCCCTCTTCGCTCAGTATTCTTGCCGCTACTTGGTGTCCAAAGTAGGAAGAGCCGTAAAAGGCCCTTGAACCCCTATTTGCGAACAGTGACCCCAAACGAGGACTGATGGGTGTCTGTATGATCCTTCTCGGTCTTGGTGACCATGGCTGGGTGATGGCAACCACATGGGGGGTCTCAGAAGCCTTGGAGACTCCATTGGTCGTAGAATCGCCGCACAGGTGAGCAACTCCACGCTGCAGGCAGCGGTTGCACGGCTGATTACGATCGCACTTCTGCTTCCTCAAATGACATTGCGTACACGAGGTGGGTTTCCGGCCTCGTCTGCTGCCTCTACTGGCCGGCTTTCTCGGTTGGACCACCACAGCGTCCGTCATCTCGGGGTTTCTCCACATACACAACGGGGTTCCGGTTCCGAGGGCGATTGTTTCTGATAAAAAAGCAGTGTCGGCAATTAGAATATTGTTGGCGGGAAGGAAGATGAGCTGTTGTGTCTTGGAGGCGAATTTGCCGATATAAGAGTCTTATGACTAAAAGAGGCCTGCTCTAGATCTGGGGTTTTTTTCTGGGGGATCTGGGGAAGGATCCCCGTTCCTAGGGATAGCTCGGACGATTGTGTCGCCAAATCACCAGCTGAGGATGCTTATTGAGTCGGGGAGTTGGGGAAGCTCGACGCCATTCCGCAACCTCCGCAGGGCTTTTTGGAGAAGGAAATGCGAATGCGGAGAAAAGGTTGGCTCCATGGAGCGCCCGTTTTCAGCTTGGCCACAGGAAGAAGCCGGCACATGTACGTAATCAATCGCTTGCTGTCAATTGCTGTCATGGACAAGACGACAATACTACGGGATGCTGGCGAGAGAAGGAGAGAACGCGAGAGAGAAGAATCGAGCATACTTCGGGGGGCTTGCTAGCTATTTGCACAGTGATATCGAGTCAAATCATACGTGGAATATTATTTTGCGATCCATTTTCCCAAAAGGGTTCGCGCAGGATGACAAAACAATCACTCAGAAACCCATGATTCCACCAGCATTGAACCAACCCATGCAGCCAAGTCTATGTTACAATGCGTCATTGGATCATTCAACCCTTGCAACCGATTGATTTCAACTCGTACTTGTACTATCAACTGCCGCGCAAGTGACAAACATCAAGCAACCGCGCTCTGAAGACCACGGCCCATGTTCCATACCTGGGTTGCGGTATGCATACATGCCCTTGTCAAAGGTCTGACGCAATGTCTTATCCGTAAGATCGCCCTCCACGATATAAATCTCCTCAATGAACGTATGCACAAAGGGGCTTGAAGCCGGGTTTGTTGCGCCGGGTTGCCATCGCTGGAGTAGTGTTTTGCGACCAGTTGCTTTGTCCTCGTTTAGAACCAGCTCCTCGATTCCTGGCGAGCACTGCCGCCAGGTGGAGCGCGTTGTGGGATCATGGAATTCGAACTGCTCCATTGTCGGGATTGGTGATGATTGTCGCGTTTGCTTTGTGCCAATTGGCTTGATTGCGCAGATACAACCGTTGAGACGTTTCGTGATTTGCGTGATCGCGTGAACAGCTCTCCAACCCGACTCTTTCTCTTCTTACGGTAGCATCGACAGCCACCTTTTATCACCAGCTGATATGAGGAGAAGCTGAGTGGAACCGCCGCTGTCGGTGAATGGGCGATTAAGCCGATGCCCACACTGGGCGCGCTATTGAAGCCTCACTATGGAGCAAGACAGAGTACTAGAATGCGCTATGGAGCAATAGATTGGAACTGTGGAAAAAGCCGAAAAGCCGAAAGACATCAAAGCTGGTATTACTTCGCCTCTATCATGTCAAGCTTGTTCTTATCATTGCGTGGATAGATATTTTGAGAGTACTGACTATCATTGACAAATTCCAAGTGGCGATAGGCAAACAGTTATTCGTCAGCTATTCAACAGAGCGTTCAACGACGGTCTAATTCTTCATTAGCTGTACAGAGCCATTCCCCAAATCAACTTTCATCTTCCGTCAAAATGGCATCCACCGCTCGCAGCATTCTGAAGAAACCCGTCAAGATTGCTATTGTACAGCTGTTATCGGGCCTTGACAAGGCTGCAAATCTGAAGCATGCTGCTTCTCAAGTAGCAAAGGCTGCCTCGGGAGGATCCAAGATTGTCGTTCTCCCAGAATGCTTCAACTCACCCTATGGAACCGATTTCTTTCCCAAATATGCAGAGACCTTGCTGCCTTTGCCTCCAGTAAAGGAGCAAGCCCCTTCTTACTATGCTCTATCGGCAATGGCAGCAGAGAATAAGGTGTACCTAATTGGAGGCTCGATTCCTGAGCTCAACCCTTCTACAAAGAAGCATTACAATACCTGTCTCATATTCGGACCCGATGGTGCCTTGTTGTCGATTCATCGCAAGATGCACCTCTTTGACGTCAATATTCCCGGCAAGATTACCTTTCGGGAATCTGACGTTCTCAGCCCAGGCAACAAGGTCACTCTCGTCGATTTCCCCGAATATGGAAAAGTCGCTATTGGTATTTGCTACGATATTCGGTTCCCTGAACTTGCAACTATTGCTGCTCGCAAAGGAGCATTCGCCCTTATCTACCCTGGCGCGTTCAATCTCATCACAGGCGCTCTTCACTGGAAGCTACTGGCCCAGGCACGAGCCGTCGACAACCAGATTTACGTGGGAATGTGCAGCCCTGCACGTAACCTGGATGGTCCCTATCATGCCTGGGGCCACAGTATGATTCTCGACCCAATGGCTGGTGTCTTGGCGGAGACTGATGAAGGGGAGGCTATCATTGTGGCCGAACTGAACGAGGAGAGAATTACGGAGACACGCAGAAACATACCTTTAGAGACGCAGAGGCGATTTGACGTATATCCTGACGTTAGTGAGGGCAAGGTGGCATATGAGGATCCGGATCTATTGGGCCAGATCCGTAACTAATAAGAAGAGTCGATAAGTCGAAATTTTACAAGCCGTCTATATTCTTATTTTCCCCTGATTTAGACATGCTGCTCCGAGGATGTGATTCATTCTGATGCATGCCACTGACAACGGATGTCGCAAACTAGGCCATTTATATAGATGTATAAGTTCAATTGAAAGAAATATCCTGTCTAACTCTATACCGCGTGTACGTTCTAAATGGAGAAAAGCAATCAATCGGTCTTATAGCATCTAGTTTCCATCTTCAAGGCGTCCATGTGCCTTCAAATAAGCCGCCTCGACTTCTTCCTTATCGTCATCTCCAGGCAATTTAACCACACCACTTCGCGTAAGCCCACGGTACTTTTCTTCCTGAACCTTGCCCAAAGTGCTCTTAGCCAGCTTTCCTCCTCCCAGGCCATACAGCTCCTGGAAGGACATGATCATGGGCCGCCACTTGTCGGGATCGATACGGTTGGGATATCCCGGCATCCGAATCGAATCCACAACATGAGTTCGAAGAATCTTGAGCTCAATGCAGACGATGACGCCCTTGAGATCCGGATAGTCCTTCATGACTTGATGGGCCTCGGCTAATTCGCACTCCATCTGAACAGGACATTCCAAAATTCGACGCGGGCGAACAAGATCAGATGTCTGGGGCGTGAGGTCCGCGCAGGTCCATTTGTCCTTGACATAGCGGTATCCTCTGTCCTTCTTTGAGTCAGAGACATTCTCGGTGCCAGTTGTATCGGCCAGCAGGTTGACATGGCGAGCCATGCTGTCGTCGGGAAGATTGACGACACATTGGCCAGTTCGAAGAATGTTGATTGGTGTCTTGCTTTCGGCTGCAAAGCCAAGGATGCATCGATGTCCCAGCCAAAACGCAGAGGAGATGGCACAGATGTTTTCAGACCCATCTTCGTTCTTGGACGAGACAAGGACAACGGGAGTGCCCCAATAGAGGATAGCCGGGGAGATGATGGAGTGTGACATGGTCAAAATAGTTTAGAGTGTGGCAAATTATTAGATGTTTGAGTTGTTTGATCGAGTCAGGGAATAGAGAATTAAAGTAGGAGGGATCAGGGCGTTTTAAGCTGTGGTGTTTGTCCTTTCTATGACTGCGCTTGTTGTAGTGCTTGTTGTGGTGAATAAAAATTGTCGAAACTGAGAAGAAAAGCACTGTCTTATAATCATTTCAAAATGCCAACTTTACTATCTGTCTCGGTTTTCTTCGTAAATAATACCCTTGAATTGCTTTCAATGCTTATCAACTGTCTTATTGCCTGATTTAGCACTCAAGCTTGAATGGCCATATCAAAAGCAATCCAGCTCCGTAGTGGGGCCATGACCGGCAACGGCTGATCTAAATCTGAGCTCCGGCAGATTCCTTCCGGCAGCTCATTTCAATAGTCTAGCGTAAAGCTGACTTTTGCTGGGTGTCGCGGAGATGTTCTTTTTCTCCCGTAAGTTACTTCGCGAGCAACAGCGGAAATGCCGCGGAAATGCTTCATCTATCATTGCGGCTTTGTGTGAGCAATTGGGTGTTCACCTGAACTCGGTGAGCCTTGACGACCGGGATAAATAGCACCCTATTGGTGGATAATTGTGACTAGGTTTGAACAATTGAAGCAAGTTGTATTGTTTATGTTGCTTGAGAGTTGAGCTTTTGCCTTTAGAATTTTACGAACGCTAGGATTGCGATGACGACTGTCAGGACAACTCACTGTGTTAGTACTTAGTAAGGCTGCTTCCAAGATGATTGCATGAGTAGAGAGCAATTACGCAGCCGAAAAAAATTAAGATGATAATAGCAATAGAGAAACTAGTTGAATTCATTTCCTCCAAGGGTCATAAGGGTCATTATTTGAACATATTTCACTGAAACTTATGGAAACTTGGATAATGTAGGGTAGGATATTTGCCGTGTCGCAAGGCTGGAGACTCTCAAAAGTGTGGCTAATACTGTCGGTGGCTGGTGCTTCAGCCACAGCGGCCTGCACAAGGCTGCAGATTGGCTTAGGCAAAGTTCCAAAGTGAGCTTCTGCCAGCTGAGCGATCGTCAACTTTCACAGCACCTTGACCCTCGTGTTCCCACCGTCAAAATGGTAAGAATCTGTCCTTTATTATGGCGAAAATCTGCTCATTTATATTCTACAGGCTCGAAATTCGGAAAAGGCCCAGTCTATGCTCTTCCGCTTCCGCGAAGCGCAAGCAGCAGACCTGGGCATCATCGACGCCGGACGAACTCGCCGCCCCAAGGTCATCACCGAAGTCGACTCAATCCCGTCGTGCGAAAGATGGCGTGGCCAAGTGCTCAAGGAGATTTCGCGCAAGGTCTCGAGGATCCAGGACCCCGTGCTCAGCGACTACCAGATCCGCGATATCAACGATGAAATCAACAAGCTGATGCGGGAGAAGCACATGTGGGAGGTACAGATACGGAATTTAGGCGGGCCGAATTACATGAGAGGAGGCGGGAAGATGTACGACGAGCAAGGCAGAGAAATACCGGGCGGAGGGAAGGGCTACAAGTATTACGGACGAGCCCGAGAGCTGCCCGGCGTCAAGGAGCTCTTTGAGGCGGCCCAAGCGAAGAAGCAAGAGGACAAACCACTCGAAACCAGCAAAGACTTGAGGAAAATTGTAGACGCAGCGTACTACGGCTACGCTCCCGGCGAAGAGGACGACGCCCTGCTACAATACGAGGCAGAGAAGGAAAGGGAGGCGGCGGAGAATCTCGTCAAGACAGGGCCTCAGGGAGTCCCCGACGGCTGGGAACCATTACCTGGGGATAGTGGGGATGGTCATGGGTGGGCATTGCCAACGATAGAGGAGGTTCAGATGGAGCTTCTCGAGAGAAGAAGACGGAAGCTCCTCGACCAGCTTTAAGTCGACATTTCCTTGCACGGCTTGGGAATACGATGGAGGTTATTGCATACGAATCGATGACGGAAACGCAATGCCTGGTATAGGAGTACCGCCCGACAGAAATACGGGGATGCCAGCATTCAAGACATTACCGTCTAGGCGAATCCTTTTCTGCGTCATGGTTTTATGGGAACTTGGACGAGATGTAAGCCCTACTGATTCGCTACGTGCGGGCTACTGCTAGGAAGCAAGTATCGTATCGCACCGGCATTTCAATACCCGCGAGTGCTTGGTTGTCTGATCATCTTTGGCAAGGATCTCAAGGACGAAAGGGAAAGGGAAGGGTCAGTCGGCGCTGTGAGCTTGGGAATGGGCGGCTGTTGCGATGCAGTGGAGATAGGAGATGGACTGTCTTTGACGATGTGGGTTTAAGATGCTGGCTATGATAGATGGGCAAAGTTCGATGGGATCTTGATGGCGTTTTAGGGGAACTGTCTTGGCTGCATTTTGGAATTTTGATGCGATTTTCCTTTTCACTAGCGCAAGGGGAATCATACCGCTGTGTTCTCGCCACTGGAATATTGATTAATTGCACGTGCCTTCATGTTGTCTATCTATCTGACCAATATTGGCGGGCTGGTTTGGACAACTGCTTGATAAGGTGGACTGCTCAGCTCCGACCATAAGCTGCCAAGTCTCGAGTACAAAGTGCCACTGTAAGCAGCGAGTTGCTGCCGATGCTAAAAACGGCTCTCGCCTAGCCGAAGCTGACGCGTGGACGGAGTACAGAATACATTGAGAGGATGGCCGATGCTTGTGCTCTGTGCTGTACGTGTACGAGTACTCGTACGGCATATTCGTGCCTAGCACAGGCTGACCCCCGGTGAGATGAATGTCTACCGGAACGGTGGTGGACATTAAGATGACCTAATATGGCCTCGCGGTTGAGTTGAACCGAGTCTCACCTGGCCTTGAGTCGCCGCCAAGCGAGCAGCGGTGCAGAGTACAGACCAGACGCAAAATCACATGTTGATCCATTCAATTCAATAATTGGATCGCGTTTGTTCAATGTAACTGTACCACCTGGCTAGGTACGAGTACTCGTACATGTATCGAATACTACAGAATTGGTACTTGCGTAGTCCTAAACCGGAGCATTGCCTGGCTGAGAAAACGATGGAGCCCTTGTCGGATTTGGCCGGCCAAGCTCACTGCTTATCGCTATCGGTACATGTACCTATTCTTGTACAGAGCACTGATACAAGTTTTCCATCTCTTAGCTTCCTCTTTCTCCCATCATGTTTTTAGCCATCATGCCCTTTCCGCCAAGTTTTGCATGTCAACCTCAATTCTTTCCACCCCCATGCAGGCCATGTGCAAAAACGGTCGAGCCGCCAAAGACGTGCATTAGCTTCAGGGGCAACGCGGGCACTGGCCAACCACGGGAGGGGGCAACTGCAAGGGACCCATGGCGCTAGAAGACGGCGGACAACGTTCTTTTTAGTGGGCGCTAGCGGTGAGGTGAGGGAGCTCGTTCTTTGGCTGGGTGTTTGGAGGAGGGTCTCCAGGGCTCAGGTTTGTTTTCTTGGTGCTCGTACCTGACATGCGCATGTACAGTAAGCAGCAGCAGTGAGGGAACAATGCCATCCAATCCATTGATGTTCATGTTGCTTTAATTGCCCGCTCGGGCGATTTATGCGAACCGGCAACATTTGATCCATTCGGGCTTCTATTCGCTGTTCTATCATCAGCAGCTACAAGGCATCTACTAACGTACATGTACCTCATCCAGGACGGACAAACTCCCCAACCCACCCCCTGTTCGGCTCTGCACAGACATTGACCACTGTTTGTTTGTTTATGTCTTTGCTCTTCTTTTCTTTCATCCTTTCCTTTCATCCTCGCCTCTGTTTGCTGCACTACAAAACAAAATGGCTCGAGGGATGCGCTTTTCAACGTTCCCTGCGTGTCGCCATCGTTGCAAATGGCATAGCGCTGTCTAGCGCGCGGAGCTGCCCCAGAACCCCCTGGCCTGCCAATAGCGCCAGCATGTCGCCGCTTCATTTTGCTGGTGAACACCAACAAATTGCGAGGCGCGATGCCACGATCCACCAACGTCTGGTCCAGAGCCGGGGGCCCTCCAGTACCTGTACCTGGACGAATCACTTGTGTGGGTGCGTAGGTACAGGTACTCGTACAGGCATTTGCTCAACCCTGGCCGGGCTAGGCGGCACGTCAATTCGTATCCTCGCTTCCCCGTGCTCGACTCGTGGAGAGCATCCAAGCCCATCTCGACCAGTCATTTCTTTGCAGCCAAGGTACTGGTACGTGCGCCCGCTGGCACCTGGACCTGTACTCGTACTGCAGGCACTGCGCTGGCCAGAGGTCTGGTCGCATTGAAGTGGACGGATGCTGCTCTCTATCCATTCAATCGGCGCTCGTCCCTGGGTCTGTACCTGTACCTGTACCTCCACCCTTACCTGCTGGTACCTTGCAGCCTTGGTGCTTGTGCTACCGCACGCTTAGGGTCTGGTAGCGTTAGCAGACAGTTCGCCTGGGCTGGACTCAACCGCCTCCTCCCCTCTTCTGTTTGACATCAATCAAATCTCTGATCGACCGGCGACGGCCTCTGAGACTTCGTTTTTCCGTCTCTATTTTTGTATGCTGAATCTGCGGCTGGTCGCGCGCTTGCACATCCCTCGTTTTTCACTGTTGCCGTCGCCTGTGTCACACTCGACACGTCCGTTCCTTTTCGCATTTCCTCACCCAAACACAAGATCCACGACGACGAAAATTTAACACAATAGAGCGTGTCTACGAACATACCGCATACGAACCACGAAACCCTTGTACTATACCGTCCTGTTCTACTCTACGCTACTCCATTCATTGCCGTTCTATTCTATCCCTTCCTGTTGAACCCCGGACCACACACTACATACTGCTGGGGTTGAGGGGAGCCTTTCCATCTGTTCATGGCACCTTTGGGTAGCCAGGGCGGAGACGGAGACCACAGAGACTGCAAAACAAGCAGGTGATTATTCATCGGGAGGCACCGACAGTGTTGATCAAGTCGGGTAGCCAGTCGTTGCAAGATGGTGTCCTTTTTTGGCCTCAGGTTCGGCAGCGACAAAAAGAAGTCCCAGTAAGATGATGATTGCCTTTGCTTCCTCCCATTTCTAAAGCCATCCGGCTTCCCTTGCAACTGACTAATATTATTCGGCACAGGAGCAAGCAGTCCGACAAGAAGCAAGTGGCCCAGCAGCCACAGCAAACCCCACGATGGAACGGCAACGGCGATGACAGCTTCAAGTTCCCGAAGCCGCAACCGCCATCCTCGCGACCAGGCACCTCCACCTCGAATGCCCGAAACCTGGGCTGGCGTGCGACTTTCAAGGGCGTGCCAGCGGCGTCATCCATGGTTGATCTATCAGTACCTCGGAAACCCAGCGAGAGCAGCCTGCGCCATGGCATTGACGGTGCTGGCTTCAAACCCTGGATGAAGCCTAACGCGAGCATGACGAATCTTGCTGTACCGGATCCTTTTGGAGTAAATGGCAGCGGCCGGCCGGGGATGCCATCACGGCCCGCTGGCTCTAGGCAGTCGGAGTGGGTGAATCCTCTGGACGTTCATTTTAACAAGAAATCTGGAAGTACTTCGAAATCTTCCAACCGTGCCAGCAGCGGTGGTATCCAAGCTGTGGCGAGCAAGAGCCCGTTGAGTAAGCCTGACTCGAAGGCTGAGCCAGAACCGGAGCCGGAGCCAGCCAAAAGAGCCTCGGGTGGCTTGGATGGACTTGATGATTTCGGTGAACCTGGGCCCGACGTTGGAATCCGTGGTTCTGGATATGCTGGATATCCATCTCCTCCTCAATCAGTCGAAACCGAGGACCAGTGGCCCCCGATGGCTTTTGCAGGCGGAGACACTGGGGCAGAGACCGACATAGAGGCAGAGGTGGAGGCGGAAGCGGAGGGAGAGGTAGAAGTCAGCACAAACGAGTTGCAACAAAACCAATTCGTCGCTCCAGGATTCGCCAACGGCCCTGGTCCCACGATGCTGCCTAGTCCGTCATCGTCAACATCACGCAAGAGCGAAGATAAACGAGCGTCGCCTGTCGTTAGAAATGTTCAAGCGAAGCGAGACACGCTGACGTTCCTGTCACCACGGAGGAGGAGCTTCACAATGGCCATTGAGGCAGACGACCTCGAGAAACACCGGCAGCAACAGCATCCCGTAGAGGGTCTTACCGGCAACTTTTCTAATTTCGATTTCGGCGACGGGGTGACGAAGCAGCCCACCGTGGCTGTTGGGACGCTCGGCTTGGAATTGGTGGAGAGCCCGATTCAAATGAAGGGACCACATCCATTTCGAGAAGTTGCGAGAGCTGACGAGGGAGATGTTGAGGGAGCCATGAATACTCAGGATGCTGTAAGTGCGGAAGATGCGGAAGATGCGGAAGATGTTGCTAGTGATGGCTTGACTGAGCCAAGTGAAACTGCCTCTTTGGTATCGCCCATGGCGTCTCCCATCGGCTCTCCTATGGCATCGCCCATGGCATCACCCGTCGCATCACCGAGATCATCACCCAAGCAACATCAGGTATATCACCAGGCCCAGGAATCAGTCGAACAAAACAGCCCCCAGCGGCTCAAGGTGGCGATTCCCGACGAGGACTCGCAGTCCCTATCGACAAATCAGCCACTCCCATCTCCTTCTGCTGTCTCCGCTGGCATCGAAAGCCCTCGGCAAATCATCCGGCGACCATCCCAGGCGAATATCGAGGCTCCAGTCGCACTGGCCTCAGTGTTGAACCCATTCCCGCCATCTACGCCACAAGGCTTCAACACACGAATGACGTCTGATTCTCGTTCTCGTTCTCGAGGCCCTCCACAGCCGCTACAGCATGCTACACTCTCCAGCCTCGTGGCTCGCATGGAGACGCCTACACAAAGCCCCCGAAGCCCATACGGGCCTGCTGCAGCAGATGAGGACACTTATGTGCGTACGTACGAGGTACCTCGGCCGCCCATGGACCGTGTGCCACTGAGCCCCTTTGCTGCCAGAACGCCCATGGAAGGAGAGTTTCCTGTCATGAAGGGTCTTCCCCGAGGACGACAGCCTCCCCGCCCACACATCCTCCCTAGCGAGTCTCCGGAGAGACAGTCCGAGGAGCGGAGCCCTCGACCATTTTCCAAGTGGGGAGGCTTTGGCCGTGACCGCTCAGAGTCAAGAAGCGCTACGGTGCCAATGCCACGAACCCCCAAGGGCCAACGACCGAGTTCGCCAACATGGTCTCTTTCCACGCCAACGTCGGATGTAGCGCCACGAATCCCCAGCCCGACGTTCCCATCGCTTGAAAAAGCTATTTCGGCATCGAGTGAAGACTTTGCCAAGTCGTTTGAGATATCTTATGATGCTCCTCCGCGTTCGCCTCTCGCGAACGAATTCACCATCAACGATGTGCCCAGCCCCAGCATGAAGCCGAGCCCCGTCATACGCGTTGAAGCAAAGAAGGCGCCTCCACGACCAACGCCTTCACCCATCAACTTGCCGCCGTCACTTATCAGGGATAAGGGCCCGTTGACGCCGAATAACCTGTATTCTCCATCAGGATCGACATTTATCTGAAAAAGTTTTCCTTTTCCATTGCTTTTTGTCCCATTTCTTTTCTTACTCTCGCTCTCTCTCTCTTTGTCTGTTTTGTGGGTGATCATTGGGTGTACTTAACGACCGTGTTGACATGGGATGATGGAGTAGGATTTTGTTTGTGATGCTTTTTTGCAAGCGTTGACCTTTATATTTCATTCACGTCACTCGTTTTTTTTTTCTGTCTGTACAGAAGTTTTATAGATAATTGCCAGCTGGACTAGTATTTGAAGTCGATTGCCGCAGAGATTGTCAGTCTACTTTTAGGAAGGGGTGATTTATTCTTTCTCCCCTTTTTTCTTCTTCTGAGAAAGACTTGTATTAGTATGCCTGGAGGATTTTGGCGCACGACATGTATATGCATGGGATTTTTTGAAAAAAAAGGAATTATCTTTTTCTTCTTAACATTGTATCCAACAAAGTCGTCATGTGTGCTAAATACGCAAGATCATCCCGAACATACTAACTGTTGTTTCAGGAGGCAAAAAACATAAAAAAAAAAAAAAAAAAGGAATATACATTGGTTAACAAAAAAATGGCTGTTTCATGTTTCATGGTTCTATCATACACCCTGCTCCTTTTACGCCTTTTTTTAGTCGAGAAACAACCGTAAGTTCCCTCCTACGTTCTTCAAGTCTAGCAAGAACGTGTCGTGTCCGAATAAGCTCGTCTCCTCGCTCAGTTCTACGTGAGTGACGTTTCGGTTTCCACCTAGGCGGAGAGATTCGGCAATCTCACGCTGCTGCCACGCCGGGAAGAGGATGTCGCTGGCAACGCCCATGACGAGCGTGGGGATGTCGCGGAGGGGAGACAGGCCGCGGATCAAGTCGGCGGGAGGGCGAGAGGACGCGGGGTTTGCCGGTGAAGAGAGTGCCTCGGAGGCATCGCCGACTGAAGACGACGTTGAATCAGGCTGCTCTTGGTACGGCTCGTTGGGGAGCGTCAGGCTGCAGTGCGGGTCGGCGGCGGCAGATTCAGAGGGGGAATAAGAGGCCGTGGCGAGGGCATCTTCGCGAGCTCTGCGGCGTGCCTGGGTGGCCACCTGGTTCTCGTAGCCGAGGTCGAAGAGGTCCATGGCCTTGCTGACGTAGAGCAGGCTGTTGGGGTCGTACGTCAGGCACCACTTCTCGCCGGCGTGGTCGAGGTACGTCTCGATGAGGAAGTCTGGGCACAGGGCGGGTGGTTTGCTGGGGTCAGCCCTGCGACGGCCGAAGCGCTGCTCCCACTCCGGGCCGGAGCGGTACGTGACGGTGGCGATCTCGCGGGCGAGCTTCATTCCCGCGTGGGGGGGCACGCGGCCGTAGTAGAAGCCGCGGTTCCAGTTGGGGTCCATCATGAGCACCTGGCGCTGCGTGTGGCGCATGGCGATGCTGTACGGATGGCTTCTGGCACAGCCGCTGATGGTAGCGACACGGGATACGCGGTCGGGGAACAGCGTTGCTGCGGCGAGGGACTGCATGCCGCCCATGCTGGAGCCGACGCTGGCGTAGAGACGGTCGATGCCGAGGTGGTCTAGCAGGCGGAACTGGGCGCGCACCATGTCTTGCATGGTTAAGATGGGGAACCGGGTCGCGTAGTTCTCGCCGTTGCCTGGATCGACACTGCCCGGGCCGGTTGAGCCATAGCAGCCGCCGATGACATTGGTGCAGATGATGTGGAAGCGGTCTGTGTCCAGGGGTGCTCCGGGGCCGATGAATTTCTCCCACCAGCCAGGAGCGGGATTGGCATCCGTCGAATGGGCGTGAGAAGAAGCTGAAAGGCCGGTATGCAGGAGGATGGCGTTGGACTTGTCAGCGTTGAGACGGCCCCACGACTCATAGGCGATGTTGAAGGAGGGCAGGACGCCGCCCCAGTCAAGTAGCAAGGGATCACGGCAGTGGTAGTTGAGGGTGTCGCCGGAAGTGTACGAGGGCTCGGGGCCGGCAGATGAAGAAGATGAAGATGAAGATGAAAGGCCGGCCCGGGAAGCGGAGCTGGAATCGGCGCTGAGCCGTGCGGAACGGGACTCGATTGCGTCGAGGCAGGGGAAGTTGAGGGCAGGATTTGACGGTGCAGGGGCAGCTGGACGAGATGTTTGTGCTTCTGTTGCGGAGGATGAAGTTGCTGCTGCTGAAGCTGGTGATGATGAGGCCGACGAGGATGAGAATGAAGAGGAGAGCAGAATCGTTGAAGCCGGTCTCGGTGGTGACAGAAGCGGCCGCTGTAGTCGTCGACCAGCCAATCGGAGAGCCTGATGCGCCCTCATCTTGGACCTTCTTCTACTTACTCACAGAACGATTCTCACTCCAAACAAACGAACAAACAAAGCCGAAATGTTTCAAGAATGACACAAAGCAAGTGAAGCGATCCACCCTCTCAGTGAAAAAGAAATCCGGGGTATTTCATCATTTTAAAGGAACGATGGCGCGCTTTGTAATGGGACGTTCGAAATTGCTGCAATCCGGGTCATCGGCGTGGGGCGGCGGATTCTCGGCCTCGCACACCATTTCACGTGCCTCTGGCGCTATTTTCACCAGGACCTTGAAGCGGTTATTATTGCGAATGGTGATTACAGTAGAAGGCGAAATAAGTTGTCGCTGGATTTTTAGATAACTTTATTAGTAAAGTACTAGGTAGGTTAGCTTATGGCTTTTTCTGTAGCTTTACGAAATATCCCTTGTAGATGAAGGTACTCCCTACATATATGTATGAAATCTGGTATCTCCTAATAGGAGCTAGAAATGGCTGCGAATCTGCTGGAAATTTAGGGTATGCTCCACTAAAGAAATAACGACCCTCGGACAGTGCTGGTCTGGTGTTTTGTAATTCCACCTTTCTAGACTGTACCATTAGGATCCTTGCTCATCCTCCGCTCCTCGTCTTGTCAAATCAGGAGATATTGTATGTACATGTTCGTAATGAGTGATTTCAACAGCTATGGGAGCGCTCGCTACAATTAGAATCCATGCTGCCTGATCGAACGCAGTGCAAGCAAAGTCCGATGCTCTTATTAAAGTCGTCCAGACTCGAAGTACGGTTTCTCCTATATGCTGGTGCGGTATGCTTGTACCCATAGGTACATGCGGCACTTGATTCCTCAGGTATCGGATCACGCATTCTCTCTGCTGACTGTAGGGCCTCGGAGATGGAGATACGGGGTAATTTTGCTGGCCAAAGACGCTCGCTTTCCAACAGCTTTATATATGCATATGCATATTTGCTTGTCCATCCACACTTGTGACAACAATGCCCAGTCCAGTCGTTTACTCCTGCCATGAGAACATCTGCCACCCTCAGCCTTGCAGACCCTCTCTGTTCTTCCAGCAGACCTGTTCATTTGCCCGTCAGTCATATTTCCAAACCGATCATCTGGGTACTCACAGAAGACCTTCCACGGCATAGCAGATTCAACTTCTCTGCACGAGAGAGTAAGATAAGGATCTTTATAGTCAAGTATCAATGCTTTCGTGATCTCCTCGAACGCTCGTGCGTTCTGGAATAGATATGCCGCGGCAGTGAGAAGCATTAGATTGCCAGCTTCGTCTCTAAAGGGTCGAAGCCAACCATCGCTCGCAAATATCAGGGCCTCAACACAATCATACTTGTCTGCGGCGACGGCAACTGCGAGGACATCGCCTGCAGCGAGAGTTCGAGGTACTTCACTGGCCTTATGGTGAATAACAGAACACATAATCTTCAACGCAGCAGCATTATCTTCAGGCAGTGGTATCTCGGTAAGTCTATCCCCATCGAGCAAATCATGGCCTTCTTTCCAGTCTGGCCTGAACATGGCGGAGAAAGGCTTTGAGGCTGCTCTCAACAACGTAGAATCGACATGGAGTTTGGCCTCTTCTGGCCCAACTATTAGAATAAGGTCACCATCTGGAGCAATTTCGACGATTGTGTTTGTCTGGGTGTCATTTGGGTTTTCCATTCTGATTTTGATTGTCTGCCACTTGTTTTGTAGAGACGGCGTTGAAATAGCATAGATAGTTGATCTTCGGCGCCAGTCTTAAAGGCCGCCGTGAAACCCCGCATTTTACTACATATATATTCCTTAGCCTTCTCCGGCCTGGCGTTATGTGAGAACTACTGTAATACTATACTTACACAACTAATTTTCCGAAGCATTAGCGATAAAATTCGAATATGCTGATGACTTAATTGGTTCATTCGTTCGACCATCTCATCTCATCTCATTCATACCGTCTTTCTTCTTACACCATGACAACTTCGCCCATCTCCCATCTCGCCCGGTTCGTCATCCGCTGTCCCTCTCGGAATATCCCGATCCTCACATACTCCTCCACTCCCACGCCCTTCTTCTTCTTCAGCATCAATGCATCTTGAGTCATAATCAACGCCAGCATTAATTGCTCATCCTCCACAACCTCGCCATCAACATCACCTTCCACCACATCAAACATCAATGATCCATCAATCTCATCCTTCACCTGCTCATCCCACAGAAACCACCCGTAATATCCCTTGCGGATCCTCGCCTGGAATATCAACGTCTTAATCTCCAGTCTCGCACTCGTCACCGCACTAAACTCATCACTGGGAATCTGCGTCTTCACCTCACACCGCACAAGCTCCAGCAAATGCATCGTCGATCCAAACGTAAAGTCAATCTCCCCGCTGAATGACGCCCACGACCACGACGGCGCAACGTATGTAGCATGTCTGCTCGCCTTTTCCTTTGCGTCTGGCCCGTGATTCGGATGCCACAGAAGCGTCTCCCCCAGAAACTCCGTCCACAGCCCTGCAATGTAGTGCTTGTCCGTCATTTTGCTCATCTTTCGGGCAATGGCGGAGATGGCCAGTAATTTGTCCTGATACCAGCCCAGACCGCGACGGGTGTAATGAGACACGAGCGTCTGCCATACCTCGACAAACTTGTAAGATTCACCCAAGCCCGTCCAGTCGATACTCGACGTGAGTGGGTGAGACATGTTTAGCTGCGCAAATGTCCTTGAGTGTCCGACCCAGCCATCGGACTGTAGTTTCGACTCATCTGCGCGACTCCGAGCGCAGTGCCAGCGAATGTTATGCGTTCCGTACTCAAGAACCCGCGGCGATAAGATGGACTCTTGAAGACACCAGGAGCGTTGGTCGATGGGCTCCCATGCATCCGGTTCCCTCCCCTGCCAGAGTATCACAGCACTCTTCTGGCCATCTTGACAGGTAAATGGCATGCGAAACCCCTTCTCTCCAGCTACATATCGATCGTGGAGGAAGCCTTCTGGTACAGCAGTTGCTCTGGCTGCAGATATAGTTATATATGCCTGCTCATAGATCTCAGCCATGCGTGATATTTGCTCTGCCTTGTCCTGATTCGAATCCTGAATGATGCACAAAGCGTCAATCCAGAGATATTGTAGGTCTAGAGCCATTGTTACTTGAATGGCATCTTTAATTGTTTGTGGGAATTGGTCGTACGGTATGTCCATCATCCATGACTTGACGAGATTCTCCTTGAGTTTTACTGGTTGATCCCCTCCCCAGCAGTAGCTCAATGCGGCGTATTCGACAAACTTGCTAGCGGATGAGTTTTCTTGAAGCCTCACTTGGGGATGCGCAGCTTTTCCGGAGAGGTGTAAGAGGCGCCGAGGACCTGGTGATGATGCGCCAGAAGGCCGGTTACTCTTCTGAAGCTGCTGGCATTCGGTATGGGTTGTGAAGCATTCCCGGAGCCAGCCCTTGATTGTTTCTACAGTCTCTTTGGACGACGGGAATAGATTGGGAGGCCTATATGTAACCTCTTCTGCAGCCAATTCGCTTATCGTCGTCAGCCGTTGCAATAGAACCCATCTCAACATAAATTGAAGTCTCACTTTTCAGCACAAACAATCAGTTTCCGCTCCAGCGTCCCCCCATCAATGTGATCATCCAACTCATCCACCCCGTCCAGCACCATCTGCTCCCTCGAATTATGCGCGAAATAAGCCCTCAGATAGCTCTCGGAGTGTGTGTCGTCCCGTCGCAACGTAACCAGCCATTTGAACAGTTCGCAACCTTGGTCCGCCAGTGAAACGGCCTCGTCATATGCGATATTAAAGACATACGCTTCTCCCGTAGCGAAATAGTTTTCGTCTATGAGCTCGTACCAGCCTTGGTCGGAATAGTAGTTGCCAAAGGTGAGGATTAGTCTCGATTCGCACAGTTTGCATGAATGAGGCTCCGCGGGAGAATTCATCGTGTCTCAATTGTCCGAAGAGTACATAGTAAGCAGAGAGAGAGAGTCCATGGTTAACAACCCCGCAGAACAGCGAATTAGGCGGCGACATCTGAAACGAGATGCTTCGCCACGGTGCGGCCCTCTTTTATAGGCTGCTTACTGCAGATGTAGCGCAATCATCAAATATGTGACAATGTATCATTGAGTGGCATGATTGTGACTCTTCAGCAACACATTGCCAAACTTTGAGCTAGTAAAAAGTTACTAGATACTCGAGGACTATAGCTATATGGTAGCAGAAAGTAGTACTAGTAGATACGTGAGGAATCGTGTATTTCCTACTCTTTTATATACTTGTAGTAAAACAAAGGGTTTCCTTTGCATCCTATTCCTTCTCAAATTCTACGCGGTTGTTGAGGTGTTGGATAACTGACTTGGAGTGCCGAGGAGCTTTTCCCTTCATAATCGCGGAAAGGAGCATTGTCGATAGTTAGACTCCATTGCTCCTATAAAGAGTTTCATCTCTTTTTGCTACTAGCAATTGAGTCAAAATCCTAGCATCCTTTGAATAGTCAGTGGAACTGCAATATGAGCGCCAAAAATGCTCACGACGAGTTTGTAGTTAGAGTGACTGACCCGTACCGCGTATCCAGTATCACATGCATCATCGTCTCGATTCTTGAGATAGCAGCAGCAATCCAAAAGAGTCGAGGATATATGCGCACCATGTCGAGTGGTGCACATAATAATCGTATACTGCTTGAGATGAGATCTTCTCTCAACCAGTTTCCTTGGAAATATCCCTGGTATTCTCCATCTCAATACCCGGCGTGGTATCCTGCGTAGTCGCTGCTTCACTCGCAATCTCGCTCCCAGACAGTCGTTCAAATATGTCCGGATCATCCATCGCGCCCCTCATCGACGCAAATATATATGCGCTCGAAACATTCGCAACCGATGGGCGCCGATATCGCCGCTTCGTCGCCTCGGCAATCTCAAGAATAGTTTGCGCGTCCGTTACACTAGGTCTATGTGACTTCGGGTGAACTCTTCCATGCAGGATAAGATTCAACAATGGTTTCAAGGATGGAAGACAAGCTGCCTCCGTATTAGCCAAAAATTGCAACGAGAAAGCAAAACGGTAAGACATACCACAAACGGTACCAATATTCACTTCAACCCCAGTCCATTTCATCTCCGTGCATTCATCCCACGTAACATCTTCAGACGACAAATCTAGCTCGAGCACAAACACAAATCGCACAATCGAAACGACGAGTACACTGCAATACATTATCAGACTTGGCTTCGCTAGGGCATGCAAAGAAGGCAGCGAAACTCACAAGATACCCAGCATAAAGACACACGCCGTCGCAATCTTCTGCGACATGCGTAAATGCAAACCCCAGATATACGGCACCGGGAACAACAAAATGAATATGTCGGTAATAATATGAGGAACCGTCTTCCCGATAAAAAGCTTGTGAATGTTGACGCCGCACGTAAACGTCGATGGGTCCGTCGGATGAACAGGGTCAAACTGCATCCAAAGAGCAGATATCGGTACACATTGAAACGCCGAAGTAAGAATCTGCCCACATGAAATCAGCCTGAATTCTCACACACATACCCAGAAAAAAATGTCTGAGCTAACAGAAGAGAGAGAGAGAGAGAGAGAGAGAGAGAGAGCCATACAGACGCAATCGTCCAGCAAGCGACCATCCCGGCCAAGATCCAGAGCAGAAGCTTGTCTATAAACTGGACGCTAAAGATTCTCCAGTAAAAAGCCAGAATCGAAAACTTGATAAACATGAGGCTGAAAGTGTAGGTGAACTCCGTCGTGAATAGTCCCAGCGCCCAATCTCGAGTAGCATCTGGTGGGCCAGCCCATATATGCTTGCAGAACCCGTTGTTCACCACTATCGGAAAGCATTAGCCATGAAATCCCTTCCATGTAAACGAGAACCCGGTTGATTCCATCAAAACTTACTGTAGATAGTGACTGTAAAAGTGAATCCGCCAGAAAACAGCTATTAGTATTTGGCATCTCGCGTCAGCACATCTTCCCATATATCACCACAGCATAGAGCGGGATGAACGCGTACCAAAGAAGCGATAATGAACCAGTCGTCTAACCAAAACCGAATCTTTGCCAGCTTCCTACACAACACACGCAGAATAACCGCCGCCACCGCCAAACCCCATGTCGATGCCCATGTTGCAACAATATTGCTCTGTCTGCTCGCCTGGAGGTCGATTCCAGGTGGTGGAGGTCCCAGAGAGGCCATGACGCGTTCAAAGAAGTTCAAACGCCCATCTCGCCCTTAATTCGACGTCCGTTGGAGGCTTATGCCTGCTATTGCGTCACAGACTCTGGACATCGAGAGCGACTGCGTTTCGCCGACGACTTGAACGAGAACTGCCTTCACCAACTGAGCGAGCGAATGATTTGGTGAAACAAGATGAATTGAATTGATCAAATCTGCCTGCCTCTATGGAAATTTAGCACTACCAACACATCATTCGGACCGCACGGCCGCTCCAATATTCCGCTTCGGAGAAACAACCAATCTCTTGGATCCGTCGGCCAACACATTAAGCTTCACGCCATCTGAAACCATTGACAGCACCGCTTTATAATGATTCCATCTCGACTTGGCTAGTGCATCCGCTAACATTGCACTGCCGAACCAGCTCTCCGGAGTGGTGATGCGCCCAGGAGCTCTCCATTGGCTGCTCAGCCAGCCACCGCGATCGAGAGTAAGCAAGCTGTCATCTCAGCTAAAGATTGTGGAACTTGATGCCGAACATCCGCAACCGATTGGATGTATGCAATTAGTGTCTCACAGGGCCGTTGATGTCAATCGCGTCGCGAGCGTAGAAGCGCCTCTCGAAGGCCTCTCAACTCCATTCACTTCTCAAAGGCAGATCCAGGCAGCGTGTCTTCACAGCGGTTTTCGGACTCACTTGCCTCTCCCCTCAGAGGCCTACTCCATTGTACAGTCAAAAGAACAGTCCAAGTTGTGCCGGGTATAGTTTGAACAAGATCTCATGTGCAACTTTACAGTTTCTGACCCGTCGTGCCCCAGATCCAAGCACCTTATAAATAGGGGCTTCTGTTTTAGACTCCCATTAGTCGCCGGTGCTGGTCGAGTCAACGATCTGAGACCCATCGCTCGTTTCGAGTAAGTTAGCGTAAAAGCCCATCAGCTCGTCATCAGTCTCTGAGAGATCATCGGTGTCCGTCATATCCACATCTCCGTCATCGTCATCTTGTTCGGAGCCGCCGTCCTCTTCAATATCCACTTCTCCGTCATTGTAGTAGTCAGGGTCAGGGCTGGGACCCTCTGGGTCTTTAGTATCATAGTCAGCATCGGAACCCTCTGGGTCTTCAGTATCATAGTCAGCGTCGGTTTCTGCCCTTTCAATATCAGAGTGCCCCCATTCTCTCAGCTGGATATACTCGACCCTGCCCTGACTTAAAACACGATGATTACTGTCAAAGAACGATGGTTCCCGCAAGGGAGGTCCAGTGTAGTGGGTATATATGTGAAAGTCTCTGTCTTTCGGAGGCCAACGGTGGAAGAAGTTGGTAATAGTTCCGTTGAGGACACCCAAAACTGTCTCCTCCCTGAGTAGTAGGCCCGTTAAGTCCCAGTCGTCATCCCTGTCCCAGGGTCCTCTGTCCGATATCACCATGAATTGCTCGAGCCGTAACTCGGGTACCTTTGACAACATTTGCAGTAGCTCAACGGTAACAAGAGTGTTCTCATATCTAAGTATTTTCAGCGAACTAGCCACTTTTTTGATGAGATGAAACACTGCACGCGTTGAGGGCATTTCTACCAGTATCAAAGTGCGGAGACTGGAATATCTGCCATCATCTGGGAAAAGATAGGGGAAGAAATTCCACGTATGGCCAGAACATATTCGAGAACGTTCGAAACATAACCGGACTTCCTCAAGTGGCGTTGCTGCTTTGAGGCATTGGCCCAGCCACACAAATTGGCTGGCCTTATGGAAATTAGAGACGCAAAGATCTAGGTGCGTCAGATTGTCAAAGCTTTTGATAAAAGTTCCATCAAATCTCCCAGTGCATGTCCAATTGGATTCGTCGACAAGACGGAGCCTTGTGATGGGCTCGAGAGTAGGTAGATCAGCCCTATGGGCTATGTATGGAATCAGAAAGGTGCAAAATCCATCATTACGCTGGAGGCCTCTCTCCCCCATGGCTCGAAGAAACATCTGACACGTGAATGGATACTGTGATGGCGATAGTCCAAATGGCTTGACGAATTCACGCCCGGGAGGCATTGGCTGAGAGGTGAGTTCTCTTAGCTTGGGCATATTGTCGAGCGCGGCGAAGAAGTTTGGTGTAAAAGTCTGGATTGCTTCAGCTCTCTGTCTCTCCGTCTTTCGTATATTTCGCATTGTTGTGCTCTTTCTCTCGTCCTGTATATCTCGCATTGCTGATGGTCCTTGGTGGGTTTCCTCGCTTCGCACAAGGTGCTCCTCGAATGGCAGCCAGAACAATGCACGCGCCAAGGGTCGCAAAAGAGAAAATAAGTTGACATCAACGACGTCTTGGTCCTCCGAACCTGGTTTAACGTGTGTGAATGAGGTCTCATCTTCCAACATCTCCAGCCATGTCACAGTCTGGACAGCCTCTGCAAGATGCGGTCGGGCCGCGATGTTGAAGAAGGATTCGCGGTCAGATTTGAGCTTCGAAATGTATATCCTGGAGAATAAGAGGCCGGTAGCGAATGTAGAAATCCATTTCGAAGCGAGACGGAGATTTTTGAGGTCCGGCTTACTGATGCATTCGTCGGTCAGAATGTTCAGGATGATCTCGCCTGGGATATGAACCATTCTGGCGTGCAAACTTCGATGTCGTCAGCCAGAGGCTTGAGATTGAACAGAGATAGAGATGTAAAATGCTGAACAATGGTAGAAAAAGAAGATTACGCAGAAGAAGAAAATGGAGGAACACGTTGGCAGAAAAACAAAAGCGCGTGTGGTGTAGGGAAAAACGACACGACAGCTGGCAGGCAGGCGCGAAGGAGCGACATGAGAGGCAGTACATGTACATGTACCTACTAGGAGGTCTACTTCAATTTCTTCAAAGAAAGGCGGAGATTTACTCAAGTTTATCGCAGCGAGATATTTGTATTGACCGTATTCACTATAGTAGGTACATGTGGTCACCGTCGCGTTGAAATATGCAGATATAACCCGAGATATTGGATTGGCGGGTAATAGCACGACTAGAAAAGAGGAAGAAATAACAGATCTTCTTCTTCAATACATTCTGAGAGAAGAGCTTCATACGCCTCCGGTATATGATGCACCGCCAGCAGCAGCATCGAGTCCGATACACTCGCGCAGTCCGACCACCTCAAACAACGCCTTGGGCGATCCCTTGCGATCTTGCCCAGACTTTGCAGGAGCGCCATCCTTCTTCAACCCTTCCATGGCCCTTGTCACGCTTTCGAAAACAGGTTCAAGACATAGTCCAGGATATATAATGAGCTTGAAGCCCAATTCTTTAGCCTCGTGGGCCGACAAGTCGGGAGACAACCCCCCAGGCACATTGTTGTACATCACAGGCGTGGGTGCTAGATCCTCACAAATCTGCCGAGCTTGCTCCTTCGACGTGATGCCCTCTAGAAAAGCGATATCTGCTCCCACTGCAATGGCGGCCTTGAGGCGATCCCTTGCCACTTCGTAACCCTCAGACTGCAGGGCGTCTGTGCGGGCGATGATGAGAATGTCGCCAAGATGCTTGTTCCTGACTATGTTGGCAGCTCGGATGCGAGATATAAACTCGTCTTCAGAGACGATTTGCTTGTTTAGGAGATGGCCGCAGCGCTTGGACTGGACTTGATCTTCTAAATGCAGCGCGGCCACGCCCGCTTGCATGTACTGAGATACTGTTCGCCCAACCATTACAGGGCCTTGAAGTATAGACGATATACAATTATTAACCATGTATCAAGATAGGATGCGATACGCAAGAGCGTCTTGATAAAGTATTACTTACCGCCAAATCCGGTGTCTGCATCCGCGATGAGAGGCACACTTTGGTCCAATGAGGCAATCATAGAAGCCGTATCTCGCATATCGTTCAGTGTAGCTATACCTAGATCCGGCATTCCCAGCCGAGACATTGTCGTGCCGGCTCCTGTCTAATAGCACATCTTAGCAAAAGCACACTGAATACACGACACTGGACCGACCATGTATAAACAGTCAAAGCCGGCTTTAAGAGCTATGCGAGCCGTAAAGCCATCGTATACACCCGGACACACAATGATATTGTCAGGTTCTGCCAGTTGGGCTCGGAGTCTAGCTACTGCCGTCTGCTGCGTCTGATTAGCCATGGTGATGATAACGATAAGTGCGTCAATGAGGATGTTCTAGATTGAGATATCTACTTCCCCTGTTTTCTCCATACATATTTCTGTTATTTATCCCTTCTTAGACTAATACGTCGCGAATCGTCATAAACGTTCACTGTACCCAGAGCTGGCGAGATCCGGCCTGCCGAGAATGGCCGCCTCCGTCGTCACTTGTGAAATGCCGATATTCGCCGAGTGCGTAGTGCTGACACTGCATCTGGCGTTCAACAACACCGCAATATTGTCTGCTCAGGATGTCTAATAAATAAGTGCATGTTATAGCTTGAAATGATTGCTTTCTGGAACAATTAATTGAACCATTATACCCTTGAACACACTTCTTTAGCACTTCCTAGACACAGTCAATCATGACCCATACCGCTGCTGCAGTTCCATCGGACACTCCCTCCGACCCATCGAGTCAAACAGGGCAGCTTTGCACATGGATATCTTCCCTCACATATAATGATATCCCGGAAAACCTTCGTATCCGTGCCAAATATCTCATTCTAGATGGCATCGCATGCGGCTTAGTCGGCGCCCATCTACCATGGTCCGAAAAAGCAACCCAGGCTCTGATAGACCTGGAACTTACAGAGGGCTCCGCCGGCGTCATTGGCTATGAACGCCGAATCAACGCCCTCAATGCGTGCTTGCTAAACAGCTCATTCATTCAGGGATTTGAGCTGGACGATTGGCACACCGGAGCTCCTCTGCATTCGAATAGCATCATTCTTCCAGCCTTGCTTGCCGCATCTGATCATTTGTCGCTGAAGCCAAGTGCAGCTTCATCTTCTTATTCTGGATCTGGCAAGGATTTCATAGTATCATACATTGCTGGGCTGGAAGTTGGACCTCGCGTTGGCCTCGCTCTTCATGGACCTCACATGTTGTCCATGGGATGGCATTCAGGTGCCGTCTTTGGCCCTCCCGCATCCGCCGCCGCTGTAGGAAAATTTCTCGGCCTATCAGCTGGTGCCATTGAAGACGCTTTTGGCATCGCATGCACTCAGGCAGGTGGATTAATGTCCGCGCAGTTTGAGTCTGAAGTGAAGCGCATGCAGCATGGCTTCGCAGCAAGAAACGGCCTCTTGGGCGGGATCCTCGCACAAACTGGCTACATAGGGATAAAGCGTGTCTTTGAACGCGAATACGGCGGCTTTCTCAAGCAATTCACCAGTGGGAACAGTATGGAGCCGCAATACAAGGTCGATGAAATCTCCAAGGGACTTGGCCAAGAGTGGCTGATGAAGGGCGTTGCAATCAAGCCATACGCCAGCATGGCAGGCACACACAACACGGTGGATTGCTTGGCTGACTTGCGCCAAGTTTATCCCGAATTGTTGGATGATTTCTCTGGAATTGAGAAGATTCTGATTGAGTTGAGCAAACCTGCTTTTGAGCACGGAGGATGGGACACCAAGCGTCCCTTGACAGCGACGGGAGCGCAGATGAGCAACTCGTATGTTGCAGCCACATACATCGTTGACAGTGCAGTTCTTCCACCTCAATTCTCTGCTCAGGCGATTGAACGAGATGAGGTATGGGAATTGGTAGGCAAGACGACCTGTGAGCTGAACAATGATTTTGACAAGATGCGAACCCGAGTGAGTGTCTGGTTCAAGGGAAGGTCAGAGCCTATCATTGCGGATCGGCAGTTGGCAAAGAGCGTTAAGCCGCTGCTGAGCAATGATGAGATACTTGAAAAGTGGAAGAACATCACGGCTAATGTGATTGATGACGAGCGAAGGCAAAAGATTGAAGATGTTATTCTAAATCTGGAGGATTGTAGTGATCTTGGAGTATTGAGTCAGCTGCTCATGGGCAAGACGGCGAATCCGATTGGATGATTAGACATTTTTTCAGCCCTGGTTCAACTTTAGTTAATGTTAGAATAGATGGTATATCGGCATCAAAATAACTAAACACGGATTATTCTTCTTACATACATTAGGACGTATCCATCACAGGGTACTTTACCACAAGAAACAGAGTGGCTATTCAGCACCCCAAGTTAACTAACCAGTATCCGGATTATCCAAATCAAAGCGACATGTAATAATAATACTGAATACGTGAATGTTAGTTAGTAGTATCTATATCAAGTTATGTTACATAGGCCAATCAGTCATATCTAGGTTCATAGCCCAATCAAAGTCAACAAACGGTTCATCGGCAAATGGTGCTGATTGCTGAATGTCTGGCACTGCATTTACATCACCAGTTGCCGGCAGCGCATATGAAGTGACACCTTCACTTCCAACCAAGGTTTCGGATCGGGCTATATCTCATGTGAGTAAACTGCTTCTGGACAACAAAAGGCGCAATTGGAATCTTACTCTGCTGTCTATTCTCATAAGGATTGCCTAGCCCGCCAAACTCCTGTCTCCACCACCATAGGCAATCAAAGAGGGTGCTCATTGACAACCTGCTAGAGATTCGGCTAGTCAGGCTGTCAACCGTTCCATTCTTGTTTTTGAATATTGATTGGCTGTTCCATAATTGACCGAGTATGGAAGCAGCCCTTGCGCTCAGATCATTGTTTTGCAGCGACTCTTCTCGGGCAAAGAATATGGCGGCGAAATAAGCTTGCTCACCAGCCTGAAGATCCAAATGGGGCGCGAGTTCACTGCGATGAATTTTGAGGATTGTAAAAGCCGCCAGCATAACAGATTTTTGAACAACGACGGGTGCATTCTTGGCTGTAGCCCCTTCGTTCCATGACTGCTGACACGCGGTGTTGATGAAGCTGCATGCAACTGCAAAAAGAGGAATAAAGGCCTCGAGTTTGCGAGACGCTGGATCTATGAGAAAGTGGCATGAAAGAAGATGTAGACGAAAACACTGGAAATAAATAGAATCTTGTTTCTCAACCGTTAGAACTATGGTATAGTTAACCTTCCGGAAGGAATTATTCTTACCGATAGCTGTTTGCCCTTGAGACGCAGCTTTGGTTAGCTGCGCATCGAACAAACTAATACACGACAGTAGTGACGCCGCTTTTTCAGGGTCACGACCGCCATGGATTCTCCTCAAAGCTTCAGTTGCACATATCATGATTTCGCACAGCCTGAGAGGCAGCTTGGTCTCTTGTTGAGGGTTTGCATCGTCGCCACCATCTCCTCCATCTGAGAGAACTGGTAGAGTGAAGGCATCACTCAAACCTAGAGGCAAAATCCCTTCCCCAAGCCCAACGCTATGGAGAGCAAAAGAAAGTCAGTTCAGCCGTAATATTAGTGACTAGGGGCTGGAGATTCACATGTAACAAGTTATGCAGCATTGCTTCCATAACATGGCGCGATTAGCTCTTTCAAGCCGATTACCGTCCAGTATCGTCCTCGCAAAGTCTTGACCAACGCCTGCTACATGCAGCCCGATTTGCATGGCGAGGTGTAGAGCTGCACCTGCGAGAACAAGACTAATGCCCCTGTGCATAGTATTGACCGGAGTTGGCCACTGACATAGCAACAATATGCCTTGGATGGCCTGAACGGGGCTACTCCGTGATTCCAGGGATGCAAAGGCCATCGAATTAATCTTTGGGGCGAGTCGACCCAGCATAGTTGGGTCACCAGTATAGCGTCTGCTGCCGATATAAACGATGACCCAGAACAAAAAAGGAGACTGCTCATAGCATTGATTTGGATTCGGTTCTAGCTGGGAGGTCGGCAAGAATGGGACATACAAGCTAAAGAATCTGCGGTACAGTCAGTATCGGCGTTCAGATGACTGACAAGCAATCGGGAGGTATACAGATCGAAACAATCCTGAATTTTACGACCGGACACCAGTTGACCATCAAACTCTCTAGAATTGGCTATGGATTCGTTTGAATCATTCTGCAATATGAGAGACTGATGACTCCCACCCTCCTTTACTGTCGAGGGTGTCGTTGCTGGCTGTGGACTAGCAAGTGCCGCATCTGGAGCCGAAGCTGAAGCTAGGGCCGGGACAAGCAGTGGAGTCAAGAATGGAACTTCTGCCGTATCTGGGATAGAAACCGGAGCTCCAGCTGCAGTATCGACACCGGAAGGTCTCGCCATCCCTCGCCCGGAGGTGGGGCTGTCTAATACACCATCATTCTCCTCATCGGCACCAGAGCGACGTCTCATGGCCTCCAGCTCGCTTTGCAGCTGAGCTTTGGTCCGCCGAGATGCCGGAGTCCGTTCGACAACACAGGAAAGTTGCATGTGACGGCATCGCGTGCACGAAGCAGGGGGCTCGGCATCACATTTGACCTACACGGCAGCCACATATCAGCAATTGAAGTATCGTGATTTCATAATGATGATAATTGCTTACCTTTTGCACTCTACAGTCTCGACATGCTGGATGACGACGCACTCGGATTCGTTCAGGAGCCATCAATACATGTTTCGTGAGAAGTGAGTTTACAATGATATGAAAGAGGGCGAGATTGGCCGATTGGCTACAAGGGAAGTGGTGAGCGCTGGCACGTGACTTTGTAAGCTGCCCGTTGCGTGTTATTGAAGTGTCATGGAAATGCCAACGACCATAGGTGCATGTACATACAGATGAATATCTAATCACAGAGAAAAGAGAATCATTGCGATTATAGAGTAGCTGCATTTTGATTACCAACTATCCCCTTTACCATTGCATACCGGCAGCCTGGCCACCAACTTCCACAGCTCTCCTGGCGTCCTTGGTACTGCCACAGATCATGTCAAAGAGCTGTTTGCCAAACTTCTTAAATGCCGGAGTGATGCCTCCTGCTTCTACTAATTCTCTCTCCATGGTAGACAACTGAAAAGAAAACTCGGCTTCTCCAACATTAATCCGATTGTTTTCCAGGTCAATGCTGATTTCTGCACTGTCTACAGCCGCCTCGAAGAAGGCCGGATCGTCCATGGTAAAACCCAAGAGGCCGAGGCTGGGCTGATTGCGGCCGTAAATAAAAGCAAAAGATTCGGCAATCACACATTTGACTCCACATCCTTCAAAAAGTAATTATCAATACCTAGGTCAACGAAATAGAGGGGAAGAGCATGAGGGCTGTACATACCAAGTAGTGCTGATACCGCTTGCTCTCGCGAAGAGCCGCAGCCAAATGCCTTTCCTGCCACCACGACATTAAATCCTTCTTTGGCTCGAGCGCGGAACTCTGGAGTCGTATATTCAAGGCAATGAGCTCCAATTTCTTCATTAGTTCGAGATGAGACAAGGAACTGGGCCGGTGCCAACTGCTATTTGTTAGGTTCACTGCAAGCAATATGCTGTGATTCAAGGGAGGCGTACCGCATCGGTATCTACGAAATCTCCAAGTCTTTGGATCTTTCCGTGTATGGTAAGCTTTTCGCCCTTCTTCTCACTCTGGTCGGGAATCTCTGCCGCTATCACAACTGAATCCTTGGAATCATCATGTTGAGTCAATAGTGTTGCTGGCTGATTGTCGCTCAATTCACTTCCTGGCGTTGCTTCAGCAGGACTTGCTGGCTCAACCCAGTCCGGCTCTTTAACCGACAGCTTTCCCTTTATAGAACTGCGACCGTTCAAAAGCTCCCATCTTTCTGGAGGGATCATATCAATGAAATGTTGCGGGTTTGTCACTGTCATTTGAAAAGACGACGCCGCCACAGTCGCAGCCGAAGCGAGATTTCCGATGGAACCTAAAATCCCAGGATGAGTCTCATTTTCCGTCGGCTTGAATGATACTTTCACTTACCTTGACCCATACGGTTCTCAAAATTCCTATTCTGAGACGACAGCCAAACTTCAGACTCTTTCGCGCGGTCTGCAGATATACCCACACAATAGCTGCATCCTGGAACACCAATCTCAAAGCCGGCATCTTCATAAATCTGTGCAAGTCCCGATTTTCGCAGCTTATCAAGGATAGGTAGAGATCCAGGGACTACCTTTCTCTTCTTGCCGTCCTTTGCTGGAGATAGTCCACTTTTCAGTCCTTGCTCCAAGACTAAGGCGCCGAGAATGATGTCTTCTTCCGCTGTGGTGCAGGCTCCAATGAAGCATCCATCTAGCTTCATGCCCAGAACATCTGTCACCGGAACGACATCATCGGGATTCGGATATTTAGCCACAAAGGATTCAACCTTGGCTAGATCGATGACGTGCGATTCGGCGTAGACTGCGCCCTCGTCTGCACGAAAGTAGGTTGATGCGTTCCTATGTCGCGCCACTCTTCGTCCGTCAATGAATGCCTTGGTTATATGATCCGGAGTAAAAATCCCAGTTACGCCTCCAAGTTCCTAGATGTGTAAAAAGCCTTGTTAACTCAATTCGTTCCAATTGTAATGGTGTTCAAACTTACTGTCGTCATGTTGGAAATTGCAAAACGTGCATCTGGAGAAAGATAACTCAGACCAGGTCCTGTATACTCAACCACGCGATCCGAGGCCACCGTGTTCCTCTTGAGTTGCTGTAATACGTATAAAATGACGTCTTTGCCTCCGATTCCCCGACTTGGCTGTCCCACGAATTCAATCTTGACAACCTCGGGCACCTTGAACCACGTCTCTCCCGTGATAAGACCCATGGTCACATCCGCCGCTCCGAGTCCGATGGCAAGGCATCCAACTGCGCCGGAAGAGCATGTGTGGGAATCGGAGCCGATGAGGAGCATACCCGGCTGGGCACGCTCTCTGAAAAACTCGGTATGCATGATGGTATACTGAATTGCCACCAGCGTTAGCAAACTCTCATTCTAAGCATGGATATGAATCTGATGTTGGCTTGACCTACATTCATCCCCTGGTACTCAGTCATTTTGAAGACTTTGCGTGCTTTTTCAGATGACTCAATTAGCCTCTTGACTTGAGGCATGCCTTTGATTCTAGGATCCACGACGTGGTCGCCTGCAAGCCAGAAGCGATCATTGCGGAAGATGCCAGGGCTTCCCAGTCGATTATATGTTCCTTCCATACCCTTGAAAAGGATGTTAACACTGATTTATTCGTGGCTCAGCATTGACGATGGAGAAAATGGAGTTACTTACAGCCCATGACGCCTCTGAAGCCATGATCCAGTCCAGAGATACCCGGATAGTATCGCCAGTTCTTACATAGCCTTTGGAGTCGATGGCGTGCATAGCGAATATCTTTTCGGTAACATTCATTGGTGGTCTATCTTTTGGAGCTAGCTTTTGGGTACTGGCTTGTGTGGACTTCTTTCGGTCATCCGAGTTGAGTGCCTCCAGCCCTGAATCAAAAGGTCAGTACAAGGCATAAACAATGTGGACTGTATGGGATATATCGTTTCGAAAGCTGCTCACAGGCTGATATGAGAAAGCTAATCTCGTGTACATCATCTTCAGTGACTTGCGCATCCGTATTCAGCCCGAGACCTCCATAATTGGGCGAAGTTGAGGCAATTTCAGAGATCTGGGAGAATACTTGGCTTTCCCGAGAGGCTCCCTGCTTGAGGAGGACTTGGCCAACGTTGTCAAGCAGAATAAGCGGGTGTACTTGTTTGCTAGCTATATCTACTGCGTCAAGCTTGACAGCCCGAGATTTGAACAACAGATCGGACCACTTGGTCAAAAGATCGTTTGTATTGAGATTGCCGGCAGTCATTATGTAGATAACGTAGGTGAATGATAAGTTACAATGGGGAGATTAGAGTTAAACGAGGGACCAGCTTCCCGCTCTACATAGGTAGGAACTATATAAGTAAACAATATCGAGTCAATATTATTATACGTCATCGTTTGACTATATCAGTCTTACTATTAAGAGAGCATCGTTTTCGCCTATTTGCGTGGCTAAATTATCGTCCACATCTTGCTGCTGGAGGGAGTGGCCGAAAATGGCCGGACGCCGCTCAATTTCGGCGACAAGCATCACATATTGACTAACGAGCGCTTCTGGGCTAAATTCGATGCCGACTTGACAATACATCCGCACGGCCTCTAAAATGCGTAAAATATGGGTCAAAAACAATTGTACCAAACATTTGTAGGAAACAATCACTAGACTGACACAAGTTGTGAACAAGATGCTAGTAATATCAAGACCAAATTGGCTAATTCGGTATCTCCTCAATAAACCCATGTTTAATTCGACTTCCTTGCCAGAAAACCAGGTGGCAAATCGCCTTGCAGAAACTCTGAGGCCATCTCAATTGGTAGAACCAAATCTAATTGCTTGTAGGTTTTTCGTTCGGAGTCGGCTCGAGGACGTTCATCGACTGCTTCAAAAGTGCGGCGTCGGTGGTCATGACCGTGTCACGGTTTGCGCGATTCGCAATAAGATTAAGGGCTAGAAACGTTAGCGTTCAGTTTGATATGGAGAATGATGGAGAATTACCGGTGAAGTAATTGATGAGGAAGGCTTCGCATGCTTCTTGGATCGCGTCAGTTGCAGCCCCCTCAAAGCGAAGGCGACGACCGCCAATCTCAGAGGCAACAGACTGGCAAAGTCTAACGAAGGCCGTCTTGCCAATGACTACGTTTGATTTCTTCCAAAATCCATCCACCTCGAGGAGCGCAGCCCCTGAAATTGTTAGAATTGCCGCGTACTACGTGCAATAAACATGAACTTACTGCCAGCTCGGAAGCGCCGCACAGAATTTTGACGGATGGTAAAACGCCTGCGAGCAACTTTCTGTAGGATGACCTTGCGAGTTGCTGTCGCCGCGAGAGGCTTGCAAGGATCCTCGTCTCCTTCTTGTTTGACCATCGCCACCTTTCCTTGCGAGTCGTTGCCTGGGGATGCGCGAGCAGTTTCTTCCATTCGATCCATCATGTCACTCCGAAAGGAAAAATTAATCGAAGATTGTGAATGAAGAGAGAGGGCGAGGAAGGAATATAAGGTAGAGAAAAGAGGAAGAGAGGGAGTGCAGCTGTGCGTTGATATCTTATCGCCCAACTATGCAGGTATGTCGTTTGGTTTCAATCTGCCAGCTGTTGAATACATGTTCTGCCAGCTGTTTGAGTGGCAGCGCTTTCTCACTGCACTTTTCACCGTATCACCACCATCTTTGTTACAAGAGCGGCTTGGCTTATTGATGACCAACTAAATGTCCAAAGTAAGAATTCGCGGGCTTGATATCGGGTTCGTCATAGACCGAGATGAAAAGTCTTTCCAGAACTCGTGCTTTCTTTTGACTCGCATTTTACCAAGTGATATCGTTCGACTTCCTCCGGATGCTGTATATGAGAAGAAATGAGCTGGGATCAAGTTGAGATTGAGAGTTGTGCATTGGGTGGCATTTGGAGCAATTTCGCAGAGTAATATGTAATCTCTAGCTAAATATTCAATAGCAGGACCATGCATGTATGACGTGAATTCCCGTAACCACTGCATCATAATCTTGCTGGAAATCTTCAAGCCGCATATCTGCAGGAGACATGCTTCCCGCACAAACACGCACCAAATCGTCTCAATGTGGGCCGAAAATTATTCAGCGATTTTGGCTCTGAAGCAAGCCTTGACTAACTGACATACATCATGGTGGGCCATGTTGCCCTGTTACTAACTCGCAAGTGACAAATCGTCCGTTACTCAACATTATGAAGCCGCTAAATGACGGAAAGAACACGGAAAGAAGGCGGGAGATGTGAAGCTAAACCGGCCCATGTGTAAATAGTTGTCGAGGCATTAACAGGGCGAAGGGTGGGGGATTTCGGACTTCGATTCCACAGACTGTTATACCACTCTAAGCTTAAAACCATAAATCAGCCACCTTGTTCAACCACTTCAGCTCCCCAAGACAATGCAATCAACATTGAGACAGAGCTTCATCCGCCATCAATTACAGCTTGTGCCTCGCAGATTCGCCCTTGAGAAGAACAAGACACTTTACTTTGCACAGCGACAACTCCGATCAGTCAGCATGGCTACCAAGACTAACATTACGCTTTATACTGCGTCAACCCCAAACGGGATCAAAGTTCCGATCCTGCTTCAGGAGCTTGGACTCGACTACAGGGTGCGAAGAGACATCAGTTCTTGCAAACAAATAATTACATAGAATTAAGAAACTGACACACTGTAGCTGTACCACGTCAAGCTAAGGGAGAACGAGCAGAAAGAGCCATGGTATCTGGAGATCAACCCCAATGGCCGAATCCCGGCCATGACGGATGAATGGTCCAATGGACAGAAGATCCGCGTCTTTGAAAGCGGACCTATCCTTGAGTACCTAGTCGACCGCTACGACAAGGACAACAAGGTCTCATATCCAAGAGACTCCCGTGAATATTGGGAAGTAAAAAGCTGGGTACGTCTGTGGAGCTCCGGGAACTCATTATACGCCTCGGACTCCAAATGACTGACACTTCTTTTAGCTCTCATGGCAGATCGGTGGCTTAGGCCCTATGCAAGGACAACTAGAACATTTCCGAAGTGAGCTATTGTAAAGTGTAATCCCTTGATAGGCTATAAGCTAAGTAGATACTCGCAGGATACGCAGCCGAAAAGATTGAGTACGGCATCAACCGCTACGCCAATGAGACTAATCGCCTCTATCGTACCATGGACACGCACCTGGCCAAGTCTCCACACGGGCTGCTCGTCGGCGACCGCGTTACTATTGCCGATATAGCCTGTTTTGGTTGGGTTGTCAATCACGGTAAGGCCCTTTTCCTATGTATACTATGTGCCTAGGTTATCATGTTTAGCTAATTGGGATAACTCGATTTCTAGACCTGGACGGTGTTTCTCTTCAAGAGTTCCCTCATATAGAAAAGTGGCTTGAGAAGCTCCTCGCTCGCCCAAGCTTCAAGAATGGCCGAGAAGTTGTATAATCTGGGGTGATAAATAGACACTCCCTTTCTTATTTAGATATCCTTAAATTGCTTTCTGTCTATATAATACGCCTTTAAATCTTATATGTAATGTTATATCTTTGGCTCGTTAATAATAGCCAATCCCTGCTCACTCCTCCAGAAGCTTCCCGAGGGGTATGTGTATTTCTCAATCGCCTCAGGCTTATACTCTACGCTGTATCCCGATTCATGTGGTGTAACAAAGTGACCATCCTTGGTCTGGCAAGGGTTCGTCAATACCTCGCGGAACGAGGTGATGTGCTCCAGCAAGCTCTTTTCTCCTGACACGCAAAGGTAGTTGATGAGAGCAAGATGTTGCGTGTATTCATTCAGGCCAATGCCTCCGCTGTGAGGAACAATAGGCACATTGAATCTGTCGAACAGGTTAGCTATGTGAGCTTGACGGTTTTTGGTAAGTTATTTGCTTGTAGACTCACTTCTTGGCCATTAACAAAACGGCCATGACTTCGTTTACGCCGCCTAATCTGCAAGCATCGATTTGGCAATAGTCGATCGATCCGGCTTGAAGGAGCTGCTTGAACATGACGCGGTTCTGGCAATGCTCGCCGGTAGCAACGCCGACGCCATGCGGCTTCAAGGCCTTTCTAATCTCAGCGTGGCCGAGGATATCGTCAGGTGAGGTAGGCTCTTCGATGAAACTGCAAGATGTCAGTATGCTTGTCCATTACACCCGATTTGAGTGGTATACAACTCACAGTGGCTTATATTTGACAAGGTGAAGCATGTAGTCAATCGCCTCAGGCACGCTCCACACCTGGTTGGCGTCCACCATGAGCAGACGATCATATCCAATGGTATCACGAGCGATCTGCAGTCGTCGCTTATCATCCTCAAGGTTGCCGCCAACCTTGAACTTGAACTTATCCATGCCTTGATCAAGATTCGACTTAATCAGCTGCACCATCTTCTCGTCCGAAAAGCCCAACCACCCAGCCTGCGTCGTATAAGCCGGCACAGCCTTACTCACACGCGCATCCTCCAATCTCGCAGCCTTCGTCTTCTCCTGCTCCCTCAACAACGCAACAGCCTCCTCAGGAGTAATAGCATCAACAATATACCGAAAGTCAATACAATTGACAAACTCCTCCGGCGTCATGTCCGCCACAATCTTCCACACCGGCTTATTCAAGTACCTGCCCCAAAGATCCCAGACAGCATTGACACATGTACTAAGACCCAAGTGAATGACGCCCTTTTCCGGTCCAACCCACCGTAGCTGCGAGTCGGACACAAGATGTCGCCACGTCTGGCCCATGTTCTCCGTCAGCTCGGCGAGCGATTTGCCGACGAGGCGCTCGGCGATCATCTCGGCGGCGGTTGTGCACAGGTTGTTGCCGCGGCCGATTGTGAATGCGAAGCCGTGGCCCTGGAGATCTGTGTTGGTTTTGAGGATGATGTATGCGGCGCTGTAGTTGGGGCCGGGGTTCATGGCATCTGAGCCAGAGAGGTCGAGGCTGGTGGGAAATCTCAAGTCTGTGAAACGTTAATGAGTCTCTAATTTGAACTTTTTGTAAGTAGTGGGCTTGAGGATAGATATCTTACCGTGAGCTTCAAAGCCTGTAATCTTGACTTCTGAGGCGGCTGTGAAAGAGCCCAGAAACTCCCCATTGCCGTTTGTGTCTGTCCGTGAAGGCGCCATTGTGAAATTCTATTAATGCTGTCGCAATCTGCAAGTATTGACAAAGAGAAAAAGTCAACACAATGGTAGGTCTTTGAACGATACTTATACGCAGAACAAGCTACCACAGTCGCCGGATACATAGCTTTAAAAGCTCAGCGACATGCGATTAGATATATGTCGAAATCGCAACCTGCACTCCTGATATCACGGCCAATCATGGACCCCCCACCGGCACTTCGGCTCCTGGAAACTCCCGGCGGCTGAACGTTGCTGCTGGATGCCATCTTACCCCAGAAGTTGGTCGGGGAATTATCTGGAGGATCCAGTTCACGATGATCCCGTATTTGGGGGTCTCGGCTAGTCGGCCGACTAGACGAATCTGGGGTGATGCGGATGTTGTGGAGTCTGGGGTAAGTCGATGGTGCTATCCAATCATGATGCTCGTGACGGCATTTCGGGTATTTCTAGCTTGGTCGTTTGGTATATAATTGAGCTGGTGATGATGGGTGTAATTGATGTATACGATAAGATGAAGTTGATTGTTTAAGTTTATATGTCAATATGGTGAGAAAGGTAAAGATATTGTTAATCTCTTTGTTGTGTTGAGTTGAGTTGGAATGAGTTGCTGATGTTGTGATATTGTGGTGCAGGCAGTTTATTTCTATGGCATTGCGCCATGTACCGGAGGATTAGCCTTTGGATATGTAAGTGCGGAAACTATACCACGGAAAGACTATCGAAAATCTGATAACTAATTGCTTATCTTTTAGGACACGGGCTCAATGAGTGAGTTTTAAAATACACACTGAGGAAAAAAAAAGCCACGGTTCGGGAATAATATCGACTAACTCGTCACCAAAGGCGGCATCTTGGCCATGCCGCAGTTCTTGACATACTTTAAAAATCCAAGCAATTTCCGTCAAGGAGGAATCACCGCGTCAATTCTAGCAGGGGCTTTTGCTGGGTCTCTGTTGACGGGTGCGTTCCTTGCGGATAGGCTGGGAAGAAAGAGGACGATTTTGTTGGGCTCAGCAATCTTTACGGTTGGCTGTGCTATTTCGGCGGCGGCGAATAACATTGAGGCTCTTGTTGCGGGGAGAGTCATCAATGGGCTAGGAAATGGGTGCTTGACGATGATGGTGAGGAACTGTGATTGCTGCTTGTTGATCTGGTAGATGGATGCTGACTGAGTTAGGTGACAATGTACCAAAGTGAGATTGCGCCGCGAGAGTACGTCGATTCATCTTATAACCGGGAATCGTTGTTAATGATGTTGTAGGATTCGTGGCCGTATCATCAGCGTGTTCCAGTGTTTTGTCAATTTCGGTATTCTCATTGCTTTTTGGATTCAATTCGGAACAAGCCATATCAATGGCTCCGCGGCATGGAGACTTCCAATGGGCTTACAAATGATTGTAAGTTCCATCTACTCTAAAATTATACAAAAGGGACAATAATTAAAGAGTCACAGGCTACTGTCGCTCTTCACGTCACCATGTGGTTCATGCCTGAATCGCCCAGATGGCTCGTCCAGAAAGACAGACAAGAAGAAGCCCTGCAGGTGCTTGCCCAAGTCCACGCCGGTGGCGACATCAACGATCCCTATGTGCAAGCAGAACTCGCAGAGATTGTGGCCAAGCTTTCGTTTGAGAAGAATCACCCACCGCCCAGCTACTTTGACTTGCTGCTTGGATCGCAAAGGCGCCGCATGTGGATTGGTATTGGTGTCGTAAGTTCCACCGAATTTCTGGTTTCCATAACTAGAAGCTAACAAAAACAGCAATTTTGGCAATCAATGACCGGCATCAATGTGTAAGTCGGCCTTGCAACATCTATTCTCCAGGTACTTGATACTAACTAGACTTAGCATCATGTACTATGCCGTATTCCTCTTCCAACAAGCCGGTCTCGGAGCAACTTCTTCATCTCTCCTAGCAAACGGTCTTCAAGGCGTCGTCCTAAACGTCTTCACATACCCAAACATGTACTACATGGACAAATGGGGTCGAAGATGGCCCATGGTCATCGGCGGCGTTGGAATGGGCATTTCGATGATGATTATCGGTGTCCTTATGAAAGCTTACGGTATGAGTGATACCTGTTCTCGTGTAGATTTTGTCTCGTATACTAATTTGCCATTGCTAGGTGATCCCGTCTTCGATTCGCTTACCCAAAAGACCAACTTTGACTTTACGAATGCCGCGGCATCGCGAACGATTATCGCTTTTGTTTACATATATGTTGCTTGGTTTGCAATTACTTGGGCGTGCGTCGCTTGGGTGTATCCGCCCGAGATTTTCAGCATGAGCATGCGTGGTCGAGCCACGTCCATGACGACTGCGACGAACTGGTTCATCGTAAGTGGAAGTTGATTCTTGCTGTTATGAACGCAAGACTGATTGGATATAGAACTTTTGGTTTGCCTTGTATATCCCCACCGCAATGGCAAAGATCAGGTGCGCATTATTCTCCATACTTTCATCTTCTTCGATAACATGCTGACCTGTCTTGCAATGATTCCAGCTGGAAACTATACATGATATTCATGGCCCTGTGCTATCTCATGTCCGTCGTCGTATACCTATTCTATCCCGAGTCGGCCGGCAAAACACTTGAAGAGATGGACTTTTTGTTTTCCAAGGGGCGATCGCCATGGACGTTCCTTGATCGCGAAGCTACCAGGATTGGGGCGCTGTTCCAGCGAGATTTGGAGCATGGCGAGGCGCTCACTGTGTTTGATGAGGATGGTATGGTTTTAAAGGATAAGGTGAGGCAGGTGGAGGATGTGGTTGATACGAATGTTCACGGTGAGGAAAAGTAGGCTGCTGGGATTATATTTGCGGCACGTCTGGTGTGTACGAAGATTGTGATGTTATGTACATATTTTGGACGCGCCGCTTGGACGCCTCTTAGATGCCTAGTCATAAGTTGGACTAATTATGAATATGCAGCAACACATTATGCTGAGGAAAGAGACTGACTATTCAGCACTCCAAATCTAGTATCTAGCATCTCGTATCTCGATTATAATGCTAGTGATCATACCAGATACTAGAGAAATGCAACTGTAGGAAAGTAAAAACAGCAGCAGATAGTCATGGAGCTGGGTGTCTGTTACCTAGATAATTACCGGTAGTAGCAAAGAAGAAGATTTCCCTCAGCATCTTGTTCTTGCACATGAAATCCACGCAGTCGCTAGGGTGCTAAATAACCACTCCCATGAAAAATAAGGTACACTTAAGCAGATGGGAAGATGTTGTGAAAATACCCATATTCATCTAGCCAATCCTCGAAAAGTTGGAGGTTGGTGTCTGGAAGGGCAACGGCCCCAAGCCCCAAATCATCAGTGCCAAGCTCGTAAGGTACGGAAGCTTGTGTTGTGGGAGCCAAAAACCCGGTCTGAGCAGCGGAAGTAGTCGTGGCGATTGACGAGAGATCAGCAGCGCCATCGTCTCGACTTGGTGTAGCTGTAGGCTTTGTAGTATTATCTTCGATATCATCCCCTGTCGGTGTACGCCGCCGACTGGCATATTGACTGTACAGTTCTGTTCCTCTGAGAACTGGGAGCTTGACGGGCATGTGGTCGTTGAGAAATGCAACAAGCGGATCTTGCTCTTTTCCGTTGGTGTATGCTGCTGGTCCTTGTGAATGCAAGACTGCAAGCTTAAAGAAGTCGTGATAGAAGCTCGCATGCCAATAAATATCGCCAAGCTGTTCCAGCAGCCCCATACACTTATTGAATCTGTCGATATGGGGCTGCCTGCTAACTGGATCTGGGGAGGATCGCATCATGAGAAGATGAACGATGAGCGGTGGCAGGATAGCGGTTACACTGCAAAAGGATTAGCACATGTTCAGCTCGCAGCATAAGCGCGGAGAGGCAGTTACCATATTGTCGGACAATACTTGATCAAGTCTAATCTGACGAGCTCGCCAGCTAGTCGGGTCGAGTCTTCGGCGGCTGCTTGAACTTTTGGGAGTGGAGGTTGTGCACCACTGGGACGGCTCTCATCCAAAACCTGATGTGACTTGTGAAGGGCGATGACGACAATACTTTCAACATGTTAGCTATGTCAACAATTTGAGAGCAACTAAATGTTCTAGAGATTAGGGATCCGGATGAGCTCACTTGTACATGAGATGTAGGAGTGCCCTGTAGAGAGTGCAAATGCCACGTTTGTCAAAATCTCTCCCATACTCTTCGTGCAACCTCGCACTTGGGACTAAATTCAAACGCCAATGCTGGAGGGTGTCTTCGCAAAGACCAATCTGCTCCTCCAGTGATCCTGGTTCTGTAGCGATGTTGTGAGGGAGCGACAGCACTCCTTCCATGTACTGGCAAAGCTTCACAAACTCGATGAAAAATTCCTTGACCGTTCGGTCATCTTCGCTGTCGCCATCTTCCTTGAGATCGTCGAGCGTGAGCATTGGGACTGTACAATCCAGACTGTTGATGTGCATTGGGCGTCCCGTGCCGAGCGTGGTGAGCCTGTCTCTGACCAGGCATGCCCACCATAGTCTGGCCCAAAGTTTGCGCTGGGGTTCCTGAGGGGCATTTCGATGCAGCCCAACTCCTTGCGCAAGGCTGATGGCCTGGTGGATCCAGAACCAGGTGTGCTTTTGCTCAACCATGGATGGGTAGTAGTGGCTCATCAGAAGGAGCGCCTGGATATTTGTAATGTTGTCCGACTCGAAGTCAAAGTCGTATAGATACTACGAGTACGAGTATAAGCGCGAGTATGAACATGATGCTAATAACTTGACGTTGAAAGAGACTCACCCGTGCTCTTTTGTGGAGTGCGATTCTCGCCTCTTTTCGAGTTGTGAAGCCAGCGTCTCGGACGACATTTATAGGCACCGTCTATGAACCTCCAGTAAGCACACCCACTACCTTGCTTCTCGAATAATGAGTGATTACATACCGCACTGGCCGTGAATAGTATGGTCTGTAGAAGCAACAAACTTGGACCTTGAGAAAGAGATGCAGCACCACGATCGCTTCGATAGTAAGTAGCCAGAAAGTTGGACTTGTCGATGATGGGAAAGAATGGATGGAAGAGCTGGAAATAGTTGGAAATAAACTCGTCCATGACTCCCTTTGGGGGAAGACTGAGAGCACCTTTCCGTTTGAGATACTGGATATCATCTTCATCCAACCTGGAATGCTTGATAGAACCCGAGAGACGACGGGGATCCTGTGAGACAGCCAGCAAAGATGGCTGGCTGTCAGGGGCAAAGCTGCGAAAGAAGGGATAGTGAGGAACTTGGTGAAGCATGGCATGCGGTGGGATTGAGCGAGGCGACGATGGCCTTGCAGCACCGGTGATGGTCAAGTCCTGGCCCGGCGATGGCGACTGCTTGTCCATCTCATTCTTCCCGCGCCGCTTCTTGCGAGCCTGGACGACGCACTCGAAGCCATCGAGCTGGCACTTTGTGCAGGGAACGCCCGTCTTGAGCACATCGCAGCGAATCTTGCGAGTCCGACAGCATGAGCAGGCTTTTGAGGCGCGCTTCTTTTTCCTGCTGACGAGGTGGATGGTGGCCGGCGATACAGATTGCTCGTCTGAATGGTCCATCTTTAGCCGAGGGTTGGCTGGCTGTCTGACTCTCTCTTTGTCTCTCTCTCTCTCTCTCAGGGCGCGAGTGGATTCCCACGGCACAGACGATGGATCACGACTGGATGGATCTGAGGCCCCGAAACAATGGCAAATCAGTATAGATGAGGTCTGAAGAGTCCAGCATTGTCAGACACAAATTAAATGGATGGTTGCCAGGCATTTTAGTCCAGAAGGGGAATGGAATCGTGACGCTATTGCTTGCCATGGCCGGTGGCTGAAGAGCAACTTTGCCGGGAGGCGGTGCTGACTAACTGGGGTTAACGACGATATCGCAGCAGTTCATCAGTGTCATTTCTGCCATGCTATAGAAGATGTATAATCAGCTGTCAAAGAAACAAGTTGAATCAAGGACTTGAATCAAAGCATTCTGACTCTTCCCACTCCCTTGACGGCATCACCACCCCAAACAAAATTCATCGAATCTCCCCCCAAATCTGCAGCTTCAATGACCGACAGCCAGCCAGACACAGGCGGCAACGCGCCTAATCCCCCAAACCCACAGTTCCCCCTCCAGCGCTAGCGCCCCCCAAATCCCTGCCACTAGCGGTACCTGCATGCCCCCAATCCCACCCTCCCACAGCGCTAAAACCCCCATAAGCGCGTTCCCAAATCCCCCGCGCCCAACTCACCTCCTTTCAAACCACCAAAACCTGCGTGCAGCTGTCAAACCAGCATCTCAACCACACCTCACTTTTCGTTCAGATTGAACACTCCTCGCCAGCTGTCAACACAAAGTGAAGCTGCGCAACTTCTGAACGCTTCCACTGCGTTCCATCGAAAGCCGGAACAATCGCCTGGCCGGCACCCGGTTTGAAAATTTCTATAAAGCAAACGCCCTCACCACAGCTCTTCCTCCTCTTCTTCTTCCTTTCTTCATCACGCATCCCTCGCACAGCAGACTTCTTCCGCCTTCTTCCCAACTTTGTTTCCAACTTCTCATCACCACTTTGTTTTCTCACTCTGCCGATGCCCGATGCTCCTTTGCTCAAACCACTTCTCCCTCCCCTTCTCCCAGCCCATCTCAACCCGTGCTCTACCCAAACCAGCCCGTGCTACTTTACTCTACGGAGTATCCCTCCCCCTTCGCCTCGCCTCGCCTCGCCTCGCCCACACTCTTCGTAGCTTCCACTCCGCCTCTCCCCCCAAAACTTCTTCTTCAAAACTCTTTTTCAACTCCCTTTGCCTCTGCCCTCTCTCTACCCATTTGCCTCCCCCTGCGGATTGGGCATCCGACTTGTGCTCTCAGTGATGATATCTCTTCACACAATGACAAGGGAAAGCCTCCTGGTTCGGTTCTGGCTCACCCCAAAACCACCGCTGGCACCTGTCCGCCCTCCAAAGAACAGAAATCTGAGCGAGCAACCAGTTTTTTTTCCTCCCCCTCTTCTTCCTATTCACTTCCTTTCCTTTGTGTTTTCCTCTTTGTCCTGTCAGTTCCTTGTGTAAAAATCCCCGTTTGTTGAATTCCCTCGCAGTAGCCGCAATGACCGACACCTTAGCACCTCAGAGAAGTCTCTTGCCTTTCGGTCAACTTCGATCAAAAGGCTCAAACAGACTCGTGATTCTTTTCTTCCCCTAGTGGGAATATAGTTTTCAATCGGAGCAGGCTGAGGGTTCAACAGATAGTATTTTCCCTTGAGGTTCGGAACAGAATAAATGGTGCATTGGTGGGAAGTGAGCTGGGGAGAAGAAGGGGGGGGACTGGTATATTTTCTTCTTTGTTTCATGTTTGAACAAACTGAGACCACCTGGTGATGATTCAAGGTCCAAAAAGCCAAATTTGCAGACAACAGCAGCGGGTGTAAAAGCTCGTGGCTGCGAGTTGCCGATGAGAACCTAAGAGAGCTAATCTGAGGGTGCTAATGTTTGTTCACTTGTTGTTTGTAATGTCTTTGTTGCAGTTTGGTAGCCATCTAGCTCGCATTCAGCAAGGGTAGATAGGGAGATGAATGGCATTATGGTGTTTGACTAGTCAGTTATTTTCAGGAAGATCACGCACAAGCAGCCATGTGAGCCTCTTCAAAGCGCGAAAATTCTATTCCATCTCGTCTGTTTTTCGTAGTCTCTACTCTACTCGTAAAGATCCTCCCACCCCGGCGGATTTCAGTGTGCCATCCATGGGTATTTCGTGGCCCGCCAGATTGCAAATCGTACATAAAAACAAAATCTACAGCACCCCATCTCTCTCGCAAGGGCGTGTCTCAAAAAAAATCCACCGCTCTGCTCCAGTCTCTTCATCCTTCACCTAACGCTATGGTAATTCCCTTGCAACTCTTCAGTTCTTCTTACCCACGCTCTTGCCCACAGGCTTGCTGTACATCCATATCGCGCAGAAGCCAACAAAGCCCGAGACCGTCGCGCCGATGCCGGAGATCCATGGCCAAGCACCCGAGATGACGAAGCTACGAGGCCACTCGTCGTGCGCAAAGTGGCGGACGCTGACGGTGTTCTTCTCCTCGACATAGGTGAGGTAGGGGCGCTTGTAGTTGACCTTGAAGTTGAAGATTCCATGCTGGTCGGGAAGAGTAAAGGAAATGCCGTAGACGGCAGCATCTTCAGTGGTGCCGGTAAGAGCGAGGTTGAGGCGGTGGAAGGGGGAGAGCATGGAGAACTCGAGCTGGAGGACATCGTCTTCAGGAAGGGTGAAGGGCACCCACTTGTCCCAGCTGTACTCGGACAGGGAGATGGCATAAGACTAGATAATAATAAACGTCAGCCGAGATGCGATACGCTTCACCAAGATTTCATATGCAAACTCACCACATCGTTCTTGATACGGTAGATTTCCGGGTTGAGCTCCTCAGTCTCCTGCAGCTTGTGCTCAATGCTGTTGACTCGCAGGACGCCAATCTCCTGGAACGTCCAGCCAGCCACTCGTCGGGCAAACTCCTTGTTGTCAGCCTTGACGCTCTTGCCGCCCACCTTGGTAACCTTGGCGTCGAGCCACTTGTCCTGCAGCATCTCAGCAGAGCCGAGAACAGTCACACGAGCAGAGTTGCGCGCCTGCACCACCGACACAAGCGCCAGCTGCTGGCCCGCAGCGAACAGGTCATCAGCGTCAAGCACCTCGGCCTGCTCCTTGGGGTTATAAGTGTAAGCAGTGGCAGGTGCGCGAACAACGGGAGTCAGCAGAGGTCCAGCGCCAAGAACATGGCCAACAGCGTGGGGGAAGGCCAAGACACCACCAGGGACCTCAAAGTAGGACTTAAGGCCAGGGCGAACGTTGGAGGGCGCATCGAGGACGAGGACGTCGTGGGATTCGGCAGCGGAAACGGTGTCATAGTTGAAGTGGTCGACGACAGTGCCAGTGCGCTCAATGGGGAGGGAAATGTCGAGCTCTGACAGAAGAGAGACGAGCGAGGTGGATGTAGGGACGGTGGAGGACAGCGCAAGCAGGATGTTGCCCTGGGCGTTGACGAAGTCGACAAGACGGTTTGGGGTCAAGTTGGGACCGAGACCTGCAAGCAATTGGAATCAAGCAACATGTCAGCAAGTCATTGACATAGAATAGATATAGATGTAGCAACATACCCTTGACCTTGGACGGCAGGAAGAGCAAGTGGTCGTATTTCCTCTCGCCAAGATGGAACAGCGTCAGGCCCTCACTCCGCGGCGTCTCGTACGAAACATCAAAGCCTCGCGCTGTTGCAAACAGTCAGTTTCCAACTTCAATCTCCCAATGCCAAGCTCCAGCTCCATCTTCCCAACCCAATTGATTGTCCTCCCCCCAAAAAGAACGAAGCTCAAAACATACCTGTGAGATCCCCCAGAAACTGGCCATACGTATCCTTTTCAGCAACATCGTCCAGCACCACCAACAAGCGACTCCCGCCCGTGCTAACCGCCGAAGCAGCCGCCGCAAACAGCGCCGCAGCCACGCTCAGAAGCGACCACATCTTATCAACAAATAGTAGAAAAAAGAAAATGTGGTTGACAAAGGACAATGTTTGAAGCTGAGAAAGAGGTACGAATCCAGAGCTTCCCACTACCAAAGTACAGACCACTTGGGGATACGTAGCCTCGTTCGCTACTTACCCGCTGTGGGGCCCCAGAAAGACTCTTGGCAGTTCGTCACTTTACTGCAATCAGTTACAAAGGTACATCTGGTTAGGTAGCTTTTTTCTCTCTCTTTTGCCGCGGTTAAGCCGAAGCAAGCAAGCAAAGCATCACGACTCTTTGAGCGGAAACCTCATGTCACCCAAATCCGACGATATCTCGCTCTCTCGCACCTCCAACCCCAGCTGCCCTCACCCCCACAAACTCGGTACGTAACGCCCTCTATTCTATCCTTCTCTCCTCAATTTCTACAGCGAGAATCACTTACTAGCTTAAGCCAATTGATCGCTAATTCCCCATCGCTCAGTCCATCATGTCTTCTCCCCTCTTCTGGTCGCAGCCCCTCAAGTACTGCGCCTGGGCAGCCCGCGAACGTCCCGCCTACTTCTGGTCCGTCGTCGTCGGCGCCACCGGCCCGGCTCTCATGCCCATTGTTCCTCCTATCCGACATATGCTCGGCGACGTCGACCCTGCGCCTGTCCCCGTCACCTATCCCGGTACGTTCGCAAAAGCCAGTGAATCGGCTACTCCAAGGCATTTATGGGGGAGAATTCAAGATATGGGAGAGAGAGCACTTGCGGAGGCGATTGAAGACGAGAGAGAGTGTGTGTAGTCTAACTAACCTCTGCTATACAGTTCCCGCCGGTCCCCGGAAACAAGTGACAGGCTACGACGACAAATAAAAAAACGCTTCACTCAATCCAAGACAAAACGTCACTTTTCGAAAAGCCAACCAGGGACATTCTGCACCGAGTCATAAACGGCCGGAATCGCAGACTTAAAAGTCCCTGTATATACATAACACACACACACAAACAACCACGGCGTTATTCAAATCATGTAAAAACACTCTCGGGGGAAGAGGAAGGGGCCAAAAGAGCAGGGGCAGGAAACATTTACCAGAACCTCTAAATTCAACAATTGATGCAAATTATAAAAATCCGCTCTTCTTCTTTCGTTTCTACTTTGATGCCTTCCATCCAAAAAGCTCTTCTTCGCTTTCTCTCTCTTCGCTACAGCATGCAATGTCCAACTTTTGAGCGCCCCTTTAAAAAATCTAATTATTCTTCTCTCTTCCCCCCCAACTGGCCGCTGAAGCACCGCTATCCGCACAAAGAAAAATCAATTCCATCCATCACCCTTTATCCTCTCCTTCCTCTAAATGATTTACTTCATCCAGACCGCGACACGGCGCGCCGAATGTTTCTTACAGATGTTCGGCGAGGCATGCGCAGGCTCTACCTGTCTCTGCCAGCGAAATTCCACTCATACTGTATGCCCTCGTTAGCAAAAAGAACTCGCAGCCACTTGTGAATTGTAAAAGATAAACTTACTACTCGCCCGTCATCGTCTCCAGTATAGACACACATTGGCATCGGGCTAATGCAAGTAATGCCTGCCGCCGTGTTCTCTCCCTTGTCGCTCGTGTAATCAATATGATCCAGACGTCGCAGCCGCTCCAAGGTCCATTTCCCACCCACCACGCTCTTGCGCCATACATTCACGATGCCTCCGCGGTGTCCCGTAAAGATAAGATAGTTTTCCAGCCACTCGTTACCAGCACCCTCGTAAAAGGCGCAAGAGTGGACATAGTCCTCCGAGTCCGAACAAACGTTTTGTTCCAGGATAAGGCCGCCGTTGAGAGTGTACAGGAGCACGTTAGGTCCCGAGCATAGCATGATATCGCCCGATACGTTGTGTATTTGCGCGCACTCCACGTGGCGCACAAGAGGCAGCTTGCGAATAAAGGACAGTTGGTTAAGATCCCACAGGAAAGCCTGTCCATCCGACGAAGCCGTGACGAAAGTGCTAAAGGCTTTGCCCACCGCAATGGCCGTCACCGGCGTCTTGTGGCCAAAGAGGCTCGATTTGGGAATCAGCTCTACCGCTTTGCCCGGTGCCGTATGCAGAGCATGGACGGAAACGACACAGTCTTCTCCCGCAGTAATGAGCGTCTTGGAGTCGGCAAAGGCCGCGCACGAGATCTGGCCAATGTGAAGGTTCTCAAACAGACCAGCCGGCCTGCGGTTGTCGGCAAAGAAGAAACGGATGCTGTTATCTGCATATCCCCACTCCAGATACTTGTCGTATGGCGGGAGGTTGAGGCGGAATGGCGAGGCGCACAGCAGGCGGTCCAACTTTGGCGCATAGATGAGTGTTGAAACCCTCTCGTGGCTCTCCAGCAGCGGATTCGGCAGGCATACCAAGGAGAATATGGCCGTGTCTAACCTTTTAACAGACGACTTGAGCTGTTCTCGCGGCGGGTGAGGTTTTTGGAACACTTGGTGCGGCGTCTGGCCGAAATTGTGAATGACACCAGCCGAAATCGCCCTCTCGTTAACGTCCTTGATTTGATCAAGGTCGACCGAGCCAGCGTAGGAGAGGTTGTGGAAGACATTCAGATTCTCCACCGCCGCCTCACCTCGCTGCTTGAATCCAAAGACCAAATCAATCCATTTGTGCAGGCTCTCGCTCACGTACGGACTCTCCAACGCCTCGCGATGCTTGGCAATAAAGATTTTAGGGTCGCCCTTGGCCCACGGAGGTAGCTCAACGTTATTAACCTGGACACCGTTGCTCTGTCGACGTCCAAAATCGTACCCGTTGATGTTTGTCAGAAATTCGGGGAGGCAAAAGAATTCAGGAATCAGCTCTCGGACATCAGTCTTGTTGTTACAAGATGCCGAAGTCCAAGCGTCGCCAATCGATTGGAACAGTCGATCTGCGTGGTCAAAGCTATCTCCCTGAACAAGAAGATAGGACTGTACAAAGGGTGGCAGTCTGATCAGATACGAGGAGACAATCATGGCAGACGAGTAATGGGTGCCGTAGTGGAATGGCGTCTGTCCAATCTCTTCAAGCGCACTATAAGTGTCGATGAAGCCTTGAATGCGGTTAACGGTCTGGGCACCCATGGGCTTTGACAAGTCTCGAAACACTTTCGGATCCTCCAGATCAAGATCGTCGCTAGTGTAATCAGCAAGAATCCACGGAAAGACTGGATACTGGGTCAAATCGTTAAAAGTTCGCCCAGCCATGGTGTTTACCACCATGAGATAGTGAAAGTTGGAAATTTCACCCCTCTGCCACCGCTTCATGATGGAAGTCCACGGCGATGCGTTGAATAAGGTGCCGAGACGAGATCCCAGGCCTTGTGGAGAGTCCTCAAACCCCTTGAGCATATCAAACCTCCACGCATCTTCTGGATTGGGCAGCGCGTGCGCAGCGCTAGTATGCGGTGCTTTGCTCGACATTTTCGCGAATAAGCCGTCTCTAAGTCCAGTGCTAATGGTGGTAAGGAGGTAGCTTCGGCCGTCAGTGAAGAAGATTTCAATGGCAACGTCCCGGAAGAGGAACCGGCGTTTCGAGACGCTAATCACATCTTGCCATTTCCAATGTCTTGATTCTTGCTCTCGGCCACCAGCGCTCTGCCGCTTCTCAAGCGTCTTGGCACCGGTCACGATTTGCGTAAACGGATCGCGCTCTTCTGGTGGTGCTTGCCACACGTTCACGATGTCGCCGTTGGCGCACTGGAACACATTGTCCATGATGTACAGTGCGTCCTTTCCTACTATCAAAAGGCCTTCACTGGCCTCGAGGCCCGTGACGCGAGATATGTTGTACGCGGCCTGCACTTGATCGCCATGCTCCAGACGCCTCATGACCTTGCGGTTTTTATCTTCAAAATTCTCGTCACCTTCGTTTGGCTCATTGGGGTCATCAACAAGCTCAAAATCATCCTCTGCCGTGAGCCCAGGCTCTGGATTATCGGAGACTGGTTCTGGCTCCATTGTAAGAGACGCCGAATCGTTATCATTGACGCCATCCAGAATGGCGCCGGAGCGCGTAGGTGGCCGGCTCCCTACGGCAGCTGGGTCTCGCGAAGCAGGGACGGTGCTCAAAGTAGCTCCAGAAGTGGTAGTAGGAGTTGTAGCAGAAGAAGCACTGGTCGATGGCAGACTGCCTTTGGCCTTGGGCTGATATCTGTCCTCGCCAACTGGGTAGTCTGGGAGAAGACGCAGGCGCATGCGGTTTCGACCCTCTGTTCGATCCAACTTCCACTTTGGCGCCGTGGATATGCTGAACACGGCCCCGGGCCGCTGCAGATCTCGCTCCATCTTTCTATAGCCTGCCGTAAGAAAAGCCAAATCATCTTGCTGGTCTTGCATGAGACGTTGATACTTGAAATACTCGGCGTTGTATATGCTCTTCATCCACGCGCTGTTACCGATTTCATGGTTGAGAAGAATTCTATCCGCTCCCACCACTTCTATGTTCCAAGTCTTTAACTTGTCTTTGCGCTTTGTCAGGCGTGATTTAGCAGACTCAAAAGTGCGATGGTTCTCCGCGCTGACAAAATCTTCCCACGTCTTTGACATGCCGCCAAAAAAGAGCATGTCCAGCGCTGGTCTATGTTTGTCCACCCAAAGTACAAATGACTCGTCGTCTATCTCTGTCAACTTTTCAAAGTCGCGAACAATCTGCCGCTGCTCGGGTGCAGAAGAAGATCGAATCAATGCAATTGATTCTTCGGGTTTTTGCACGAGAATGATGCGGAGAAAGTTGGCAGCAGCGCCGCGAATCGAGGCTTTATCATCGATGAGTTTCGTATAAAGCTGGTACCAGAACAGCTTCAGGTACTCGTCATCGGCCCCTAAACAACCCAGAATAGACATCTGCCAGTAGGCTAGCTTGTTCATAAACTCCTTCGCCTCGGCTTCCGAAGTTTCCCGGCTGTCCAAATCCGAGAGCTTGAGCAAAATCGTCCTCAAGAGACAGCTGCGAATTGTCGATATGGCTGGGCTACACAGACGAACGCTCTTCAATCCCGCAATCTCGGGCCGCTGCAAAAACTCCAAGAGCATACCGTTAAAGTCAATCATGGCTTCTGCTCCATTTAGGAACCATCCTTCAAAAATTGCTTCGCAAAGATGGGTGCAAAGCCGGCCAAGATTTGTCAAAATCCTTGGCTCACATATGCCCTCGCGTCTCGTCTGGATTACACGTGTTACTTCAGCAATCGCTCTCTTCAAGATGTACGATTCAAAGTATGCCTGATGCTCCTGAAACCCAGGAGGCATTTTGGTGAAGAGACCGAATCCTGAAAACTCCTTGCGAACGAAGATTTGGTCCATGAAGACGTGCATTACCAAGTCAGTGATCCCATCCACAATGGCATCACCGGCGCTGCTGCCGCCAATAATCTTTTGCTGTTGAGGCAGAGGCTTTGTCAAGGGGATGGTGAGCTTTGCCTCTGACGCGGTCTTCTGGGCAGTCAGGAGAACGAATGATGACGCCCTTCTAAGAGGCGTTCCCTTTGGCGGCGTCGACTGTGGCGATGGCACGAGATCAATGTTGGTTGTTCTGACGATAGGTGCTGGCATAGAGCTACCACCCATGGGTCGGATAATGACATCGCTACCCTCAAAAGTCAGAGCAGAGTCTCGAGAGTTCAACTCCACGTCAGGAGTGACAGCATCGGCGCTGACAATGACTGGGTACAAAGCAGCCAAAAGCAGCCGAATCCACTCAGATGACAGAGCAAAGTCTCGGAATTCGGCTGACCGCTCGTGGAGATTTCGCAAAACTTGTATAGCATTTTTAAGGAAGCCGGCATGTGCCCCCACGCTTTCTCGAGAGAGTATTACTGCAAATGTGGTCAGAAAGGAGTGGTTATAAAGGACGCATAGGATCAGACTTACACCTGGGTTCCACACCTCTGACAAGATCTGAGCTCGCCCTAGGCCTGGAGTCATAGGCAGAGGTGGGTCGAGATAATGCGTGAGAAGGCGAGAGATTGGTTGCTGGAGAATCCGGGTCTTCTTGATATTTCATCACATCCTTTAAGCCATGCTGCAGCATCGATGTGATGATAACCAGCGACTCAGGATAGACAACCTTGCGCTTGTCAAACTTTTCAGCCAGGGTGTGGAAGTCAGCCCTGCTATCAAAGTTGACATCGGCCACATCCTGCCCAAACAAGATGCAAAAGCAAATTGTCCATAGAGGGGGAACATCCCAGAATCTCTTCAGTCGGCTTGCCATAATCGTAAACCCGCCAGATTTACCAGCAAACTTTGACGTATAGGCAGATCCATGGACAACAAGGAGGCGAGCGAGGATTTTACACCCATGCACGACAGTTTCAGAGTCATCATCGGCCAGTAGATAGAGGAGCCACTAATTGAAATCAAAGTGTCAGTAAACAATCCTGAACTGCTGCATGCTGTTTGGGTAGAGCATAGCCTGTGCCTCACCTTATTCGTAACTGTCTTTGCAAACTTCTTGATATTGTTAAAGTTGCCTTTCTCGCACAAAATTCTAGAGTAGAGGCTAAGAACCTTGGTTCCAAGTTGCTTTTTCGATACGCTTCTTGTGCCATAGGACAGACCATTGCCATCACCTCCATCCGCAGCCCCCCGCTTGAAGGGGCCAGGGGTACTTGACCGTGAAGTATTCAAAAACAGCCTCGGGGTTCGCGAGCCTGCTGAGGCGGGTAAATGAAAGGCGTACGTAATGAAAAGTGACAAGGATCTCATGACTTCTTGGCTTAGATTCGATCTAACGAGCGCTTCGAAAGCCCCCATGAATTGCGGCACGACTTCTTCAGAAATGGCCTCGCCTTTCATGGCATCTAGCAGCCGCTTTACAATTCCTGGAGCAAGCAACGGTTAGAATGCACTGTTGATTCTGAGAAGAGGAAGCGGCCAAGCTACTCACTCATACGTATCAACCTCCTACTGTTGAAGTCATGATGTTTACTGTTAACGGCAAAGGTCACGAATTGTTTATAATAGAGCTCCTGAACACGCGGCCCTGATTTGCGCCAAATATCCAGGTCGATCAGGAGGATGCGATAAGCTAAGGGGTTGATGATGAAAGATTCAATGGGTTCAGCATGATTATATCCGACAAAGCCCAGTATCAGGCTGAGGATTCGGAATGCAAGGCTTTCTCGCTCCTCTTGGGAGGCTGAAAGCCGAGAAATTTGTGCGTTTTCACCGGCAGCGCCAGAACCATATCCGATCTTGAACCGCAGGAGCATGCCCAAGATGCTGTATCCATTATCTCTCTCCATTGCTTCACTATTTCTCCAATTCCTGCGGATGCAGTGGAACATGATTTCAATAGCATGAATGGTCTCTTCGACAGTTGTCGCCTTTTCCAGGAGCTTCAAGGCCAATGGGGTAAAGCCGGCCAGACGCCAAAGGTTCTCGTCAAAGTAAGAGGGAACAGCCACAATTGGGGTCCCTCGGAAGGAGGCAATGCCTTGTGGTCTAAACAATGCATCCGTGAGACTTGGAACAGCACAGTTTATGGCCAACGGAGATGCTTCTTTGCTCGACATGCGGAAAAGATTGCGTGTAGATGCGCGAGGAAGAGCGCGGAGAACACCTGTATCAATGTACTGCACATTCTCGGGAAACGTAGCAGATGGGAGAATGCCAAGCAGGATTTTCGCTTCCGGCAATAGCGAGCTTGCCTTGTCACGCACCGCTCGGAGGATATCAGAATTCTCGTCTTTACCAGAATGAACAATTTCATTCCGCAAGCCCAGCATGGCCGACGCCTCGTACGTCTGGAAGCCACCTAGGGTGTCCTGGAAGTTGCCTTGGTACCGTGGGCCAAGCGCATGGTGAACAGCTATGTAATCATCACTGAGAACATCCTCGAATAAATAGGCAGATGCCAACGACCATCTCGAAAAGACAAGACCCGAGCCGCTTTGATTCGACAGATCGCGGGGGGTCCCAAGGAATGCTTGGACGGGATTGTACTTGTTCTGATTGGAGTTGAATGAAGCAAATGTTTCCGTACTTCCGTTTGCAAGAGGGGGCACGTGTGGATAATTGCAACGGATTTGCTCAGCAAACTCGCCATTGACGTAGAGAGACGCTTTGCTGGCCGACATTGTCTTTGGTCGGCGATGGACAACGGCAACGTGATACCACTTCTTTTCACGAAACGTTACCGACTTGAATCGCACGCTAGGCTTATTGGAGAAGACTGAAGTCTGGAGAATAAAGTTGTGGGTATCTCGTTCCAAATACATGAGCACGAAGCACGTTTGGGAGGAATCGAAGACGCCAAAGACAGTGGTATGCGCCGTTGGGTCGAAAGAGTCGACACGTATCCACGCCGCAAATGTGTATCCAGCCGTGGACTGAGGGGGGAATGGGCGGCCCAGGGTCGGGAGTTCCAGCGATGAATGGCCATGAAGCGAGAGGTCAAACTGAAAAAAGGGAGGGCCAGTGTATTTAGATGTCATCTCTAGGAAAAAGTTGGCCGCCTCGGGGCCCGGTGCCGACAGCAGGAACTGGACATCGGCAGGTTGGTTCACACCGAGGTGCATAAGCAACCGACACAAGTCCAGGATAGTCTCATGTTCAGCCCGCGTCAAGTTAGACTCGGGAGAAAAGGCAGCCTCGAGGAACTGAGAGAGAACGCCGGTCGAATGGATAGCGGCAAGGTTGTAAATCGAGACGGATGCTGCACTGAGGATTGTCTCTACAACAATGAGGGAAGAGGGGCTTGGCGGCGAGTTCTCTGACCTCGGAATGGCACGCCAGAAGCTCACGACAGCTCTGAGCAGCTCCGGATGACGTATTATCGTCTTTGGAGTGACCACCTCGCGCACACTCGGGCCAATGTTCCCAACAGAACGTGCAAGCACGAGATCCCATTGCTCGTCGGCTGCATCCTCGGCGTCGTTTTCAGGGGTGTCGCCAGGGCTGGCCTCGGTTTCGACATCTGCGCGCAAGGCCTTTGCGGTAGACTGGCAAAGCAAGTCCAAAGCTTCATCGTCCAGCGAGAAAGCCAGCAGCTTGCCAAAGACATGACAGCTAACCCAAGCGTCGGGTTCCGCCCCTCCCAGGCCGATGCTTGCAATAATCTGTTCGAGAGCCTCCCATCCGCCCCCTGCGACTCGATATCGGAAGAACCTCTTGTTCCCAGAGTGGTCTCGGAAAGCGGCTGACAGGACGCTCAGGAACGCACCGAGCAGCTTGAATAATGACATCATCTCAGCCTGGTTCCGCTTCCGCGGGTCATGGTAGCCCGCAAAGCTGCGGAGGACGTCGAGGACGCATTCAAAGCCGCCGGCATGTCGAAAGGCATCTTGGTTTGAAGCCGTAGGAGTGGAAGCTATCAACTGGGCCACGTTTCGCAGGCCCTTGACAAGCCTGGGGATTTCGGGGTAGCCATCGTCGTTTCGAGAGGTCTGTTGGTGGCTAAGGTCATCGAGCAACGTCTGCAAGACTTGTATGTATTTCGGGTTCGGGCTCGCCGTAGCTGACGCCGAGGTCGACGATCGATATCGCGTGGGAAGAGTCGCCATGGTCCCGTGTCGGCCAATTTCTCATGCCAATAGGTTGCCCTCCAGGGCCCGTCAAGGGTCCAGGCCGCCAACTATCCGCAACAGCATTGAAGAGCAAGATGAACAGGCAGCTCGGAGCTCTGGCGCGGGGCGCATGAAGCTCTTGGGCGGCGGTCAGCTGGCCGATGGAAAGGCTGCGGCCCTGCGAGAGAGAAGCCCTACGAAGATGCAAACGATGAAAGGGCAAGGCAGCGGTCGAATCGGTATTTCCAATGCGTGAAGCAGTATCCGGCGTGGTTGGGCGGCTTTGCTGCGATTATCTCGACACTTGTTGCCCAGCTCTGGATGTTGCAGCCTGCCAGCCAATCCGCCGTCAGCCTTGAACGTGGCTGAGATTCGGCATTGCGGCTAGTGGACACAGTAGTAGCCCCGCCGCGAGCCACTAAACTGCTCCTCCAGGCCTTCAGGAGCTGCAGTGCAGGCTTCAGTGCTTATCGCGCAGTGGCTGGTGGATAAGGGGCCCGTAAATGATTCGATAGCATGAAGTTTAGGGAGTCCTACATGCATGCAGAGGTACAGTAGTATGGACCCCATACAGGTGACAAGCAAAGCAACGGCAACGCTGCAGTTATGGATTGTTTGCTGGGAGAAGGAGATGGCTTAACGACGATAACAGATTCAATCTGACTGACGTTGAGCATTGGGGCTGGTTATCGATGCAGCTCCGGACACTCCTACAGATACCAGCAGATACCAGCAGATATGCCATGATGACTCCCTCTATGCAGCTTAGGCACTTCCATGTTGTGCATGCATGTATAAAACGCCCGCAAGGAAAAGGAGCCATTGTAGCGAACGCAGTGCTCAGCTCAGACCCGAGTCGCACGTGCACAATATTCAAGTCCTAGGAGCAATGCTGGGAGAGCGAGCGGCCGATCGCGGCCATGGATACGGGCTAGAGTTAGGAGAACATTGGAAGCGTTGAGATGGAAAGGGGCTCTGGATTCGGGGGCATTTATGCTGATGAAGCGCTGGACAAAGCGCCGAGTACGAAGACAAACAGCTTCAATGTGATTATTATCCGTTATTCCAGGTTAGTACGGAGCGGTACGGAAGTAGTTGAGTCGTACTACTCGTATGTACGAGTTACTCGCACGGGACGCGGGAAGCATCCATTGGCGCAGCCGCTTGTTAGCATTGGCCAGCACTTGTAGCCGCGCTGAAACGGCCAAGGTCTGCTTCTCGACACTCCCTGTGTCATATCAATCCAATACCTGCTCATCAAATGCCTGTCCCCGTCACAACCGTCGTACTCGGACCGTGCCTTGAATATTACATATTATTTGATGGATTAGGTACCCGGCAATAAACTGTCGTGATACCTGCTTGTACCCGGTACCTGACGATAGGGTAATCTTGAGGTCATCTAGGCCGATAAGCACGCAAGTCATGCTCACGTCAATGCACCGCCTGCCTAATTCTGAAAACGGCCTTGTTCCGCTACCAAGTGGCTGGCATTTGCGTCCCTGATTCTTTGCATCCAAACGTCATTGTTCACGTTCAACATAGCGAACATTGCTGAGATTCAGGTACGGCATAAACACTCAATACAAAGACAGAGTGGCTGCTGATACAATAGATAGGCATTGGGAACAAGGCGTTATACACGGCACCGTCCCGTTTTAGCTTACGACGCCCATGTACGGAGCACTGTGCAACTTGTCTGGATGGATGGATCTGATCTCGTTGAAAGGGAGGCGAATCTACCTATCAGCAGTGACTCCCTCCCTACTCCGTATTGTACTGAGTAATACAGCGCATCTCATGCACAGCGGGCTCTAGCCAGATGCAGCCGCGGCTATAAGTAAATAACGTTGATCAGCACGGCGTCACTGGACCAGCGTTGGCAAATACCTCCCTGGCCGCCGTCACGAGTCCCTCCAACCCTCCCCAAATTGGCATGAGGAATATTGGCTGAGAGACTCGTGATCAAGAGGCACGAGCCGGGCCAGTTTGACGCAGCGGATCAACGGGTGCAGTGGCGACCAATCGGAGCCACAATTATCCCCGCATTTTAGGACGGGGAATGGGCCCAGATGCGCACCGCTGTGGCCTGGAAATGCAGGGCTTATCGTCTTGTTGAGCTGGGGGAGCAAGGAGGCAGATTGGCACAAGAGGCTGGCAGGCTGGGGGAGGCTGTGAAGCTGCTTGTGCTGGCGATGGTACGTACGGAGAAACGGTAGATACGGAGAGTCATGGATGGGCACAAGGACATCAGCTGCCGAAGGGGAGCCCCTGAATGGATGCCAATCGATCCCTGGACCGTCCGCCATCGTTTGCGTATCGTTTGCGTCCTTCTCCCAGAAGCTCTTCCTTGCGAACAGTGTGTACGAGTACACGCAGGTACCAGCACACGACACTCGCCCGTACAGTGCCAGCCCGGGATTTCCGTCTCAGGGGACCGGTGGCGCCCATGTACCTGGCACAAGCTCCTTGCCTTACGTGATGCGGCCTCCATCCACTGCTCTGCAAGGAACCAAAGGGCATCAAGGGACTCGCTGGCTGGCCTGGGGCACAGAGACGGAGAGACAACAAGACAAGCGGTGATGCGCTGTTCACATTCGTAGATTCGCATCGCATCGGCATCGCATCCCTTCAGAACGGTCACGAAGCCATTGTCTGGGCACCCCGGGCATTCAATACCAGGTACATACTCGTAGTCGTGACGGAACAATGACTCTTCCGAAATGAGCGCTCTTATGGTTCCATGCTGGCCTGTGTACCAAATGTACCAAAACCTTGGAATAACTCTGGCGTCGTGCCTGTAGCTGATACTTTTCGACCGGGGTCAAGCCACACTGTAAGCCTTTGTACCTCTTCTCCCTCGACCAAGGGCGCAAGGTACCGCCGCAGCCAAAGAACAGCGCAAAGGTACCAATCCGTTCAAGGCTGAGTACCTGCGCGGTTCAGCGTTGCGTTATCGCATCGCCCCGGGAACGACGGGCTAAACCTAGTTGGGCGGACCCCCAAGACCCCGGCCACAGCGATGCGTCACCGCGGCTCACTGTTCACGCCCGCTGAGGCAGCACTGGAGCCTCGTGCCGCCGCCCTTATCTACCGCGCCATCGCTCGTCTTCTCGTCCATCTTCTTTCTCTTCCTTCTTCCATCATCTCTCTCCCCTTCCATCTTCCATCTCCCCATCTTTCATCGTCGCGTCCCGTGCAGGAGGAAGCAGGAGTTTGTCTGTCTGTCCGCTGCCTCTTTCAGTGCTTTCAGTGTAGTTTGTCGCAGGTTGACACTCTCCCGTTTTTCATCACAAATCATCATCACAATCGTCATGATGCGGACCGCTGTCGCTCTCTCCGTGGCCGCTGTTGCCCAGGCCAGCACTTTCCAGATTGGCACCATCCACGAGAACTCTGCCCCCGTTCTCAGCACCGTTGAGGCCAATGCCATCCCCGATGCCTACATCATCAAGTTCAAGGACCACGTTGGTGAGGCTGAGGCCGAGAAGCACCACGACTGGCTCCAGAGCGTCCACAGCTCCGGCGAGCAGGAGCGCCTTGAGCTCCGCAAGCGAAGCAGCATCTTCGGCTCAGACGACGTCTTTGACGGCCTGAAGCACACCTTCAAGATGGACGGCTTCAAGGGCTATGCTGGTCACTTCCACGAGTCCACCATCGAGCAGGTCCGGAATCACCCGGATGTAAGTTTCACAGTGCCCTTTTAGTTCCAGCCATGAATCATGAACAAAAGCTAATTCTACTACCTTGCAGGTCGAGTACATCGAGCGCGACAGCATTGTCCACACTATGCTTCCCCTCGAGTCCAAGGACAGCATCATTATTGAGGATTCTTGCACTCCCGAGACTGAGAAGCAGGCTCCTTGGGGTCTTGCTCGTATCTCCCACCGAGATACCCTCAACTTCGGCTCCTTCAACAAGTACCTCTACACCGCTGAGGGTGGTGAGGGTGTTGATGCCTACATCATCGACACTGGTACCAACATTGAGCACGTCGACTTCGAGGGTCGTGCCAAGTGGGGAAAGACTATTCCTGCCGGCGACGAGGACGAGGATGGCAATGGCCACGGCACTCACTGCTCTGGTACCGTTGCTGGTAAGAAGTACGGTGTTGCCAAGAAGGCCCACGTCTACGCCGTCAAGGTGCTCCGATCCAACGGATCCGGCACCATGTCCGACGTCGTCAAGGGCGTTGAGTTCGCTGCCATCTCTCACCAGGAGGCCGTGAAGCAGGCCAAGGACGGCAAGCGAAAGGGCTTCAAGGGCTCCGTCGCCAACATGTCCCTTGGTGGTGGCAAGACCTCTGCTCTTGACGCTGCCGTCAATGCCGCCGTCAAGGCCGGTATCCACTTCGCCGTCGCTGCCGGTAACGACAACGCCGATGCTTGCAACTACTCTCCCGCTGCTGCCTCTGAGCCCGTTACCGTCGGCGCTTCTGCCCTCGATGACAGCCGTGCTTACTTCTCCAACTACGGAAAGTGCACTGACATCTTCGCCCCCGGCTTGAGCATCCAGTCTACCTGGATCGGCTCCAAGTACGCCGTCAACACCATCTCTGGTACCTCCATGGCCTCTCCCCACATTGCTGGCCTCCTGGCCTACTACCTGTCTCTCCAGCCTGCTACCGACTCTGAGTTCGCTGTTGCCCCCATCACCCCCAACAAGCTCAAGAAGGACATCATCTCCGTCGCCACCGTCGGCACTCTCTCCGACATCCCCTCCGACACCCCCAACCTGCTCGCCTGGAACGGTGCTGGCTGCAGCAACTACAGCCAGATCATCGAGGCCGGCAGCTACACTGCCAAGCCCAAGGCCAACAAGACCAAGCTCCCCGCCACCATTGAGGAGCTCGAGGAGGCCATCGAGGGTGACTTCGAGGTTGTCTCTGGCAAGATTGTCAAGGGTGCCAAGACCTTTGGCTCCAAGGCCGAGAAGTTCGCCAAGAAGATCCACGACCTCGTCGAGGAGGAGATTGAGGAGTTCATCTCCGAGCTTTCTGAGTAAGAATCTCGAAGCACATATATTATTATTTCCTTATTTTGTTGTAATGGCCATAACGTGCCGATGAGATTATCAAGTACGAGGGTTCATGGATCGGTACTAGGAGAGACTTGTTTTTGTTTTGGGTATTTGGCATGCACTATGGGCGTGAAGCCACGGGTTTAGTATGGAATTTTGCCATTGACTCTGTATTCTACTGCACGGTCCTACGTTCATCAGACGGAATGCTTGTACAGGAGTATTATATAATTGATAAATTTGCTTGTTACAGCACAATATCTGCGCACTATAACTGCTTGCATCTGTGATTCACTTCGTCCCATTGACTGCTGTTTGTAATTGACAAAATGCCTTTGTTCAACATACGTAGGCGAGCTACATTCTGCATGTACTTGGCCCCTATCTTGTTTAGCATCGAACTGTAGGACTAACTACTAACCTTTTTGCTGTGTTTGGGCGTCACTTATATTCTCGAGACACAACAATAACATAACAGAAGTTAAACATGTGCTGAGCATCTCTACAGTGACAATCTTTAAAGTATCAGCCTTTATTCATCCTCAGTTAAAGTAAAGCAGTCTACTTAGATACCTAGGCACCACCAATCTGGCAGTTCAAAACTTAAACGGCCGCCAGCTGCCAAAACCCAAACACTCACAACACAGGCAAGAGCAAAGGGGTGCAAAACAGGCTCTTGCTATATACTCTAGCAAAATGGATTCTTCCGATACAGGAGACGTCATCGTCACTTCTTTCCTCACAATAAACAACAGACCCAACAGACCAAAATAAAGAAAAACTTCATCCATCCATCGAGCTCTTTTGACTCCTCGGAAAGTCACATCCAAACCATCTGAATCTTATACTTCTCGCATACTCAGCCCATCTCATTATCATAACACCCATCATCGTCATCAAACTGCACATACTGTTCGATTCAATCACGATAAAGGCAACATCTTTGCGCAGCCTCGTCGAAATCCGCAGCCGCGATAATGCTTCGCAGGAACAGCTGCAGAAGCCAGAACCGCCCCCTGAGCAGGAGCAGGTCGTCCGCCTCGATCGTGCGAAACCCAGTCCACGAACTCACGAGCATCGAACCTTATGTCGCCGAGCGAGACGCGTATCTCGCCGCAACTCTCTCGTACAACAGAGCCCAGCCACCAAACAATGGCGGCGGAAAGACTTCACGCTTGCAGCGTCAACAGAGCGTGAGGTTCGTCGGCCCCAACGCCCAGCCGCAGAGAAGATTAGCCACCCGAGCAAGCATGGCCTTGGTGGGCAACATAAATATGCCACGGCGTCCGGCGGGCTCTGACTCTCACCATCTTTCTTCTCCATCGTTTGAGCCACGGGAGGACGCTGCATCATTATCATACGCGAGACTACGCAAGTCGAGATCGATGTATACTCCTTCAATAGCAAAGACTCCAAACTATCCGATGGAAAACAGCGACTACCCCGACATGTTCAACGGATGGTTGCCGACGCCGCGATATTCGTCGCTGGTCAGGAAAGAAAACGAACCCTTTCGGAGCTCTGGTGGACCGACGCTGAGAACACCCAAATCCATGGGCTTCCTCTCAAGTGACTGCGAAAGATCCATGTCTCGAGACAGTATCAGTAGCGGTCATGAAACTGTCCAGCGGACACAGAACAGGCTTTATGAGCCGTCAGAGCGCTCTAGTCGCCTACAAAGCCGGCCATCGAGTTTCTTTCAGTCGAGTTACAGGCACGCTCCGAACCCGACTAGCTTCCCCAAATCTCTCCGGGGTAGCAGCAACAACAATACTTCAGTCCTCTCTTCAGAACATGTTTACGGTGCCAATTTTCCTCCTATTATTCCTTCACAACCACCAGGATTGCGGACAAAAGCTCGCAAAATCTCCAAATCACTCAAGAGTAGGCTCAAGGGGTTCTTTAGTCGTCCCAAGAATAGGAATGACCTTGCGGACCAAACTGGAGAGCATCCCCAGGACCTTGAGTCGGATGATGGCAGCTGCTACCGTGCCCAGACACCAGCTCAGCTACCTCAAGAAGCATCATTATATCGCGTAGTCTCCCACATGCCTTCTTTCCATGCCGTGCCACCTAGTCAACAGCCCAGGTCACGGCAGGCCAGTTTGGGAACCATTGAAGCTGAAGACAATGCACTCGACGACGATAAATCACGAGTCACTAGCTGGACCAACTCTACAGCAGACACAATTGCAAATCGTCCAAGGTCTGCAAACTGGAGTCGGCAATACCCGTCTGACTTTCAACAAGGCGGCACGGAAGCTGGGTTCTCATCTCACAACCAACCCTCGATGCATCACAATAACGTGTCACATGCCGGCCCCATAGTCAATAGTGACCGCGTGTACTCGGCACTCATGAAGAGACTAAGGGGGACAAATGGGGATCAAAATCAGTTATCGGGCAAAGGCCAGGGGCCCCGAGATTCTGTCGAGACAAATTCACTCCGAAGCACTTCGACAATAAGACGGCAAGCCCGCCAGCCCACAAATGAAGGATCCGCTCATACAATCCGCCATGTTCAGTACGAGGACGACATTTTCCAAGATAGTACCGAAGGGTCGACCGCATCGCACTATTCTTCGGAATCTACAAAGAGCGTCATTAGACGGCATCAATCCTCAGACTCACTGCAAAATTACGGCCATGAGACCTGCCCCAGCCCGGGATACGGCCAAGGATCAGGATTGTCCCCTAACAGGAATGACATGAAGCCACTTGCCGCTGGCGAATCCCAAAAACGAACGCTCTCTGGACGAAGCTCGGCCTTTTTCGCTAGTCCGACATGCCACCTATTCCGTACGACCAGTCCGTATCGTCGGGCTCTGCAAGAAAGCATGAAAGCCGCCCAAGCAGACGATCAGCTCCAAACGCCCAACGCCAAAGATCTCAGCTCTCTGTCTGGGATTAGCTTACCTACGCGCCGTCCAAGCACAGAAGATGATTCCGATGACGATGTGCGAGTGGCAGTGGCATACGCAGAGAGCGTGTACTCCAACTCTAGTGAAGACAATGCGCCCCATGTTTATAGCACCTCGTCTGCTTTGAGATCAACAGAAGACGAGCCAGGGCACCAAGTTCACGGAGATGCCACCATTTTTATCAACACAGAAAGACGGCAATTGCCACCCGCATGCCATACCCGAGATAGCTCTTCAGCCAGCTCTGTCGAGTGGAAGACGTGGCTAAGCGCCAATGTGTCTAAGCTGGAGACGCCTCCAACGACACTGAAACCTGATTTCCCACAAGAGCCTTCATCCGCCCCCCAGGATTTTAGTCATGTCAGGGAGAAGGCAGAGATTGAGACGGGGATTGAGTCTGATGCGGACGATTATCTTCAAGTTACAGCATGTGCGGGTCTTCCACCTAAGCAGGCGCCAAACAAAGATTATCGTGGTCCCTCTGTCTTGGCAGCGATGGCAAGAGAACAATCTTTCCTTGCGAATCCCTGGCAGCCCAAGTCTACGACCACCAACGAAAACTCACCACCGGTATCAGGGGCACGACCCAAAAGCCTATATTGTAAAGACGCCTCGCCCATGGCTGCAACAGACAATCTACGCACCATCCCTTCAGTGCCCAACGTCAACACTTGTGTAGCCAACCGTGATTCGTTGGTGATTGAGCCGCGAACATCCTCTCTCAACACATGCTCTAGGCCATTCGACCCCCTTTTAGAAGAGGCGCGCGGCCTCAAACGACGGTCACGAACTCGCTTGAGAGCATACGACGGGTCGGCCAAGTCCAGCCCAGGCTTTACTTCCGCTCTTGAGAGGCAGTTTGGGGTTAGTAGGACAGGCTCACCACGGGTATGGAAGGCGGAGGAGTCGTCAGGCGAACTTGGGTCAGAAGCAGACCCGGGGATTGATGAGCTGGGGCGTCGAGACTTTGACGCGCAGGCCATGGGAAGCAGGAGGATGGTGGACTTGTTTCTGAGCAGCCGGCAGCAGAGAGTTGCGGGTAGCCAGACGCGACAAAGCAGCGATAGTCTGTCAGCTGCCTTTGTCTAAGTTGAGAAGGAGTATGAGAAGGGGGGTGAATTAGAGCATATATTATTTCTGGATGCTGCATGATTTAGAATGGCAGGTGTTAGTGTTGGCAAAGCAAAAAGTCGATATTGCTGAGTTCATGACTTATTATAACTAGGTAGTCTAGGTAGCCAGGCCACAGAGACATGGTTTTAATAGAGGCTAGATGGAATCTCTGCAGTTTCGATGTTGACTTTATGTGCGTAACACGCAAGATTTACTATCGACGTTTCCAAGTTCAGTACTTGTTCTTTATTCTGACCGAACCACGTATTCGTACTCTCTGGATACCAGTAATAACAACAGTTCAAATGCTCGTGGGTTCTTCCGTAGTATGTATAAACTCAATTATCCTGCCCAGGGCCTGTAAATCGCCTTCCTTCGTCCCCGCCAATCCACGCTCAACCCAGCCCTCGGTATACCCTCCCCCAAAATCAATTATCCAAGCATCATCATGCTCGTCAACCAACACATTGGCGGGCTTGGCATCTCCCCAAATAATTCCTGCGTCGTGTAGCCGAGTGAGGGTATCGCCTACCTGAGTGGCCCATCGGTTGCGCAAGTGCTCGGGTGTTTCTGGCTTTACGGCACAAAAGAGCGTCACGTGGCCGCAATCGATGTATGTGAGTAGCAGGCCGTATATTATTACTTCCTGGTCATCTCTGCTTTGGACTAGGCCGATGAGGCGTGATATTCGGAGGGATTTGTCGAGGTGGGCGTTGTGTATCTCGCGGTACGTTGAGATTTCATGGAGTAAGATGGATTTATCTCCCGGGTCTGTGAGCTTCAGATACGCAGTGGTTCCATCGTTTAGAAAGAACTTTCCTTGGGGTATGTGATGGACCGGCGCCTATTTGTTCATTACTTGTCCTGATTTCTGACGGTTTGAATATTGGCCATGGCGTGAAGTTCGTGTCCTCTGGAAAAGAAACTCCAAATACTTTTGGGATATCCTCAGCTTCTTCTTGTTGTGTAGCTACCATCTTTGTCGCCATCCGCGAATACCTCGTAGACGTGCGTCTCTGGAAAAAGAAACTCGTCCAACGTTGATTTGACATTTTGAATGGGAGGTAGTTCCCTAAAGATGGGAAGCATAGGCTCAGCAACCCAATCGTAAAAATCATCCACTGTATACCCATCCAACTCAAACTGTTCAGCGACATCCAGGAAGAAGAGGTATTTCTCTCGTAACTCCGGTGAAGCGACGAATTGTTCGATTGAAAGACGCACGATGAAGCGGTGCTTGTGACACATCATTACGAATTCGGAGTCTGTGGATCGGTCGCTGAATGTGAATTCTAGGACACTCCAGAATGGCGTGTCGTTTATGGGTATGTCCTCCATTGTTCATGGGATTGGGCTGAGGTTTTTGTAACAGTTGTGAAGACAGAACAACAAGTTGGGATGAGTAGAGTACTCGTATATTTGCATGGGAGTATGGAACACGGACCAACGATTCCCCCACCGTCAATTTACTGAGCCTGATTTCACATTCCTGAGGATGTTTGTGAGCAAATGAGGAGGGCCGGTGCTTACTGAGAGGATGGACAGGGATACTATATCTTAGTTAGTATATGCTGAGATTTACAAACTGTTACCATGATGAGCTAAACGAGATGAAATTACAACAGAGGGAGTTAAAAATATACTGCTTGGACAGTAATGCTATTATATTAAGTATATATTTTTGTAACCAAATATTATACAAGCCATCTTTAAACAAAATCGGTCCTCATTTATGATGGAGATATTAAAGGGAGTAAGTAATTAGTCGTAGGTATCTCTATACGCAAGTCAAGCCAGAAAACATGTAGGAGAGAGGAAAGGCAACCATTGTCATCACTGTTTAACATCATCATCGCTGTCATCGTCGTAGGACACAGGGCTGACATGAACTTCCCAGAGCCGAGCCATGGCCTTTGGAAATTCGTCCTTGCGCTCCTGGCTGATCCAGTTGCCGTATTCTTCATGCGTCACCTTCTCAGCCAAGACACCCCTCATCTCGCCCCTATCCACAAGCTCATGCTGCGTACGCGAAGAGTTGACCCCGCGCGACGTGCGGAGGAAGTGCCAAAAGTCGTCCGTCACGCGGACATACTCTCGCAGGGCCTCCTTGGTGTTGAGCGTCGCGCCGGTAGTCCAGCTGAGCAGCAGGGGCTCGATCAGGGGCGCATCGGAGACGCTGGGGTGGGAGGTGCCAATGCTGGTGAGGAACCAGGACGAGTGGCTGGGGATGCGGTTCAGGACGCTGAGGGCGAGCTCCTTGACGGTGTCAAAGTGCGGGCGGCCGTAGAAGACGCTGCGTTGCTTGGACCAGGTGTTTGAGTGGACGATGAGGAGGGGCACGTCGATGACGGCGTTGAGAGGGCCGCTGGCCTTGCCAGGGTCGAGGATGATGCCCCCGACAGCAGGGTTGATGTCCGAGGGGGCGTGCTTCAGGGCCTGGAGAGCGCCGGTGGCACCAAACGAGTGGCCTGCGATGGTGAGGTTGCCAAAGTCGAGGCGGCCGGCCCAGTCGCCAAGGTGGGAGCCTTCAAGGCGGGAGTTGCGGCTGAAGATGTCGTCGCCTTTGCCACTGTTGATGGTGCGCAGGATGTTGATCGTCTCCAGGATTTCGGCATCTCGGAAGGCGAGCTGTTCACGCTTGTATCTGGCGGCGTCCATGGGAGGATCGGATAATAGCTCTGCTTCTCTAAAGGTAAGGAGTTTCTTGTCATCCTGTCCCTTGATCCTCATGAGAGAACCGGGACAGCTCCCGTCTCGGTGCTCTATTGCTGCGACGACGTACCCACGGCTGGCCAGCTCGCCGACGAAGTGAGTGTAGTCGGTCCTCGAGCTGGCATCGCCGTGAGAAAAGACCATGACGGGGAACGGCTCGGCATCTGTTGCCCCAAGTAGCGGCGCATCGACCTTTGCGGGGATGGTGATGCTGCCCGCAATGGCCCACAGCGCAAAGGTGAATATCGGCCGGACGATGAAGTTGTCGACATGGGCGAACTTTGCGTAACCAGCCGCCGTCAGGCTGATTGGCCTGGCAATCCAGTCATGCCTACGCCGGTGCTCCCTGACGCTCTTGTCAACGGGATAGTAGACGGTGAAGAGCGTCGTCTTGTGCTCAAACGCCGGCCGGCCGGTGTCCTTGAAGACGGTCTCGGACACCAGCCGCGGCTTGTCGAGGGCAATCTCGACGTCCACGGCGCCGACATGGTAAGGGCCCGAGTATGCCGGCAGCGGCGAGGCCAGCAGCGGCACGCCACGCACGAGACACAGCAGGGCGTACACGGAAACGAGCACAAAGGCTGCGTACCGCCAGCTCCGGCGAGGGCGCACCAGGTCAGCAAATGAGGCGAGAGAGCGGCGCCACCAGAACGTCCACCGGCTGCTCCGGTCGAGACGGAACCATCGCGGGGGACGAAGCCATTTCGGCTGCGTCTGGGCCGGGACGAGCAGTGGCGAGTCGGGCAGTGAGACGGAGTCGTGTTCCCGTTGCTGTTCCTGGCTTTGGTCTTGTTCTTGGTCTTGTTCTAGCACCGAGTCAAGCTCGAGCTCGGAGTCGTCATCCGAGTCGGAGACGGGTTTGGAGGAGATGAGGGGCGCGGATTTTGATTTGGAGGAAGAAGACATGATGAAAAGAGATGTGATAAGCTATCGATACATTGGAGAGTGAACGAGTTGTGGAGGAGTTGATATTTACGCCGTTATAATGAAAAGAGAGGAATTACTAGGCAGTATGTACAAAGTAGGCATTATGGATGTAGGAGTGAACAGACAGGGTCGTTCGATGACGTCGTCGGGTTTGGAATTTTTTGCGCCTGCCAATTCCATTCAACATGTCATTGAAAAAGGTACTTGCTTGTTTTAGGAAAATGGCCGTTGGTTCGGGTACCTGTCCGCCAGCCAGTGAAACTGGACGGCAGCCTCTCACCACGATTGAAAAAAAGGATTGAGTTATGAAATACGATGAGAAACTTAATAGAAAGTGAGTTGATGAGCAGATTAGATGACTCAAGAATAATATGCTTTTGATGAAAAAGGTGTGTTGATGAGCTGATTGTATCGATGTGCCTGATTATAGGGTAGCTTAGAGGCAACTGTGCTGAAACTCAATCTTGTGGCCATACCCTTTGGCTGCTGATACGCTCGGTTAGAGATATATGGTTAAGGTTAATCAAATGAATGCCAATCAAACAGTCCCTATTCTATCTACTGTAATCTCTTATGAATGAGCTTGCCAATGATTGTATTGTCTTTTGATATGGCTGCATATGCACGAGCCGGATGTGCTGTCTTACCACATGAGTACTCTCACCAGCTTAAGCATGCAAGGTAAATCACAGGCGTTAACAGCGTACGGACGTTGCCCACAGATGGTGAGAAACGCACCCATAGGCTGCAGGTTTATCTGTCAAATCAACTCACAAAGGTCGCTGGTTCCATCCACGAGGCCTCTCACCTCTCCTCCAAAAGAGAGAGGCAATTTAACAGTGACCTATTAGCAATGTTCTAGATATCAAATAATATCCGGCATTTGTGGGCCGTCCGTTCCAGAAAGCGCCACACCGGAACCAATCACCAATATATCGATACAGCTGCTCTCGCGAACATGCACCTCTCGCTTTTAGCTCTTTAGCTTCACGGCCTGCTCGGACAAAACAGACACATCCTCTTTTGCCGCGAGTGCATTAGCTCTGCAATGCACCGTAGGCACCGACGAAATGGGCTGCCAACATAGCTGGTTTCTGCTTTCCCGGCCTAAGCCGGGCAGCAGCCCTGAGATAAGAAGCTAAAGTGGGCTGAACTGAACTCCGGACTCGAATCGTCTCGCCAGTCAGCCCCAATGAGAAGACGAGGCGAGGCAAAAAGACTTGGGTGAGACTGGGGGCGGAACTGGGGATCGTCTTGCTTGCCCTCTGCACTGTGTATGAAAGACTGGACTGGATTCTTCGGCAGCATTCTTGCCGGCTTGCTATCATGCACCCAAGGAAACGTGCAAACTGCCGCACGAGCACCAGTACGGAAAGCCGTGTGAAGCTGAGAGGGTTTGGGATGAAGCCGGGATCCCCGCACTTGGCACGCTCAGCTCTTTCTTTGGGTCTATATATGGCATTCCAATATCAAAGACATCGGATGATGGTGTGTCACTGTAGTAGGCCTTCAACGGCCAAGTCCTGTCTGCACTCGTACTTGACTTGCTGCAGGCGAGAAAAGATGCACGGCTCCGTGGGATAGACACAGGCAAGCTGCAGCTGTGAGGTATGTTCAAGCAGAGTACTCGCACATGCCGTGGAGCATCCTGCGTCATCACAGTGTTCACCCAGACTTGTTGGCCGTTAGTCTATCCGTAGTTGCAGCAGAGCAGGACTAAAAGAAAAACAAAAAAACCATTGGGAGGAGAGGATTCGGGGTGAAGCCGGGCTGAAGGTGATTCATGCAAGTTGGATGCATGAAGCGGGCGAGTGGAGCGGCGAGGGATGGCTGGCGGCTTGGACCGAAGGGCTAGAGGAGCCTATCACACAGCCTGGCCGGCCATCGCGTGAGCCACAAAGAGAAGAAGAAGCAGAGCGGGGAGGGAAATGGGGATGAAGATGGCGGCTTACAGTATGAGTGCCATCAAATGGCCTCACCTGTCCGTGCCGTCGGTATTAGGCATTATCCTGTCTCGCCACACAGGCTATAGTAAATAGTAGCAGCCGGAGGATCAATAGTACTGCCGATGGCCAACACTGGTAGCCAGCTTGGAAGCAATATTGATAGTTTCATCTGGTGTAAATGCTAAAAGTACACTTGTAGCTTGGAGCACGACGGAAGAGGCACAGCAGCCAAACTCTGAACGACTGCGCCTTGGACGGGCCGCAGCGGGAACCGTGGCCTCGGGATGGCATGGCAAAACGCCAAGAGGCAAAAGAGAAAAAAAATCCATGGTTTCCCATCTCTGTGTCTGCGCCTCTCTCAGCCCGTGTGAAAGGTACATAAGATATCCCCAGGGCAAGTTTCTCTCCCCCCACCTCAAGCGGACATGGACACGCAAATACTAGTCACGCCGCGCGGTAGTTGTGTAATACGTGAGCACTGTAAAAGCAATCAGCCAATTCTGGTTCGCGAAAAATAGAAAAAGAGAATAATCCGGGTATAAGTCGGGGGGCCAAGTGGCGCGCATCTTGGCAAATGGAGACAAATATCCGTTCGTTGGTGGCCTCGAAGAGCCATTCAAGCCATTGCTGGGACAAGTACAGTTACAGTTACAGTACGAGTCCCATCAGCTTTCGGCCCCTCCATACCCCACAACAAACAGGGAACAGAACAAATGGAGAAGAGGCCACAGGGATTTGCGGATTTGCAAGAGGTAGTGAATGAAATGGGTAGTAGAAGAACGAAGAGGAAGGTCAAAAGCCGAGAGCAGTACTTGTGCTTCGTAATCCATATCCAGTTATCCCGTACGAGTATACTGACTGGCTGGCTGACTGGCTGGCTGACTGGCTGGCTGACTGCACGGCTGTACGAGATGTGTTCCCGCAAGAGGCCAGCCAAGAGTCATGACGTCTTATCGCACCACGACGATGGGCCAGTTTACCCAGGTAGGCAAGGCGCGCGGGAGGCCCTCTTGTGATAACGGGGAACGGGTGCTTACAGCATTGGGACGGAAGTGCAGAAGAAGGACGAGAGAAGATGAACAAATGAGCAGCAGTTGATACGAGCGCACAGCACAGCGCAGGGGGAGATTGCTGGAGCACCAAGCACAGTACTCAGCATGTACATCGATCCATACAGTACTGTACCCAGCATATGTAGCCGGCAGAAAGAGGCAATAAATGTGATCAGATGTGTCGGGGAAGACGGATTACTCCGTAGAAGCCCCAAACGGGCAGGCGGCGGGCCGGGGTGATGGATCAATTGAATCAACTGGCTTCTACGCATTCGTACATGTACATGCCGGCATCAATTGTATCGAAGTTGATCGGAGTACTGTATGTACAATGGACGCTGCTGCTTAATATAACAGCCCCCAATCCCATGGAATCACGGCAGCTGTCCAGACTCCTTGTAAGGCTGAGCGAGCAGCATCTCATCTCACCCTCGCACCTTGTGGCAGACAGGATGGACTTGATAGATTGATCCGTGGCCTCGCTGGAGAGCTGCATCCAACAACCGAGTGTCCCAGCCTTGCTGCTCCCGCGGGTGGCTGCTGTAGCTCCCCCGGGCTGCACCGCACCGTGCTGCATCGACTTGCTACTGTCCCGCATGACTCCAAGAAAGAAAAATTGGAGGGCCCCAGAGCACATTGCCATTCCCAGCTGCTACAGCCAACGAGGGGTCGAATGCTTCGTTACATAGCTAGAACCTGGTTATGGTAGCAATGCTAGTAATTCTCCAGCTGTCATATTGATCTTTAGTACTGAGTGTAAGTGCCTGTACCTTTACTCGACACGTCCGTGTCCCGGTTTCCCTTTCTCTCTCGTTTCTCTCGTCTCTCCGCCCATCTGCGCCAAGATCGAGCCATCCGTGGTGGAGTTGCGGAGCAGCAGGTAGCGGTACAAGGGCCGATACAGGTCCTGGGTATTCGGATATGACACTTGACGGATTTCTTCTCCTCATCTTCCAATGTTCCTTTTTCCTTCTTCCGTTCATGTCAGGTGGCTGGCTCTTGGGTAGGATAGGATACCACCAGGTAGTAGTACAAATGGTAGAAATGCCAGGCTCAAGTCAAGCATGATCAAAACGAACCGAGTACTACCTATCAAGTGAAGTCAAGGCGAGACTCGGAGACTTAAACCCGGTACCAGGTTGCCAGGTCCATCACCTCTCACTCCAGCATCCAGAAAGAACATGGATCGACCAAATTAATGCAGTCAACGGGTGCCTTGTTCCAATGTCCAACAAGCGGCAGTCACCTGCAATCCAATAACAATCTAGTAAAAAGGGCCAGCTGCAAACATGAACATCCGTGGATATCCATACAGTGTGCTGTAAATCTTCCCTGCATCGCTGCTCAAAGACCTTGATGGATACAGATGGTGCATTTCCAACAAATCCAGTCCATTTCTTCACAGCCTCCGATAGGCCTGTCAGCCACTGGCCCGTAGCGCTCTCTCGTACTGTACAAGCAGCACAACGGGGGCTTGTACAGGTACCGTACAGTGCTGACCACGGCACCACCTGCCTGTGCTCGCTGCATCCTCTGGCCACTTTCAGTTCATGTCAAGTTTTTTTTTTCTCTTCCCCCCTACTTGCATTTTTTCCCTCTCCTCCATCACGAATTTCTTCGTTCCGCCTTGGCCTCTGTGTAGCGCCGCTCTCAATTTTTTTTTTTTTGCCCTCAACTGCGCTTCTCTCTCCTCTCTCTTCTCCTCTTACTCCTCTCTTCTCTTTAGACTCAACTTCTCCAGTACAGATACAGCAGCGCCTTGTCCACCAAACAATCTGCGCGCTAAGCCGGTTCCCGCTGTCCAGAGCTGGTTTGGCTCGGCCCCGCTTCGTCTTCATTTCTCCCGAGACCCCTTTACTTGACGATTTGACGCCTCTGCATTTTCGTCGCGCCGCGGCTTTTTTTTTCTTTTTCTTTTTCCTCTCTCTCTGTCCTCCTTCGCCCGACGAATCCTAGCCGACGCCCAAGCACGGCCGTGTCCTTGTTTCCCCCGGGGGTGAGTGTCTCGTCTGTTCTGTCTGTCCCGTCTCCTCTGGCCCGGCTGTGAGGCTGAGCGGAAATTTGCTTTGCCACGACATCTGGTCCCTCTCCCGCATCGCTTGATCCAGGCCCTCGCTTCCCCTCTACGGTACGGGCCTCGTTGGGCCTGGCCTGGCCTCTCGCTGCAACAAGTCACTCTTCCTCCTGGAGACGTCGCATCTTCAGCGCCCACCCCGGCTGAAAGTTCCAAATCTCTTGGCCGTGGGGAACCTGATATGACGCTGTTTTCCATATTCCATGGCCCCACAAATAGCATTTGACCGCAACTTTTGATGGATTTTATCTCGCATCCTCACCACTAACACTCTTTGAATCTCTAGCCCAAAAGATAGTCGTCCATCGCCATCGCCGCCGTGTCTCCGTCCCTCGACCGATTCCTGTCCCCGACGCAAACAATGTCCTACTACGACAACCCCCAGTGGTCGGCTCCGGCCCAGAACAACTGGGACCACCACGGCGCGAGCACTCCTGTTCGCGCAGGTACGTTGCGCGCCCTCTTCATCTCTGTCTTCGACATGGGCGCCGCGACTAACGAGTTGATGCCCACAGGTGCCAACGGACCACAGCCCCAGGATGACTATGCCTTTTCGTATCAATTTGATGGTACGTACAGACGGATGGTGGCGTTTCCGACCCTTGGTGCAACAACGTCGCAATTGTTTGAATCTTCTTTTTTTCCTTTTTTGGGTTGCTGGCATGAGTGCGCCACATCTGCCACTCCTGCCGCTCCTGATACCAGGGAATTTTGGAAATTTTGGCTCTTGCGATGACACCTTGCGGGCCTCTACTTCTTCTTCTCTCTCTCCTCGACTTCAGCATGATGATCTAGGATAGCTGCTAACTTGTTGATGTACAGAGGTTGATCGTGCCCACGAGAACTTGCAGAAATCCGGCAAAGGCTATGTCATGGGTGCGCGACGTGAGTTTTCCATGCCCTACTAGCTGTCGCTGGTTACAAAAGAAGAAAAAAAAACCAAACAAATCCCCCTCTTTTCCTCTCACCCCCATTCCTACTTGTCGTAAGTAGCCAAGGGCCTCGAGCAGGCCCTCAGAAGAGTCCTATGGCTAACCACGTAACTCTTGCCCCCTTATAGATGGTCGAATGGGTGGTCCTCGTGCTCATTCTGTGAACAACTTCGATGACACTCGTGGCTCTCAGGGAGCAAACCTCCACAATTTCTATGCCGCCCAGCGTCACCAGTCTTCTCGAGGCTCCAACGAGGCGGAGCAGGTCATGCAGGCTAAGAGAAGGATGGCAGCTCAGCGGGAGCGTGAGCTTCGAAACCTCCACACGGAGCAGCAATATCAACGAAGTAGGCCTCCCTCAACTGTGTAGCACTTCCTATCTTCCTATTCAAAGGGGGTTCCCAAGCCAGAAAAAAAAATAATTAAAAAAAATGTTATTGGCCAATGGGGTGGTTCAAGATGGACACCTGCCTGTCTCGCCGAGTCTTTGTCTTTCTCACCCCGAGCCATTTTTCGTTGCCGGGAAGGCCGTTCCTTTTCTGAGATGGCATCTCGGGTTCTGTTTTTTTGTTTGGATTTCTCTTGTCAATTGTCTACGTCGTGTTTATGGTTCAGCGTCGAGGATGGTGGGCAACACGTGCTAACGACTCTTTTTCTTCTGACGTAGGTGTCTTGTCTGATGTTGCCACCCAGCAGGGAAACAACAAGCATATGACGGAGGAGGAGACTCGTGAGCTCATTGCTCGCCAGCGCAGCGCTCTGTATGGAGAGGGCACCTTTGCCGACAAGGCCGGCTACATTGACGAGACTGGCAACATCCGCACCGGAGCTCCCGGTCCCAGCGGCCCTGCCAGCCTGCGAGGCCACTCTCCCCTTGCCTATGACAGTATTGGCCGCGTCCCGGCCGACGTTGGAACTCCGGGATCGGGCGCTGATCTCAACGCGGCTGACTTGGGCTCGCGACCTCAGAGCACCACCAGCCCTCAGACCGCTGGACCGACAAACAAGGTGTTTGACAACGCCGTCGGCTCCCAGAGCCGTACCAGCACGTCCAGCCCGACCAACGCGTCTCCTCCCCGCGGCGACTTTGGACCTGGTTCCAAGGTTTCTCAGGGAGCTGCCGTTGCCCCCATTGGAACTCGTCCCACTGGAACGCCTACGGGCAACGCTTCTGCCAAGCGCTCTAGCACTCCCCATGCTGCAAATGGCGGCTGGGGCCGCGGTAACGGTGTTTGGGGCCAGTCGTCTGGCCTCGGTGCTCAAGCCAGCGTCTGGGGTTAAAGTCAGTCAGTTTATCATTTGCGGCGGCGTTGAAAGGCGGTTGTAACCTTTTTTCTTTTTCTGTTTTTCTTTTTTTCGGCTGGAGGAGCAAGGTGAAGAGCAAGTTGAATTGTTGCATTAGTAGAAAAAAACCAAAGGCGCTGGGGAGGCAAGGGAATGGAATCATTGGCATTTTCGTTCGGTCATTTTTGGTCAAGGCGGTTGATTTCGGTCTTCGCGTTTTGTTTTTTCGCTGGGTAGTCTTTGGTACGATATTCGGCGAAGAAAGGTATTGCGAGGCATTTCCGGGCGATTACGACAAAGGCAAAAATAAGGGGGAGGGGAGGCTTGCTCTACTCTATACCTGGGATCTGGAATTGGGATAGCCTGTTGGGTGAACTCGACAGAGGAGCAAGGGCATCCGGGTAGGAGTTTTTATCTTGCTTTTGGCGCAGGATTGGGACTGGAATGAGGAGTTGCGTCCTTGGTTGCGACAGCGGCGTATCCTTTTTTGAGTTTTGGCGACTCGATTTACATGCGGCGGTGGGATTACAAAATTGAACAGGAGCACTTTGGAGAGCGTTGGCTGGGAGAAGGAAAGGGGGATCGTTGGCTGGAGTCGGCTATGGAGTAAGTTCATTTGCTGGCAGGGAAACAAAATTTGATGGTCGATATCCGGGATATATGGAAAGGCGTTCCATTGGGCTACCGGTAAGACTGGCAAAGATGGAAAACAAAAAGTACACGACATTACGCCTTTGCTGGCTAGGATCTTGATTTGGGGGACATGGAAACGGGGATGTTCTGGTGCTCAAAAGGACCCGAGAAAAAAACAACAGAAAGAACTTTTTTAAAAAGCGGCACAAAGAAACAAAAGACATAAAACGGTGGGTGAGAGAAAAAGGGGAGGAGTTGAGCACGAAGCGGGAACTCTTTGGGGGGTGGTTTAGGACTTGGCTTTCCTTGTGTTGTTTTTCTTTCTCTTCTCTACTGGGCGGCTCTGGGAATAGGCTTGGGCTTCTTTTTTTCACGGATTCTTTTAAGGGAGCGGGAATATGGGTTTTGCTATCAAGGGGGGGTGTTGCTTTCAGTGTTGACAACGGTGTGCTTCCTTTATATAACTTGGGGGAATTACAGGCGCAAGTCCACTTGATTGGTGTGGGAAAGACGATAATTGGGGGCAATTTATAGGAAACCTCTTTTTTTAGTTGCAAATGCTAGCAAAGATAATGGGAGAATTGGGTTTGGGAAAACGTGCTCGAGTTTTTGATTGATTTTGAACTATGGTATACCAGGAAGTCATCACGATTTACGAAGATTGATGATATACGAAGATTGATATATATATGAACAAGGAGTAGCTATACAGAATCTCGTGTCTTGACGTTATTATATATGATGATGTATATATCAGTTAATCCGTATATGACAATGTATAGCTACAGCCCCTATGCTTGATCAAAACATACCAGATATTCGAAGAAGAAGAAGAAGATGATAACAGATACTCCAGGAAAGCTGCCGTAATAGCACATGAAGAAAGACATTGGCAGTGGCAGATACTCAAAGAACCATATAGATAAAAACATATTGCATCTATATCTAATCCTGCAGATATAGGTCGCCGGGGTATCGAATAGCAAAACTAGAGTGCTGGATAATAACAGCACCCCCTTTAAATATGTACACGAATCTTCCCATCTTCACCACAATGGTCTCACATCGCAATCACAGCATCAGCAGCTTCGCCCCCTCATCCAAATCCATCACATCATCCGCACTCGTCGCCTTGCCGCCCCAAACAACAGTCCCTCTCCCATCCACCGCAAACGCCCCCGCCTCCTGCCACTTACTCCCCAGTTCCGTCAAAGAGCCGTTCTCCGTCGTCTCCTCAACAACCCCACGCCCCTTTCTCGGTTCCGTATATCTCCCCGCCATCTCTTTACTCCTGCTGTTACTTCGCTGAATAGCCCCGGCTACTCGGTCTCCCAGCCAGCCCGTTTCCTTCCACGATTGGACTTGGGTCGACGGGCTGAGGACGTACCAGATGCTGCTTGCGGTGCCGAGGCCCCAGGCGGCATAGATGGAACGTTCTTGGTCGATGACGATCTGGACGTTCCATGAGCCGCCGAGCAGGTCGATCCATTTGTATGTGGCTCGTTCGGACGAGTGTGAGACGGCGATGCAGGTGATGGAGCCGGCATGACGGTTTGCTATTGCGCGGAGCTTGAGGAATGTCTTTTGGGCGACTGTATATGTATATGCCTTTTCGTTAGATGGGTTCAAACTTATATCGTGATAAACGCATATATGGATAACAAAAGCAGTTTAACCACACATGATTATGACAACGTCAAGGAATTACATATAAAACTTACAAGCACATCCAACACACCGCAGAAACACAACTAGGCACTTTGTCTTCCCTCCCAGCTGAAGCCTCCTCTGCCGATCCAGCGGCGCAACTTGTCCGATCCGAGGCACCGGCGCCAGCTTTACCGGAGGCGGCGGCGGAGACAGCCAAGGGGTGACTTTGAGCGGCAGCGACGTATTCGACATCCATGTGCCCCAGGCGCCGCCGCCCTGAGCATTATCTCCGGTACCTGTGCGTTTTCCTGTGCTTGTCTGGGACGGCGCGGCGAGTGCTGACAGGTCCAGGTCTTTGCTCGAGATGCCGACCTTTTTCAGGGCGAGCTTTGTGCTGAGGCTGGAGAGCATGGCTGAGTATGTCTGTGTGTATGTGTGTATGTGTATTAGGAGGCAAATGAAAGGGCGTCGTATGAAACTCTCCGCTCGAATCGCCCAAGTCAACAATAGATCACGAAAAGTTGGTCCTTCGGCCGGCCAAAGGTCCCGTCAATGAGTAGAAACAGAAAAAAAAGCGTCTTTGGTGATTCATCTCCCCAACCTCAATGCGCTGCTCCCCTTACCCCCCCATTCTTGGTAATAATGCCACTAAGCAAGCACTGTCCTGTCAAAAGCTGTATCCAAGAAACAAGAAACAAACCTGATACACAAGGGGTTTCCGAGGCTGCTCCGACGCCAACAGCAATTAGAAACACTAGGCAGCCCCGAAACAATTTGCTGCTGAGCACTGACACCCCGTTTGTTTCTTCATTTTCCCTTTCATTTTCTCAATGGCCTGTTTCTCTCCAGTAGGATGGCCTGGATGGAATTATTGGCTTTTTAGGGGTCCTGGCCGGGGTTCTCTTGCGACAGGGTCTTCCGATTGGTTGGCGGATTGCGGAGGCGAAATCAGATGCTCACTTGAGAACATAGCGAGATAAAACCATCTTGTGTTTTGTCTGAGTATGTCTGTGTGCTACTACATTGAATAAGTCGAATCCTTGTTGGCTTAAACATAAGGTCGCCTTTTCTGGAGAGTAGCCTCTTGGTCCATGTACCTTTCGGCATTACGAAAGGCTGCCAATTTGTCACCAACTCCGGCATGAATCATAGCTCCATAGAGTGTCTTGACAGATTCCAAATTCCTAGACATTCAAACAAGGCTAGCAAAGCCGTATCTGTCTGGGAATCCACTGAGAGATCCCGTCATGGTTAGCCAGTCAAACAGCTTGTGTGTTAAAAAAGTTGCCCAGACACGCTGTACAGCCACTTGCATTTGGCAGATATGTTGCACCGGCCTGTCTCTGAAGCAGCACAAGGCTCGTGTGGCCGGTAAGACAAGGCACATAGTACTGTAGGGCTGAAGGGAGTCCCTCGACTTGTTTCGAAACCAGAGACCTGATGGACAGGCAGATTGACAACAAATATCGTACTGACTGCGCCTCACCCAGCCTAACATAATATGAAGCTTTGGGCAGCAGAATCAAGATGATATCAGCTGAGAATGTCTTGGAGATTGTAGCCTTGAGTACAGCATAGCCGCACAGAGTATGCTGCAACTAATTCGATCGCCAAAATGGAGACCCGAGTTATGCTGTGCCTGGGTAACTAGAAGGTACAAGAATATCTTGTTGCTTATGCATATATGATGGAGACATTGGCCTGAACGTGTCTGCGGATATTAAATATCCGGCATGCATCTAATTCAGCTTGACTGCGGTCATGTCAAATTTTGGTCATGTGTGGCAAGGCTGCTAGGGCTGTTTCTCTAAGCAAGATTCCGCAAGTCAATGGGCCCAGGGAGACTATTAATTTGCAATTGAGCCGTAAGATCAAATCATAGTCGGTCCTCTACAGTTGAGATCGAGCACAGGCTAGGCCGAGTTTCCTTTTTTTTCTCCCTTGGCAAGCAGAACAGTCCAACGCCAGAGTACGGTAAAACGGCAACGGCATGTAATGAATGGGGCTGTTACATTGCATAAAGTGACGGGGTGATACGCTGGTTTGGTACAAGGCGGAGGCATCTCGGATCCTCTTCGCGATACTTGGCAACCGCTATGATCATGACAGCTGAAATCCGGATTTGACGCGGCTAAATGGCATCCCGGCGACATTGCGGCACATTTTTGACAAATGGTGAATCAGCCTGATAGCATACAGTAGTGCACTAGGAAGACCAAGAAGAGAAAGAAGGAAGAGAGAAGGAAAAGAGCAGAAAATGCCAAGCCAAGCGAAACAAAGACGATGATCTGGGCAGCCGGCATCACTCATCATTGGTGCTTACAGCCCTGCACAACATGATGCTTTTGGGCATCCCACATCGGCAAGGGCGCTGTGGTGAGCATTTAGCTCAGGCCAAAGGCACATGCCCTTCCGAGAAGACCTGCTGTATTTGCCAGGCATCGTACGGGTATGGTTCGAACAGAAAACGATCAGATATACTTTACCTGGTGAGTGACGAGCCGGAGCCTGCCGGGTGTTTGGAAAGATCTGCCAGCCTAGTCCCAAGCAAGCTCGTCTGGGTCCATTGAAGCCCGCATGTCTATTTTCCCATCTGCAAATCAGGCAGTGAGTGGGTGGAGCGAGGATGAGCATCAGGATACAGAGCCGTGTGAGGGACGCGAGTGTTCTGGACTTTGTGTTGCGTGAGAGATGGCTGTGCCGGAATCATTGCCAAGGCGCCGAGTACAATCTGTATGACGAGGACTTGTTAAGTCTTTTCCCGAGGATTTATGGATGCCTGGCTGCACGAGTATGTATACTTGGTGTTCTGGAATCGTACTGTATATCAAAATCGTAAGTCGAGATGCGACGGCAAGGAGGATGGGAGCCAACACTGCTGCGCCCACCCACCCGCAGCAGGTAGCTCATACCATACCATACCTGCAGTGAGCAGTGAACAGAGAACAAAGAATAGAATGGCGCAGGCAACCTTTGGAGATCGTGGCAGCCAGAGGCCAGACATAGATACCTGAAAATAGCCACACATGCATCTGTCACAGTCACCATCGTCACTCGGGCTTCCCCAGAGCGGGTGACGGCCTACCCGTTGCACACTAGCTTAGCCGCCTTGGGGTGCTTGTTACACCTGTGGAGCTGGAGGGAGTCCAGAAAAGAAACATCCGAATCGAGGCCATTGCAAGGGCTCAGGCTGGGGTTGCGGGCGCAAGCGTATGAGGTGAGTGAGTGAGTGCCAAGGTAGAAAGCGATGGGATACTGTGCACTGCAGATACAGAGTGTATGATTGCCACCAGCAGGTCGTATCAAGGCCGCAGATGGCGCTTGTTGGCAACAGCAGCCGCACTCGAGTTCTTTGCGCTCTGTAGTCTGTCGTCTGCAGCTCGTATAACAACTTTGGTGGCTTAAGCTCGTATCGATGCCCGCTGCACCTTGAGGGCCCAAGGTACTAAAGTACTGACAGTAGGCGAGCTTGCTGAAGTATCAGTGGATTTGAGGCGTTTGCGGGTCGGATAAAACAGGTTGAAGGGCGACGATGGTGATTTTGGAGATGGATGGATTGATTGATGTGACTGATGGGGTAAAATTGAAATGGTGTGCACACTAAAGCCGCAGGTACGATGCGGTGCGGTTGCGGTAGGCAAGTATGGTACAGCGAGGGATTGGCCCAAAGGAGTTGAATGAGTCTATCTACATGTACCTGCACAAGGTTGGAGTATGACTACATTACCTATACCTGTACCGATACCTAACACATGAAGCCCGTTGGCACCGGAGCTGGATCACTAGGCCCTCAGTCTGTATGTACGGGTATTATTGCCAGATCAATTATTGCAGTTGAGGCGCTCAAGAGGCCAAGATGACGGCTGGCTTCGTCATATCCGTGATGTACGGCACAGCACTTCCACTTCCATCTGTCTGCAGTCATTTAGTATCCAGTAGGACATAAAAATCCCTCCACTGCATCTCCATGCATGCGGATGCGGCGGGCTTTCACCAATGGCCGGCAAAACAAACGTCGCATTTTGGGGGTTCAATTCCACCTGCCAAACCGATATCCATGCTGGGCCACATTGGCATTTGACGGCGGTTCATTTGCTGACAAGACCTGGTGTCAATTCGACATGTATTGATACTGTCTACTTTACATACAGTAGAGGTAGTATCCATTAGGGGCATTGATGCAGATGTACACGTATGCCATAATACCACCAATATCTCCATCTATTCGGCATTCATCATCCATCACAAGGTAACATGTCAACCCGGATCGATTGTAGAGTAGTAGAGCAGCACTGGCACCATCACATGAAAGCCCGCCATTCCTGCTGGCACATCGAAAAAGGCACAGGCATTCCCTCGTGTTCCCTTCAATGAGCTAATCCTCCGTGTTCCAGATTGAGAAACATGGACCGTCATTCAACAACCTGAACCTTGGCTACTACGGGATCCCGTGTTTCCGGCTGCTAAAAATGCCCCTTGGTAAGACCCAGCAAGGTACATTACCACGCACAGGCGAAAGTCTTCGTACTTGTACTTTTAATCCGTACCGCTCATTACCGTCGAGTGCTCGTACATTTTACATTTACCCAGCCCAGGAGGTCATTTTAGCAGTCGTGCCGAGCAGCCAGCCACTACCTGGTGGGACTGACCTATTTTATGGAATCATAGCCGTTCATTGGTGTCGTGCGAGGGAGACAGTTGCTCTGCTAATAGTATCGTGCAGATGTATCAGATTCGATAGTGTGCCGTATATTGTTGGGAGCAAATTGACCAACAGTCATTCATTTGATTCATGGTATGAAATGTCAATACTACAGGTAATATGCTGTGTGTACCTTAGAGCAAACTCTAGTACCCATCTTTTGCTGCGGTACGGCTGAACTCTGCGTCACGACGGGAACTGCCCGCGCCGTGGACAAACAATCACGTGGCGCATCTCCCACAATATCATTGTACTTGAAGCCATGGGCGGTGGCGCGCCAGCATGTGAAGTAGTGCCCTAGCACCGAGCGATGATCGAATTGAATCCCATCTGATGAATTAAACGCGTCTCTGCTAGCACGGGCGAGGTAGCGCGTACAGTAACAAGACAAGGTACATGTCTCGGTACGAGCCCCAAGATCAATGCTTCGCCTTACTAAGGTAATAGGGATAGCGCCAAAGCTTCCATCGGATTTAGCATCAATTCATATGATCAACTGAGCAGTCGAGTTAATTCCAGGCGGTCTGAGATTGCTATTGGGCGATGTTGCTCTGTATGTACTCGTACGATTAAAGTACCTAGGTACCTTATGCTGTCGGATGGACAGTTAAGTCCAGTATCTTCATGCCAGCTGCTGTTGCCCCTCCAACTCGAAATGTAGAAACGGATGACGGGGGCCAAGTGTCTTGCGGAGACACCCGAGGCAAGCAAGCAAGGTCAATACTGGAGTGCCGGGTCTCTGCAGCAGAGCCTTGGCCAGCTACTGTATCCTTAGATAGGTACAGGTACGGAAAGGACCCTGAAAGTGGCATTTTATGGTCGACATCGATACTAGCACGGTACGGTAGAAGCAAACATGGAAGAGCTTCCAAGTTTTGGCGGATGCTGTTTCTGGCATCCATGGAAATTCCCCAGTTTGAGTGATTTCGGCCTCCCCTGAGGGACGGAGAACATGTTTGGAGCATGGGGGTTAGGTACCTCGCATGTACCAGGTAATCAAAGGGACCCCGTGTTCGACATTTGCTCGTACGAGCGCCAATGACCACTTAGTAATGCTCACACGGGTATTGGAACTGGTCATCATGATCATGCCGTCCGTCTTTTTGAATAAATTTGATATGGGCTGTGCTGCTATAATAAGCCTGCTTCTCTACTCTCCCAGGTTCGTCTCCGCGGATACAAAATTAGCAGCATCTGCAACGGCGCCATGTTCATCTTGACACGCGAGATTGGCGAAATTCTTCAATTTGGAGCACCCAGAATTGAGCGACCTGAAGCGCGCAGCAGTACCTGGTAGGTACGAGTACGCGACGATGGTCCTCCAGAAAGTGGCTCTGGCATAGCCCTAGACGGGCAGGTCCAGGTACCTAGACCGGACTAGCAGATTCTCTAGAACCCCCTAAGAAGCACCGCACGGCAGCTGTCGATTCCGCGTTTACCTGGACTGGGACCTGGAACCTGCACTGAATTGATTCATCGAAAATGTACAGGGTCCCGACCACCCGCTGGCGTCACTCAACACGGGGCCCGTCATTGACCTCAACTGGAACCACTGGGCAGGTCCCCGCTAGGGCCTAGGTGGTGCGAGGAGGTACCGGTACTTGCGCCCTGTGAAGTTGATTGGATTGGGGACATTGATGGATGGACCACCTGCGGCGCGAACCCTCTGCCTGAGCGACCAGGCACCAAACTATATTGATTGCTTCGTTACTAGATGCTTCAATAGCGTCTGGTTGATGCTTATTTTTGTTCGTACAATTGACTGTATGGATGAATGAATCATCTGATCGAGTGAATCTGCTTGTCTTGTCTTGCACGGCCTCGACACTGAAATTGCCCAACCTGGTTCCCGGGAGCCCGCCGCAGGTCTGAATTGGAAATTCAAGGGCCTGCCTAGCAAACCCAGCGTGTCTCGTCTGCCTCCTGTCGCCAACAGCCTGCCTCCCGCCTAGTCCAATGGCAGGGCCCAACTGGACTGGCTCATAGACATTGATCCACTAAGCCTTTCAGTGGGTGGCCGGACACACTTTGGCAAAGTCGAGAGTCAACTGGAACAAGATTGCCTGATGATCTAGTGTATATGTAGTGTAATTATACGGTGATTGATGGGCAATCTATTGATATTGATACAAGTAGCACCATTCAACTTTGCATGAACGTATCCAAGTCTGCTGTGAGCAAATCAATCGCACTGTCTTACCCAAGCACAGCACAAAGCACCGCCCAACTATACCGCTACGGGCAGCAGTTCTGGTGGCAGCTGTCACAGTCACAGTCACACTTTCGAGCACAGTACAGGTGTAAGAGTACTCGTACTTGTTACCTCCACCGCTTTACGAGTACCCGCTACTTTGCGTCGCGGGCTCGCAAGTACCGCTACTCCGTGCCACCACAGCCAAGTGGAGGCTTTGCACCACACCTCACCTCTCTTCGCTCGCTGACCTGCATTGCATTCACAAGTTCCCCATCCAGCAGCAACGGCTTGCGGACGGCTTCTCGACGTTGTTCTACTTCGTCGGCCCTCTGTTTTGTCATCACCATTCTTTTCTTTTCTTCTTGTTCCTTTTCTTCCGCGCCTGTTGTTTGCCTGCCTCTGTCCTGCGAGCCGCCGCCCCAGACGCCTCGAGAGCAATTCCCTCGACGCCCGTCCGCGAAACCCCCTTTTGTGTCTTCAATCGCTCGCCCTCCTCCAGCTTTCCCGTCTCGACAGTGGCTCGTCTCGTCCTCTTCGCGATACCGTCTGCCTTTTCCCATACTCGCGCTCTCTCCACCGAGTTTGGGCCCGCGTCCTTGCCGTCGCCGATTCTTCCTGCCGCCCATCTGTGGGCCCGCAAAGCATTCATCCATCCGTCTCTTGTCTTCTCCTCTCTTTCGTCCGTCGTCAAGAGACACAACACACAAGTCCTGCCAGTCCTTGCGCTATTCGAATCCTGACTCTGCTACGACCGCTCCCCTTCTCGCCTTGCACAATCCGCTCCTCTGATCGTCCCGCCCCTTGGCGCTTGACAAGGCAGGCGGAAGCAACCACAGATCGCAGCCCACCCCTCGAATAACCGTCGCACCGCCCACCCCCAGCGGCAGTTAACCGATCCAGTCACCGACGAAGCCAGAGCGTCCATCTCGGTCAGCTGCAGACGTCGCCTCGGCGGCCTACTCGCATCTACACAGTCGGGAGTCTTCCTCGTTCCATGGACGCCCGGACCCAAGCGTCCGAAACCCAGCATTCTTACCCCCCAAGCCCGTGGACGTCAACACCGACGACTCCAAACGGGCTGACGGCGCACCTCCCAGACGGGTCCCAGGACTCTGCCTCTGCTGCCGCGGTCAACAATCTACAGTTTACTCCCCACATCGGCTTCCTCCCGTTCATCTTCCCGCAGCAGTCCGTATATCAGGCCCAGCTTCTCCATTACAATAAACTCATCTCCCCGGCAAGAGGAGGTGGCCTACAGTCCGCGCCACTTCCTCCCATCGTGTCCGTTCCTCACGTCCAGGCCACGCCAAGGTCGCGATCTTCTAGCAAAGCATCGCTCAGGGATAGTGCCACCACCGCCAAGGGGAGCGCAACTGGAGGCCATGGGAGCCGCGCACATCAGGGCTCAGACAAGAACCGCCCGGTTATAACGTCCAAAGAGGTCCCGCCCAAGATGCCTGCAAAGCTGGCGGCCGACTTGCCCAAAAACTTGCCTCATCGAGCGATAGCCAGGTCCTCATCGCCCCACGGACTCTCCCACTCTAGCTCCGTGCCTTCTACACCCCATCAGCATGCCCGCCAGTTCTCCTTTGAGTCCCGGGAGCCATCCCCCAATGCCGGCAACAACCACTCGCCGCGCTCAGCCTACTCCGAAACCAACAGCGCACTGCCCTCGTTGCGGCCGCTACCCCCGCGATTAGGGGGTTGCAAATACGAGACCGCGCAGGTAAACTCGAGAAGAAGGATACCCTACTCGGTCGGAAGCGAGCGCCTGGAAAAGCTGGATCTGCGCAATGTCAAAAGCAAGCTGTCGGAGAGCGAAGAGAAGCAGTTGGCTGCAGATATGAATGAAATCTATAACAAGCTATTGCCTACAGAAAAGGTTGAGGAAAATAGGAGGAAGCTGGTGAATAAGCTGGAGACGATATTCAACACCGAGTGGCCAGGGCATGACATCAAGGTGCACCTGTTTGGATCGTCTGGTAATCTTCTATGTTCGGACGACTCTGATGGTATGTATTTTCCCTTTTTTCCCCACTCCCCATCTTTTTAACGCTGGGTATCACAACCTCTCTAACACACGTATGCCAGTTGACATTTGCATCACAACATCATGGCACGAGATGGAGGATGTTTGCATGATAGCCGACCTTCTCGCTCGACGTAAGTTACTCTTTTCCCGTCGCCGTTGTTAACCGATAGCCCCCTCTCTTGACAACGACGCTAATTCCTCTTGAATAGGGGGCATGGAAAAGGTTGTCTGCATTTCTGCAGCCAAGGTTCCCATTGTGAAGATTTGGGATCCCGAGCTCGGCCTTGCTTGTGACATGAACGTCAACAATACGTTGGCGCTGGAGAACACTCGCATGGTGCGCACATACGTCGAAGCTGACCCGCGTGTGCGAATGTTGGCAATGATCCTGAAGCACTGGACGCGGAGGAGAATTGTCAACGATGCCGGTATGGTTTCCCTTTATCTAACGCGAAAATCTGACGGATTTCACTGTGATCTTCTGAATCTTCTTGTTCTAACTTGATTCTAGCTTTTGGAGGTACTCTGAGTTCCTACACTTGGATATGTCTCATCATTGTGTTTTTGCAGCTGAGGAACCCTCCTGTTTTGCCAGCGCTGCACCAGTTGCCGCACAAGACTACCAAACCTGATGGAACCGTCAGCGACTTTGCTGATAACCTCAAGAAGATCAAGGGGTTTGGTAGCAAGAACAAGTCAAGCGAGGCAGAGCTTCTCTTCCAATTCTTTCGATTCTATGCTCACGAATTCGACTACGACAAGCACGTCCTCTCCGTGCGTCAGGGCAAGCTAATCACGAAGCCAGAGAAAAAGTGGCATTATGCTATGAACAATCAGCTTTGCGTAGAGGAGCCGTTCAACACGTCTCGCAATCTTGGCAATACGGCAGACGAATACTCGTTCCGCGGTCTTCACCTGGAGCTCCGAAGAGCATTCGATTTGATCTCCGCTGCCAAGCTCGAAGAGGCCTGTGAGCAGTACGTGTATCCAAAGGAGGAAGAGAGGGTTTGGTCTCGGCCGGCCCCGCAGTCCCGACCCGTACTGCTGCGCAGCTCCTCGCAATCCAATTCTGGGGGGCGAGGTGGTCGTGGTGGCCATCGCGGCGGCCGGCATAGCAATAACTACCACCGTAATGGAGGCTCTAATAATAGGAGAGCGTCGTCAACCACGCCCAACTACGACCCCAGTATGTTTGTTCAGCCCGTCAACATGACGCAAGACATGTGGTTCGCAGCCAACAACCAGTACCCGTTTCCGTTTGCTCAGCAGGACTTGATGCAGATGGCGGCTTACCAAGATGCCATGCGCCAGCAGCTGCAGCACCTTTATGCGCAGCAGACGCCGGCGTTCATGGCTCATCAAGCCATGGGCCAGCAGAGGATGTCCCCCAATACCGGTTCATCTAACCAGCAGACGGCCACCGATCGGTCTCGAACAAACTCGTTTGACAACGCACCCATCAACACTACGATGCGGCCTGAACTGTACGCCCTCTACGGCATGGGCATCAATCAACAATTTTACGCGCAGACGGCAACGGGCTATGGAACTTATCCCTCTTCGCCGGTAACGTCCAACGGCATGGGGCAAGAGTTCCGTCGCCCTTTACAGAGGTCCAACGTTGCATCGGATACCGGTCTCTCGGCTTCATCTAGCTCGTTGAGATCGCAGTCCCAGCCTCCTTCGCGATCGCCATCTGGAGCACACAGTCGGGCGGCTTATACCCCTGGGACCGGCCCTTCAAGTGCACCAGGCTATGCTCCGAGACAAATGAACGGCGTGCCCATTCCCAGCTTCGTCTCCGACGATGCCGATCTTGACGATCGATCCAAGGCCGCCTCTGTCTCGCCGCAGTCCGATGAGGGCAGGTCAAACGGGCTCCTGGGATCACGGAGCTCGGGTCTTGGCCAGCCACAACTCCCCCAGAACCATAGCCCTACTGCAAACGGCCTTGCCTTTGGAGATGTTGTCAATCAGTCATCCAGTCCCAGGCGTCGTCGGCTGTCTACGGATCAGCTGCCCCAAACCATTCTGGACAGGAGGATGAGGAGAACGTCGCGGTCACCCTCGCCACTCGACCACAGTCGGGCCATGGCAACCGGGACGACTGCTTCGTCGCCCCTCGCCTCGGCTCCGTTCCCGGGTGTCGGTCAGGCTCAGAATAAGAACTTGGCGAGACCTGTGGTTGTAAATGGATCCGGGCTCAAGACTAGCATGCTTGCTGCATCAAATCAGGCGCAAAAAGAGCCCCCGGCATCTGAGGAATGTGGCACTGCAAAGATTGATAACGCGCTGCATATCAATTCGACGCCGTCAACGAAGAATACGAATGCTGCGGGCACGTCAAATGGCCAACTGATGCCATCGCTTGCACCCGCTCCCCCCTTGCCTGCGGTGGCGGCGGATCGTCCTCCAGTTATTGTCAACGGCACCAATGCTAAGCCGGCAGTTCCCTCTACTGAAGATGCCTCGTTCAGGGATAGGGTCGCAATGATGAATTCGTATCAAGCAGGTTCATTTGGGATGACGCAGGATATTCTGCAAGCCAACGAAATGGCACAGCTGCCACTTCAAGCGAAACAGCGCCTCATGTCCAGGCAGGCTCAGAATGGCGTTATTGCCCCCTTGGACCTTGCCATAGCCGACCACCGTAAAGGCTTGGGTGTCGAGCAGGCCCATCTGTCGCCAGTTTACGAGGCGCAGACATCGTCTCCGACAATGCTGCGAAAGCCAGATGTGCCCGCACCCGTCGCCGGCAAGACTGCTCGTGAAAAGGCAGATGCCAAGGCAACGCGCGACGAGACGGCCAAGCCTGCGCCCAGGGCAGAGGACAAGCTTCAGCCAGCCCCGGAGGCTCAGAAGCAGTCCAAGACGCAGAAGTCGGCTAGCCAGAACCAGCGTAACAATGCGCCACGGGAGAATGGCGGTCATGTGCGGAGTGCCAAGAGCGAGAGTGATAGCAGCTGGCAGAGGGCTGGTGGTAAAGGGAAGAAGAAGGGATCGAGTGGGCTTGCGCCAAACTCACACCCGGAGCAGTTACCAAAGAGCGAATCGGAGCGAAAGGGAGGTTGAATACGCGAATATGCATCTCGGATAGCGATGACGATGACGATTTGTTTATTATTTTACATGTTCCATGGGGGTACCGGAGACTAAGCGGCATGAAATTCGAAAGTGATACCACAGCTACAGGAAGCTCGATAGCTCATCTCCCTCAACTATGAGATGAGGAGGAGGATGGTGGCGATGTTGGATAGGGAATCGCCCATGGCATGCATGCGACAATCAGCGTCGGATTCTTTTTTGTTAGGAGGGAGGGAGGGAACGACGCTCTGCTTGTACAATGCCAATTCCTGACGAAAGACGACACAGTCGCAGAAAGGAAGGCTTGGACATTCGTTATTCAGGATCTGTCTCTGTGAGAATTTGCATTGCGGAAAGATTGAATTGTGGTGCATGTGTGTACGTATGGCCCTGGACGCATGAGACTTGTGGGAAGCGAAAACCAAAGCATGAAGAAAGACAAAAAAGTACAAAAAAAGAAAGGACAGAAAATGCAGCTCCATGAATGAGACACGTCACACAGCAAAGGATCCGGGATGAGCTGAACGGGAAGGGGGGACTAAGGAGGATTGATACATATACATGGCCGGGTGGAAAGGCGTTTGCATCAATGAAACACTCATCTAAGAGGGAAAGGGCTGGAACTCCGATTATTTTTTCACTTTTTTCCGTCGTTTTTATTTTTATTTTTCCTAGTCATTGTTCCTGCAGGAAGCACAAAGCACAAACCCAGCGGCATAGATGGATGTTACAAAAGCATTGAGAAAGATTATGGACAGCCTGAGACAAATGAAAGCGTAAAACAGATACATGCAACGCAATTATTAATAAACTGTATGAAATGACTCGCTTGATGGATAGACTGTGTCTTGTTCATACCCTTGATGCTGGTGTATTGACGGCTTTTGAGATTGAGAGAAGAGGTATTGCTTTGTTGGTTGGTTGATAAGAGCCATGTGATTGATTGCTATAGGCGTTGGTGACGGGATGCGAAAGAGTCTAGATGCATCATGGCCCGGCAATTTGTGCCGCGGATAAGAAGCCAGTAAGTACAATTTATGAGGCTCTCCCAATTGTTGAGTTGTGATTGGGTTTGAGATTCGGGAGAAGTGATGTCGATTGTGGTGATGCCTATTTCGATCGTATTCTGATGCTATTCTTGGAACAAGGCTGGGTGGATGGATGGATGCCTTACGGGATTCGGGGAGTGATGACATCAATACTTTCGATATGCTGTATAACGGAGTATCTATCTGTTACTTTTCATCATATGTCGATTGTCTATGTTGTCTCGTACTCCAGTCAACAGTGTTTCATACTAAGGCACCTGTTTGGTGTTTCTAGGCAACTGTTGATTAGTTGAAGCCAATCCGTTGCTTAAATGTCTTGCGAAGTTAGGTTGGGGTGCTATAATTGGCAGTCTTTGTCCCGTATCCGTATCTGCAGTGTGCAATGTGCAGCTACCTAGCTCGTGTTTGAGCCTCTCCTTTGATCATTTTCTGATTCTTTGTTTCTTCATCGTATGTCTCATTCTCTCATGTGTGTCTGTATACATATATATAGATAGAGACGGAAACCAAATCAGCGGATGTGTAACAACATTGTGTCGCATTTCCATGTAGCTTCTATGTGATGCTACAGTACTTATCTACGCACATCCAACTTCATGTTCCATTGATCTTCCTTTTCCCCTCTAATTAAGCTTGTTTGGTGGTCCCCTATTTTTTTTTTTTTCTTCTGCCGTCCACGTTAGCTTCGTTCCCCTGGTTCCTCATCCTCCCGACTAATTTTTTCCCTCTGGCCTTTTCCCTGAGTCGTGTACAAAAGAATCCGTTGGTTCGTCCGGCCTAACGGCTGCTCACGTGCGGCCCTTGCTTCTGCCCTTTTTTGGTCCTGCAGCCGCGGCACGGCGTTTTCATCACGGGCCTGCATAGGTTCTGCTGCAAGCTGAGGTGCAGTAGTATTTGGATGAGTTGCTGGTGTTGTATGGAATCAATGTGCCTGTTGCAGCGAGAGCCCGGCCTGGACCTTTCCATTTCTTTCGCCCCCCCTTGCCCTTGCAGGTCCACCTTGATACATACATGATAATACCCGACACGACATCAATACGCAGCATCGGGGTTTTCTTACACAGTGACGACGATAATCCCGTTGGAGCAGACAGGACAGGCATTTGATTCCTCCAGGGCTGTTTGCTGTATTACAGCGTGCGTGTGGCGCATCAGCAAATCTTACTGCACTGTAGTTACAGCACAACACAGCACTGAACACTTGTCGCCCCCCCTGCTGCTCAGTCGCTAGCTCTGCACCTCCAGTTTTAGTGTTCCAGTGCAAAAAGTCTGCGACATCCCGCTTTTCTTACCCCAGATTCCCCATGTCTCCGATCCCACGACACTAAAGCCGCCCCCGAACTTCGAACATCCCATCCCGACGAACGAACGAACCTGGACGACACGGCACGGCACACGCAGGCGCATCTCGTTCTGAGCCATTCCGATTCGCGATTGTTCGTCACTTGCGGAATCATGCTGCCGACGGATGCTGGCGCCGACGCTGCCGTGGACACTGAGGCTTGACGCTGCCATTTTGTTTGCCGTGCGACGCGCATCACCATCCATCGTCACCACCATTACCGTCGCCATCACCACCTCTACTCTCTCTCTCTCTGCCTCCCGCCTTCTCCCGCCTTCTCCCGCCTTCTATCTCTCTCCTCCTAGTTCTCTCCCATCCTCCTACTCTCTTCTCTCCTCCTCTCTCGCCTCCGCTCGAAGGTCCAATTCCATCTCGCCTCTTTCTGAACCCGCACCCGCATGAAGGCCGACATGATTCACCGGACCAACAGCGAGGGCGGCGCCTCGTCCAGCGGCTCGTCGCAGAAGATATGGCGGTTCCCCTCGGCCATCCGCAGCAAATTCGGCAGCATCAGCGGCGCCAGCAAGGATGACAAGAGCTATACTGTACGTTGACCCGATCTTTGTCTTTGGCATTCCATTCTCCTCCATTTGGCCTCTTTCTACCCCCCTCCCGACTTTCTGTGCTTACTGTCCCCTTCCTTGTCTGGCCGTCTACTGCATCGCCAGATGGAGTGGCCAACGTTGCTCGCTGCTTACGTTGCCGCTCCGCATCGTCGCCGCAGCATTTAACAATATGAGGCTAACATGTTGTACAGAGCAAACAGGGCGGCTCATCCGTCGACACCGAAACCCACGAGCCCTCCATCCACGAAATCTCTTCGATCCATGAAACCGCCGAATCCAATTACCGCCAGCTACAAAGTCTTGTTGCGCGCATGCGGGCCGCTCCCTCCGGCCCTAGCCATGTCGACGGCGCCTACAAAGAGTTTACCAAGATCAACGAGCGATGCGCTGCTCTCTGCGATGCGATCCTTCGAGAGGAGATCAAGACGCCTCGCACTCTCTCCAATGCCGCCGCTACCGAACCCATTCCATTGACTCGCCAGGATTCATCCGCAGACACACCTCGCAGCCCGAGCGCCGTGTTTGACCAGAGGAGTTCCTTTAGTGGCCGCAGCTTAGCCGAGGTCATCACAGCCGGCGGAAGCAGGAGTCAGAGTCATGGTGGTGACATGTGGCTCACGCCGATCCGGGACTGGAAGACGTGCCTCGAGGTGCTGGCCGAACACTTCAAGACCAGCCTTACCGAGACGTACACGAGCTATGAACGAGACGCCACACCTGAGATGCTCGAGGCCCTATTCACGAGCAAGAAATTCAGGAGAGACGCAGTCCATCGTATGCGCAACGCAAGCGTCACCAAGATCTTGTCCGCCGACCCTCAATTTGTGAGTACCTCATCTTCCACGAGAAATTACGAAAAGCTTGGTCTAACTTTGATGTGTGCAGTTTCCGCGATATGAAATTCGGTTTAGAAACTATGAACGGGTCAAGCTGGAGCTGAGAGATATCCGAAAGCTTCTTCAAGCAGGAGAGTCGGGCATCTCACCGAGTAGAGTCATTGAGGAGTTTGCTATTGCGCCCCGTGGAGACGCTGTACTCGAATTCGCCAATCTAGGGCCTGACGCTACAGGCAACGAGCCGGCCTTGCGATTCCGCGTTTCCACCGCCTTGCTAGCAGAGACGTCACCCATCTTTGCGCGGCTGTTCTCTGGTCACGCGAGCAGCTACTATCTGCACGAGGCTGACGACATTGGCGATCAGCTCCCGCCGCCGCCGGTGCCGTATTTCTGTGACGATGGGTCCGAAGTCAAGCTGTATCGGATGCCACAGCAAGAGTTCAACCACCACGGCTCGCTGGAAATCCTGCTCCATGCCGCCCACATGCACAACGACAAGATTCCCAGGGATGTCACCTTTGAGCAATTCGTTTCCATTGCCGAGTGCTCTCTCAGGTACAAGAGCACGTCACCGTTGGAAATGGTAGTGGAGCATAGATGGCTGCCACAGTGGATGCACAAAGGAGCCGATGACATGCCTGACGGACTTCTCATCATCAGCTATGCATTTGGGCTTCGGCAACTCTTCACCCGCATGTCCAAGAGCGCGATACTCAACCTTGCGGATGAAAAGGATCTGCACAGCAAACCTTGGCCCAAGAAGATTAGAGACAAGATCTGGGCGGTTCGTTGCGCCAAGGTCGACCAGCTTTACGCGAGCTGCGCAAACACAATACAAGAGTACATCCGCCCACCAGAGCAGGATTCATCCACAGAAGAAAAGCAACACATATCCCTTTCTGATCTCGATAGCCACCTAGCCTCGCCAATCCAGCCCGCCATGGCACTTACGAGCACACCGAGATGTCCCAAAGGCAACCATTGGTGTGATGCTTCAAATCTAGGGTGGTTGATGCTGGTGTACAACGAGCTGGGCTTGCTGTCTACCATTGTGCAGCCTTCCATCATGTCGCACGTTCCGAATGCCCGTCCTCCATCCAAGAGCCTGGCGCAGATGATGGAAACACTCCGCTCAACACCGAGCCCCCCTGCGCCTCTCCACCCCGGGAGCGTCTGCGATCCCGTTCCCGCGTTCCGTGCTGCAATAGCGGACATTTACAACAGTGTTACCGGCTTAACTCTATTTGATATTAGCGGCAAGAGCCACGGTTGGGCGCTCTCAAAGCACAAGATATCAGAACCGCAAATGCTGCTGACCGCCGGTCTCAATCGGATGGCCGCCCACGAGAAGATCCACAGTGTTGTCAGTGAATTTCCAGAAGAGATTCGCCTACAGATCCTTAGCGAGATGGACGATCTAGAGGATCTGCAAGCCGCGGCCAGGATCAACCGAGCTTTTTACGAGACGTACAAGAGAAATGAGCTTCAAATCATGCGCAATTATCTCCGTGCGGATCGGATGCGCTGGGGAAGCATGGGGCGGTCCTCGATAGAAGACGAGAGGGTCGAAAGCAAGGTCTTGAAATCAGAGTCGGACATGCTCAAGGAGAGAGGCTTTGGTGATGGTGCCGACGCCATTACTTTGAGGAGCGAAGAGGACGAAGGGCTGTACGAATCAGACGAAGACGACTCCTCCAGTATCGACCCGTTGACTCGTCATGGCTCTGTGTCTTCACAAGGCGGGCGGGTCCGAGCCGACCATGACGACGACGACGATTTGGAAATCTTGACCCATGACCCTCCGCCGCCGTTTCAGCCAAAGGAGGCTAATCCCCCTCCTCCGCTGCTCCCAGTTGCTGAAGGGAGTAATGAGGGTTCTGATGACGATGATACCGCCACTCCAACTACGCCTCGGCAGCGCGCCTTTGATCTCTCGGACGAATCCACTACGCCTTCAGACCAGAGCAGTCTCATTTCGACGGAGGATATTGACGAACCTCCTATGACGGAAGAAGAAGCACGCAGAATCTTGTGGCCCGACCACTTGGTCGTGACTCCACCCCCGCAGCAAGGCACAGTCTTGCCCGGCGTAGAGGTTATGCGAGAGAAGTTCCGGGTCGGCGACATTTCCTTTATCGAAGGCCTCGAAGACAAGACGCTGGCCAGGACAGAGACGAAGCAGCTGCGGAGCGAGCACGACGAGAGGGTGGGCTTGCTCAAGCAAGACGGGCGGCCTAGCTCCAGCTCCTCGACGGCCAAGGCTACAAACGGCGTTGAGCATATCGAAAAGATTGACGGCCGAAAGGGCGGAGATGGGGAGATGGAGTCGGCCCTGTCTTAGGTCTGCCTAATAAATTGCAACACGCCCGTCTAACGAGATCCTCTCTTCGGGGGAGCGAGACTACGACGATAAACGAAGATACGCAATTGCAGAATCGCAATAATGATAGCGCCTCTTGTATTCAAAGGAAGCGAACTGCATATACATGCATTTAACTAACATACATGTGCTTCAATGTACAATGCCCATCTTATATACCACCACGATACTTACTGTATCTATATTATACTTACTTACTATATCGGGTAATGAATATTCGGCGCAGCTTTGGGGCATTGGGAAATTTGTGTTATAACTAGGGATGACTGATGTGTCTATGGGATGAAAGGGGTGTTTTTTTTCACGATGGAATTGGTTGGATGAGCGGAGGGGTTATTGGGAATTAATTTGATTTGTGTTTTATATATGACTGCACGTATATAGGTGTGTTTTTCGAGAATCTAATCTAAGGCGGATTTGATTCTACTTGTTGATTCAAAGTGCTGGATATTGGCCCTTCTGTGAAACAACTCTGACATGTTGCTGAATTAGGTGTATTGCTGGAAAATGCAACTCTGGTGCTTTAAACGTCTGGCTATATGCCTTAAGTTGAAGTTGTTGTGTTTTGTTTGGGATTTTGGTGTTTAAGCCTTTGTGCGCAGTCTGAGCTTTGCTCTTGAGGCTTCTTGGCACAAACGCTCTTGAGGCTTCTTGACAGACGCAATTTATATGTATAACCTAGAACTCAGGGGTTTAACTTGATTAGCTGGTGCTGAGTGAAATTGGGATAAGGATTCATACTGAGTGTTTAACTGATGATTTAGGGAATAGCTTAGTATAGTATCGGATACTAGAGACATATAATTTTGATGTCCGATACTAGAGAAAGTAGCAATTTCATCAAATACTAGAAAAATATAGCTATAGTGTCAAGTAGTAGAAGAAAGCAGCGATAGCAGTATCCAAGTTAGCCAGTAGTAGGCAGTGTCTCTTCCGCACTCTGTCACGATACTTGGGCCTTATGTAGTCGCTGAGGCGTTAGAAATGCAGCCAAGTTGGAGTTGGTCTTGAATAGCCACTCTGTCTTCCTTGGTATAGCTTTTATACAGGCTATTTGCCCCTATAGGTTACGCAGCATGTCTAGTTGGGTGACCAATATTTTCACACCTCATCCCTTAATCTCTAGCAACTGTCTTTTGCATCGTCTTCTCTTTCGCTAATAATCCAAGTCCAGTCTTGCTTTACCAGCCTCCCTTCCGTTACACAGGATGCGAAACACCAAATGGCCCACCTCATCATCCAGGCGAATGTTGAGAACCAGAGGAATCTCAGTACATGTCTCCCCATTCTCTTCTATAAGCCGCTTGACGTTGGGGACTTGGGACCAATCCATGTCATGCAGAGTGTACAGAATTCTCCCGATCGTCTCGACGCCTATATCCATCTGGTTAGCTGAATATGCTCTCCCCTCTCCCAGGTCAAGTGAGTGAGTGTGTACGATTATCATCGATGGTACCTGGCGCAGCGTCTAAACCGCACGAGTAAAGAAAATGCTCTCCAGATTTAATAATGGGACCTCTGTAACTGTTGACAAACTCTGAGTTGATTTCGGTTTTCGAATCAATGAGGGTGCCCTTTTGAAGGCAAAGTTAGTCTGTCTAGTATTTAAGTGGGAAAGGGGGGCAGTGTTGAGAATGCAAGATGATTTTGTACCTTTGGAATCTGCCAGAACATGAAGCCAGTAAGTCTATCAACCCTGTCCATGACATCTTTGTAAATAGATCTCCTTTTCGTATTGTAGTTGCTGTGGAGGGACGGATTGTAGACTTTGGCGAGCGCGTGGCCGTAGTGTTTTCGGCATTTCTTTTCTCTGACGATGGAGCCTTCTAATCCACGCAGTACGGCGCCGCAGACGACAGCAGACCAACTGTATTTTCGTCAGCCTTCCATTTCATCTATTCTGGACAATGGGAGTGGGACTTACGCGCCGGTCGCAGGGACTGTAAGACGAATTCCTCTTGGCTCACACCAGTCGGTCAATCTCTCGTTCAAGTACGGCGAGGACCCAAATCCACCAACAAGGATAATAGTCTCAATAGGTCGTTCGTCCATCTTCTTAATCTGATTAATCTGGTCCTCCAAGAGTTTAATCATCTTGTCAACCACTGGATCGAAAATAGTTTGGAAATCAGCCTTGCTCAAAAGAACCGAGTGTGATCTTCTCTCGTAGTAGCGCTCGAGATCGGGCGTCTTCTTCAATCGCGGCATGAACAGCTGAACTCTGGCATCTCGCCGAGTAGCCAGATTCTTCAGCTTAAAGTCTTTCTTTTTGCTTTCGAATGAGTCCATGAAGTTGCTGCCTGGTCCGATTTCTTCGGGTGGGAGGCTTGTAAATGCTTCGCCGAATCGTTCGGAGAGGAGTTTCAAAAGGTTTCGATCGACATATGTGCCGCCGCATTTGCCGGCTATAAAAATGGTATTGTTAGCATTCTTTTTCTTCTACTTTCTCTTCTTTTAGCTGAATAGGAGACTCGCTAATCATGGCTCACGGTTCCGACTCACCTGCACCAACAACTATTTCTCGGAGAGTGAGTGTCGGTTCCGTCCTCTCAATCTCATAGGTCGTAATGTCCTGGTCATGGTTAAAAGACAGCAAGTCGTCTATCATGTGCATGAATAGGGTACACATACCACAGTACCGCCGCCGCAATCGCACACTAATACACCTGTCTTGGGCTAAACCTGGGTTAGAAAAATCTGGTTCGACTTGTCTAACCCTTGAGAGCACGTACCTTGACAAAGCCTTCGAACCGATGGATGCTGGTCTTCAATGCCATGTGTGCTGCCGCTTCTGGCTCTGGGATGAGTTTGATACTGTCAATTTCCCTCCTGCCAAACCCTGCTTCCATGGCCGCGCTCTTTGTAAGAAGTTTCGCCTTTTCGTTCCACGAGGCGGGGACTGTTATCCAGAATTCCATTGGAAGATCATCCAGTTTATGAGCGCCGATAAACTGATTGATATTCTTGTCAAACATCTTTCTCATTCCCGTAAGATACTCCCTAGCAACATCCTTTGCCGACATATTGTTGGGGAGACGCATAATCTCAGGATTTATGGTAGAATACGTATCTGTGGCATCAAACTCGGAAGGCAGAGTATCGTCCAGAAGCAGTTTTGTCCAAGAATACGATTTCATGCCTGCTTCGACTTCGTAGCCCCATGCTGTCCTATCGAGGTCGTCATTTTCCTCTGGGAAGGCAACTCTTGTCGGGGTTTTGATAGTATGTTCGGCGCTATGCGAGGCGGCGCCGGGGTATTTGGTCCAGGTATTTATATCTTTGAAATCAGAGGCATTTGAAAGTGCAAAACATATCCCAGAATATGTCGTTCCGTAGTCGATTCCGACCAAAAGCTTGGTTCGGGGGGTAATGATGGCCATTGTCTATGTATTCTCGAGGCCAATGAGATGATGCCTTGATTTCTCTGATGAGATAAAGAAAATTAGGAAGAATTGGCATTTGGTAGAGACGAAATACCGAGGCTTTGGGACCAGGATGGGACGATTATGCCGAATAGCTGCCTTGGGAAGGCTCCCAGCCTGACTTCATGTTTACCCAACTTAGGCTTCAATGCGTGTCACTTGCAGCTGCATTAGGTCGCGGCACGGCACACTCTTTACTTACCCTTGTGTGTAACATTTCCTTGCTGAAATTATAATGAGATTGGATATCAAACCCCTGAGTCATAGCCTTACATGCACGCTCCATTATTTGCGCCCGGAGACGGCTGCAGTTGAAGAAGTTTCTCCTGTATCTATTCGTCGTTTCTGCTGCAACTGCGTCCATAGGCATTGAAAAAGAACGTATGATGACTGCGTGTGACGAAAGTCAAGTTTACGTGGATTTGCGGCATTGGATAGGCAGCAAAGCGATGCTGCGTGTTGGTCGCAGACACCTCCTCCACGTACTGATCTGGTATTGGTCGGTGTGATAGGAAGTACTGATTAGAATCACGCATCAATTTCTAAATGGCTGCCTTTTCATCGCAAAGCTTTGTAACGTATTTTGGCCTATCAGGTGTCAAGTGGTGAAAGTAAATGCCGTGGTTGTTATATGATTTGGCCAATTTTTGCCGTGTCACCACTATAAGGCAATCGGATGTTTTTTATTGCCTGAACGGTTATCGTAGCTATAAAAGGGATACACTTAATTGTATGTTGGGCATCATTATCAAAGTCTGGCCTCCCTATGTACCAACTGTTTCCTTCCGCGCCGCCGACTTTGAGGCAGAAGCTTGAGCATATTCTGCTGAGAAATCAAACAATATGGCGGACATGTGTCTACCTGGGGTACGCATCCTAGACAAACAATCTGCTGCTGTCTGTCCCATTTTGAAACTTACTGTCATACATTTCTAGGATGGGGGATACGTCTACTCGCCAACAGAACCTTACTTCATCTTTCCCCTTTTGAGAGACCATTGCATTTCTCCATATTTAGACGATCTCGATATCGAGGCTCAAAGACCGCATGGTGACTCGAAACTCTCCTGCTCCAATGAAAGAAGCCCACTGCTGGAGAACCCTGCATCCTCTCAACAGACAGTAAGTAAGAAATTTGATTTTGGCCTGAGTAAGTTCCTAGCTCTATGGTCACTCTTCGGTGGGAGTTGCTTTGGCCATGAAATTGCCGAAATTCAAGATATAGAAGAGCTGGAGAGAAAATATGAAGCCCAAAGCAGGGAACTGGATGGGGTGCGTCGAGAGAGAGACAATCTTAAACAAAGCCTAAAGCAAGAAAGAAACATATGTGAGCAGAAATTGGAGAGTTTGAGAGCAAAGCATAAGAAAATTATCGATCAAAAAGCGGCGGAATGGAGCAAGTCTATCGAATTCGCTTCATCTCAACTTGAAGACAAAATATCCAAGGTGGAAGCTATTCCATCCCAGCTCCAGATTATAAAGTCAAAGATGAAAGCTATTTCGTCTCAGCTTCAAGATGAAAAGTCCAAGGTGAAAGCTATTTCATCTCAGCTCAAAAACGAAAAGGCCAAAGTGGCTGAACTCCAAAAATACATTGAAAAGAACGAAACAGTCGTTACAAGAGCTCACGAAACCCACGTGTCGTCATTATTCAAGAGCGTCTCAAGGCCATTCACAGACGACATGATAAAATACGAACTGAAGTGCTTCTATGAGAATTATCTTCTCCCATGGTGCGGAGATTTGGCCTCCATGGAAGTTGACGAACCAGAAAAGGTAAAGGAGAAGCTACAATCAATGGGCATCATCAATAACTGCAAAAGTTATATGACTGAACCGGCCAACTTACAGTTCTCCATGGACTTGCCTGATGGGAAAAGTCCGATGGTTCTTCTCCAAGCCGTTCTTTCGGAAACCCTTTGCGACACTTTTCTGCGCGATGCCTATTTTCTGGCAGATGGGATGGAAACGTCCAAAGTGCAAGGCCAGGATCCTTCAGATAGTCGCCGGCGGCTCAAGGAGGTTGAGGACATGCTGTGCAAAGGTGAGCTGACAACTTCAATAATACCTTGGAGATGAAAACAAATAAATCAGCGATGAAGAGAGCAAACGACGGCAGCCATATATCTGAGTCGCTAACAGACTTTCAACATCGCAGTTGACAAGAGCTTCGGAGTCGATTGGCGCATCCAAACCGTCCAATCTTTAGCAAAAGCCACACCATTCAATCTACACCTTGTACAAAACAAAGCGAAAGAGTTCATCCAAGACTTCCACTTCCTCCTCAAAGAAGTAGACGACCAAGCTCTCAAGGACCTATCCCAGCTCTTCCTCGACTTTGGCAACCTGGCGCTCAAGTTCTGGAAAATACGCACCGTCGTCAAAACACACGGCCTATCGAGATTCGCGGAGCAGAGGTTTGACGCTGAATCCCCCTTTATCGAGGCTGACGTTGTTGGCTCGCCTGCTGCACGGCGGTGTCGGCAGGGAAGGTATGTTGGAGTTGTGGTGAGGCCGCTTATTGTCTCGGAGCCTCTTGGACAGGATGGCGGAGCGAATGAAGAGGTTGTGTGGCTTAAAGCTGCGGGTTGGGTGTCTGACTTTGAGGACTCGGTTGACACTTCGGCGAAGACCGTGATTGATGATAGTGATGATGATGGCGATGGTGGTGATGATGAAAGTGGTGGTGATGATGACGATAGTGATGGTGGTGACGATGATAGCGGTGGTGGTAGTGACGATGAGGATGTGATGAGGATGATGATGACAATGATGATGACGATGACATTGTAGTGACCTGAAATAGAGCCAAATGATAAAGTATTAACAATTCTTGCATTGAGAAAACATTTACTAGAATTGGCAGGCCAATATGCAATGCCACAACACTCAGCATTCCCCTATTTACTACCCCTCTACGGAGAGGAATATGATGTCCATCTTCCTCAAGGAGCTATTGTCAGATTTGTCCGGATATTTGTCTGAACAAATAGCCAATCGGGCAATGAAAGGTGCGTCACGACTTTGAGAATTGCATCGAACAAATGGGGCTTGGAGCGTTTATTATCGTATATCCAAAATGGACTGCCAATAATATAGTAGGCATCACCCGGGTATCTATCTGCCTCTCCCCTTCACATATACCAAATCCTCCTTTTTCTTCTTTCCAATTATTTACTATAGTTATTACTCTCTCGTTTCCCCTTCTTACTTGTAGGTTTATTAGCTTATATGTTCGTTTACTGAACATTAGGAGTAGAAGCAGCCTCAGTATCCAGTTGAGCCTTCCTGGCGGCATTAATGGCACGCAACTTGGCAGTGCCAAAGCCAGCCACGCCGTCTTCCTGGTTAGCACCCAGCCAGGGCTTCTTGGAGTCGCCGAGGACGCTGCCGGACAGGAAGTAGATGACGAGACCGATGATGATGCAGACAAAGGCAATGGGGTACAGGTAGTGGATGACGTATCCAAAGACGTGGATGCCGATGATGACGCCCCAAAAGTTGGCCGTCAGCAGCGAGATGTCGAAAAAGGCAGCACTTCCCATACGCAGGATGAGGGGAGCTAGGGTGTAGAAGATGAATAGGCAGAGGGTGTAGCCGGCGAGCCAGCCGCCGACGGAGTTGTCCCAGTGAGCATCGCGGAAGGACGTGCGGTCGAAGATGGCAGCCTGAACGCCATTGATGAACATGCCGAAGAAGCCCATAAAAGCCAAGACGTGATGCATGGGGCGCTTGGACACAAGCCACTCCTCGAAAACGTTGGAAACACCATAGAGAGTGGCACCGAGAAGGCCAAAGAGATCGCCCTTAACCATATCAACACCTGGGCCGCCGTTGGAGCCAGTAATGTGATCCGAGGCAAGCAGGATACCCATGCCACCGCAGCAGATGAGGATACCAATGACCTGGAACAGCTTGTAGCGCACACGAAGCAGGAGGAAAGAGATAATGACAACGCAAACGATGGACCAAAAGTTGAGCAGCTGGGCGGACAGCAGGTTGGTGTAGCGGTAGGCCAGGACGGTAAAGTAGTTGCCCTCGACGTCGAGGAAGGACATGATGAAGTAGCGCCAGCCATCCTTGACCATGATGTCCCACCAGACACGGGGGCCATCGCGCCACAGGGTGATTGCGGTGTAGACGAGGAAGAGCAGAATGTAGTTGAAGACGGTCTGGAAGGCGGGGATGTTGGTGCCGGCATTGGCAAGGAACGAGGTAAAGGTGTTTGTGCCAGTGATGCACAGCGACAGGACCTGGCCAACGGCGATAACGGCCCAGAAGTCGGCCGTAGCTAGGTAGGACCACCAGTGGACGGACTCGGCCTCGAGGATGTGAATTCCCTGGGAGACGGTGGCATCGGTGACGGCGGCGTCATTGTTGGCGTTGTCGCCATGGTTGATGGCTTGGCTGTTAACGTTGCTGCCCTCGTTCTTGTCTCCCGAGCCGGAGGAGACGACGGTCGTGGTGAAGCCGAGCTTGGAGTCGGCCTCGATAGGGTTGACGGTCATGTTGACGGCGCCGTAAAAAATGTGTGGATGGGAAGATGAGTCGAGGAGAGGCTGAGAAGACGAGGAGGAAGCTGCTGAAGTCGACGAAGAAGCTGAAGCCGAAGCTGCAGCTGTTGGTGATGCTGATAGTAGTTGAAGGCGGGGGTTTTTTGAGCGGGTCATTCAACTGCTGGCGGTGGCGTTAGAACGACGTCAAAGTCTATTTTGATGTTTTGAAGTAGATCTTGATAGAATGACAATGCTCATATTCATACCTGTTGTAATTGTATATCTCCTGGGGCACTGTTGTCGATATGGATGCTGAATATCTCCCGGTTGGTGGAGTCTTTCTTCGTCACCTAAAGATTGCAGCAAGCGCAAAGACTCCAAGTCGCTTGCCGGTAAGCCTATGATTCTGCAGGACAGCACATAAAATCCACTCGAGCAGAGCAGATCTATAATGTAGCTGTACACGGAGAGAAGAGGATTGAGGCAAGAGAGGACAAGGAAAAAGAAAAGAGAGGAAGAAAAAGAAAAAGAGGCTAGTCGGCGGCGAGCGCGACAAGATCAATTATGATATGATCCATGGTGGGCAGAAAAAAAAATGATAAGCTGAAAGCAGAAGGTAGGCGGTGGCGGGTGCTAGCGGGAGGAGGGACGTACTAGGCAGTTGGCGGTGGAAGAATGCAGTCTAGCACGAGGGGACTAGAGGGGCGGGGGTTGCTTGAGTTGATTTTCTTTTTTTTTCCTTCTATTTAATCGACTATTGTCACGGTAGAATGAATACGAACGAGTACAGTATCGCACAGGTAAAGTGAGTGAAGTGGAAGCAAGAGAGAAGGAAGAACGAAGAGATGACAGAGAAGAGGAGAAGAGAAGGGAGCAGACAAGTCACAAAAGCTGCACTGCACTGCACTGCACACATGCCCTCGCCGAGGCTGAACGAGCTGAGACAGACCACAGGACCAAAAGCGCCGTCCATTCTGATCAGTCACCAGCGTTTCTCCAATATCACAGGGCGAGAATCAAGCACAAACGGCGCCAAGCAGCGGCCCGTCGAGTAAAAAACAGAAAAAAATCCGTCTAGTGGACGCCTTCGCCTACCCTTGCAGCGGGTCATGCGCCATTCGGGCCGCTGTGATTGGAGAGAAGCTCCCATGCTAGGTGGTGCTAAAGCAGGCTTTTATACAATAGAGCGATGAATGGGAAAAATCTTTTCTTTTTTTCATCAAAGAATGGTCGGAAAGATTGTTGGAGAGAGAAAAAGAGAGTGTGTGAGGAGGGGGGGAGCTGAAGGAGCTTGGCCATGTGGCGAGGTGGGAGCGGGCGTGGGGAAGAAGAGGCAACATGAAGATAGAAGAGTGAGTATACATCGAATGAATGGTTAGTAAGTAGTCTATTGCTGTCAACATTGAATCTATTGGATATATGAACATTGCTCTTTGCAACCATCTATTAGTATCATCATGACAGCCATCGTCCATCGTGTAAACATTGTATACTTATACTCATACACTCCATCTTGCCCCAGCGTATAAGTGCCAGCGACTCACAACAGCATCTCCACCGCGCTACAGTATTGCTCTCCAAGCCCATCCACAGACCACGTGCGTGGGGGCAACCCGAGGTTAGGTAGACAAAGAAAACAAAACTGATCAGAGCGGATATTCCCTCTTTATACCAAGGAAACAAGGCATGAGAGAGGAATCGACTCCCATGACACTGTTTCTTCATGGAAATCCGCGGGTGCCGTGAGACGCCGTAGGACGCCGTGGAGGCCGTGGCACCCCGAAGCCGCTTGTCCAGACTCTTTCAAACCTCTCCAGGTTGGTCATCCCAAATCCACAAATTAATAGTTCCAAGCCGAAGCCGAGCGCCGCACCATGTTACTGTACCGGGTTTTCTCTTTCCCACTTCAGTCATCTGCAACCCCCGGGGCGCGAAGCCGTTAAGAAACGGACGGCCGGCGAACTCCGATTCTTTTTTTGGCGGTGCTTTTCCGACGCTTTTGCTGCTTGTGTCGATCCTTGGCTTCTTGGCTTTTTCTTGGGTTGCCAAGGGCTGCCAAGAGATAGATAGATACCTATACGATTTTCGTGTTAATTCCCTCCCAATTCTTGGCTTGATAAGAACAAAAAGAACAATTAAGAAAAACTCACAATCTGAGAAAATCTGCTGTTTCCGTGAATTCATTACGCACGGCTTGCGACACAATGAATTGCGGCGGCTATGTTGTGCCGATGATGACTGGGCAGATCCTTGCCCGGTCTCGCAAAAAGCCCACCGAGGAGAAAAAAGAGCCGTGCTGTGCGTGCGTGCGGCAGTTGGTCAATAGTCTAGCCCGGCAGGCTATTTTGTGACTCTTTCATTCACGAGCTGGGTTTGATGTCCGCCATGGCCGCGCGTATAGTTTTGGCTACGAAGTTGTTTGTCGGCGTGTTTGGTGAGATTTTGTGGTCTGGGAGTGCTCTTGCTGTTTGCGCGAAGGGTTTCTTGTTAGCCAGCTGTCTTACACGAGCTCATGTCCCTTGCATAGATACTAAGTAGATGGGTGTTGTGCGTTTTTTTTTTAGACTTTGGGTTGACTTACATGCTGCGTTTGTGAGTTGCTGCTGCTGTTGCTGTGCGGCTACTGGATCCGAGACCTCGGGTGGCATTTCACGGTCTGGAAGGGATGCGAATTCCAATGCGAGGCGTTCGAAGCAGTCTTGCTCTGACTTGACTTGGGTCGCAGACGATGCAACAGACGGTGGCACCATGACTAGAAGATGAGAATATATGTATAAGCATGTGTTGACTTGTATTTGTTCACAAAAAGAGAGACATACCTGGAGTTGTCCCTGCAGATGTGCTCTGACTTGGTAACTGATTTGGATGTTGATATCGACTCTGGGTCTGATATTGGGGATTGGAAGTCTGATATTGATACTGGTTTGGATGACTCTGGTTCTGGCCCTGGTTCTGGCCCTGGTTCGAAGACATTGCTGCTACTCCAAACTCCGCCGCTTTAGTCGCATTGGCCTGCCAGTAGCCGTCTCCAAGAAGAGCAGCCCGAGCAATGGAGTTATATATGGCAGTATCCATGCCTCGTTTACTCTCCAACATATACTGAAGAGGATCAGGCTTTGTAATTATATACAAGGCCAACCCAGTCAAGTCACCCGCAACAAGGCAAGCCCGCTTTTTTTTTTTTTTCCTGGTCGCGTTAAGATTCCCTTTCTGAGAGGAGACGTCCATTCAGACAACTATATACGTACGTACGTACATACGTTGCGCTTGGCGTAGGATGGCATCATCGAGTATGAGTCCCCCCGGATAGATTCTCTCTCCCCCAGAAAAGGGCAGCGTTTCCAGCGTGTAAGCAAGCCAAGCTTTTCGCACTCACCCCACTTAGCCCGAGTAGCGAACTCGGCTCCGAAGCCGATCCCCTATTTTTTGTTTACATACAGTGGGCTGGGCTGCTTTTATTCCGTGGAGGTTTTGTGACTGAGTGAATGACTGACAGGACCACTGATCCAGACCAAAGAGAGAAAACGTTTGAGTCTTGGCTTTTTTGCTAGTGGCGCTTAGTTATCCGGGCGGAGCCTTCCCGTTTCTTCTTTGTGTGTGTTTGATGAAGGATCGTGCCAAGAAGCGCGACTCAACAACTCTTGCATGCTCGTATAGAGTCCGGACCCTTCGTCTTACAGATTCAAGCGCGGGCTGTAATCTGTATCTGTTCTAAACGCGAAATCCGAGATGCGAAACAAGAATAGTATCTACTGTAATCTGAAGAAATATTCCAAAAAATCTGCTCGAATCCTGCCGCTCGTCCGTCTCTGCATAGGTGACAAAACACTCATACACGTGTTTTGTCACCTCTATTACTTTTTTTTCGGCGAACGACTCATAGCCTGGATGTGGCTCCTTAACCCGAAACAGGAAAGCTGACCACTCTTTGCCCGATACACTCTCGCCGAAGGCACTGAAGCGGCATACGAATCAGCAGCGCTTCCAGTTTCCAGAATCTTCATCTTCATCTTCATACAAAGGGCGCGGCGAACTGACACTTTGCCTTGCCTCCCCTGTGCTACTTTCTCAGCTCAGCCGCTTATTATTTTCGCATCTTTTTACCCAAGAGCCTCGATCCTTTGTCAGCGAAAGGCGAATGGAAACCAACTCACAAGCTTATACTATGGATATCTACCCTCTTTAAAATAGGCTACGCCAAGGCCTACGTTGCCCAGGTTGGGAGTTTGCACGAGTCAGAGACGCACTCACTTGCTGCAACGTCAGCGCTGTGCGCGGCCGGCCGGTTCTGGACAACCGGATGTCACAACGGATGCAACCTCTCTCTCTCTCTTTTTTTTTTTTTAATTGATTTGATTTGATTTATTCTTGGATCATATTTTGAGCCTTCTTATTTTAGACGCATGCGAGCCTCGTAACGAATAATTGTCAACATGACCTATTCTCGGCGTTATAGTGGGCTGCTGTGACTCTATTCTCTGACGTTGGGTGTTGGTGTTCTATTCACAGTTAGCTGCTTTCCATATTGATACGGACAGTAACCGTCGATTTGATCCCGACTCCGAAGCCGCGACTCGGCTTTCTGCCTCCGTCCATTTGCAAATTGCTCACTATCTGCAACATCACAAAAAGGTTCAAGATGCACGACGTCGCGCAACTTCGGTATCGGTAGCTGCTTCGGCATAGGTCTGACCGGAAGTTGCATTTGAGATTGCACCGACTAGTTGCTTGGCTGTATTTCAAGGATGCTATCTGTTGCTGCATAGGGCAAACACGTATTGGCCAGTTTATACGAGGCCGGACTTATTGTTCTTGGCACTGCTTAAACTCCAGCAAAGGTTCTATATTTGTTGACATTGGTTCACAAGAGGCTATACGATGGTAAGTTGACGCCATTAGGCAGGAGAGAAAAATTTTCCAATTTGTATATTGCAGAAAGAAGAATGATGTTTATCGAACCAAAATGTGTTGAACAGGAAATGATGTCTAATAACAGAAAAGATCCCCCCGAGAGAATGTAAGAATACAATGGTGATGAAGAAGAGAAGAGGAAGAGGAAGAACAGGAAGAGCAAGATGCATGTTAAAAACAAGGGGTCGGTGCCCCAACAGCGAACGTCAGAATAAGAGAAACCCTAGAGCGCATTGCTTCTTCGCCAGAGATGCAGATGCAGACGAATGATGTAGACGCCGTCGTCCATGAAGAAAGGAATCCCTCCCAAAACATCGCTTTTCTTTAACAAAAACAAAAGACCGACACGAAACAGAAATAGGACAAAAAAAACAGCAAGCAACAACAGAAGTAGAAACAAAGTCAGCCCCTCAAAAAAGAGAGGACAAAGGAACGAAAGAAGGATAGAAAGCAAGCAGGCCCATCAAACCAAATCACTCCCCAACAAGAAGAGAAGAATACAACGCAGTGCAATGCAATGCAATGCAAAAGACTTCAACGCTCAAACTCATGCACGCGCTTAGTACCAGGTCGGCGGCGTCGCCCAGTGCCTCAGCATCGTCTCAATCGCCGCCCTCCACTCGTCCTCAAAGCACGTCGCCAGTTGCTGCACCATCTTCTCGCTCGGGCCCTTTCCTCCCCACATCTCCGGCTTCCGTGCTTCGGCGTCCGAGAAAATCCTCACCAGCCCGTCGTCCCGCATCCGTGTTAGGCACAGCCACGCCAGGTTCCAGCTGCGGTTGCTCTCCGGGTCTGAGCGAACACGCCGGTGCGCCTCGGTGACAATGTCGGCGCTCAGGGGATAGTTTCGGGTCAGGCCGCGGAGCTCAATGAGGAACTGGTTGCTCGATACATAGTGAATCCAGGCCGAGGTCATGGGCTGCTGAAAGGCTCGTGCCTCTGCCTCCGAGTCGCACGTTGCGGCGATGCGCTCGATGCGGCAGAGCTCCGTCAGAGTGTTGATTCGGTGGGTGTTGAGCGAGTCGATGAGCTGTGAGACGGATGACTGTGCCGTTGTGTTAGCAAAGTGCTTGCCTTACATCGTCAAGCCTTCCTGGCCTCGTCTTGCATATAAGCCAGCAGTTTGAGTGTATACAAGAGTTTGTGTATAACTTATACATGGTAGTATTTGCATACACATGGATTGATGTACGCACGCTTATGCTCCTTATGCAAGACATCCCAGGGGGTAGAGGGGAACCAATAGCATGACAACTTACCCGAGTCTTCTCTGGAGTCTTGGAACCCCTGGAACTCGAACTACCGCCGCTTCGAGGAGTGGACATGGTTGCTTGGGTTTGCTGGCTGACTGTTGAGACAAAGTTTTGTATGAGCAAAGAGGAGCGAGGTTTTGTCGGGGTCGTTGTCGATGTAGTTGTTGTTGTCGTCGTCGTCGTTGCGGTTGTTGGTTGTTGCAGGTTGTTATCGACTCTGTTGGTCTTAGGGCTGTTGGTAGATGATGCAAGACGGGGATTTTTGGTTTATATCTTCTGTTGAAGCTCGAAAAGGTGAGAGGGTCCAATTTCCTATCGCAGAAGCCCTCTTGAACTACCCTTGCCTCGGTCATGCCTGAAAAGAATAGGTGTGTGTGTGATGCCTATAGTTAAGAGAGGTTTGGAAAAGTCTGCCTGCAACCAACATGGATGAAGCTTATTGTGTCTATAGTCTCGCAGCATCGAAACGCTGCAAGTGACTCAGTTCGAAATGATGAGGAGCCTTCGCAAGGCGTTGTCGATGGGGGTTCATCATGAGAATGCCAATACACGGCCCGGTTGTCAGCGGATGTAAACTGTTCCGTTGAGATGGGAATGGATGAGCAACAAAGGACCAGGTGAGAGAACAAGGTCCAAGGTGTCCAGTCCACAGCTCAAGGTGGCTGCATGGGATGGGGTGGGCTTCCCGTGCTGACGATGGGCCAGACTCCCCACGTCTTTGCAGCCTGAACTTATCGTTTGCAATGAGCAATGCTAGTCGGTCTGACTCTAGGGCCATCTGATACCATCGCCAGACCAAGCCGGGTACTAGGACACATGGCTAGCTCCAACGTTCTTTGTCGTCTACCCCCGACCCCCATAGGGCTTTCTCTCATTCTGCCCTGAAGGTGGAGCTGTGAGATGCGAGGAACCTGCCCGGAAAGCTGCTTTCCCTTCATTGCAATGCCTGATAGTCGGTGCCAATAGGAGTTTAGAGTGGACTTGAAGCGTAAAGAGCTGTAATGGTTCACAAAGCCTGGTTGGTGCCGGATCCACCGAAGCGATCGACTGCAGAGTTGCAGCGCTAAGACCAATACCAGGATTAGAAGCATCAGCAGTAACAGCACCAAGACGCCGGTAGTGGTGGCGGGTGTGGAATGGCGGGTGTGTGAGAAGGGGATCAAATGGGCTAAACGGCGAAGCACACCAAACATGCAAGCTAGCAAGGCGTCGTTGAACCACTTTTGGCAAATGGTAACTCCGCTGGTTCCTGGCCAGGGTCTGAGCTAAGCCGAATCGATGGGCTCATCTTGCAGGTCAGGTCAGGGCAGGGCCAAGGAACATTCTTCCAGGGCGGATGTGGACACATGGCGGATATGGCGGGCATGGCGGGTGTCAGCGCGAGCCGCATCGTTTTCATGGGTGGGAGCAGAGCCCGGCAGGATTACGGAAGCGCGCCGCGGAGGCTTGCGGCGTTTCTCTGGCGGTGTTTCTTGACGGTATTTCTCTGCTGTGCATGCGCATAAGCCCGCTGGCAAATGGCCAGGGCTGGGGCGATAGAATAGACGCGCTAGGCATCTGTTCTCGTATTCGAGCGATTCGTGGCCTTGCCTAGCCGAGTCAAAAAGTTGCCGTTGATTTGAGTTGAGTTGAGTCGAGTCGAAGGACCTTTTGGTAGGTTGTCTTGGCCCTGTAATGCAAATACTGGACTCCGTTGCATCAATCCAAATAACGATTCAGTTACTGGAAGCGGCAACTTTCTCCACGCCAGCCCCACGCCGCTCCAAAGATACTGACCCTTGCAAGTTCCTGGTTTGGTGCCATGCCGTGCAGGGAAAAGATGGCGATGATGGGGGATGGCGCAGAAAAGATGCGAGGCGGCCAATGGGAGTCGCGGTCGCCGGATATCCGAATTGAACCGTTGCGTTGTGCGCAAACAAGCGCCCCTGCGCGCTTAGACAGGGTTAGACGCAGCACAGCCACGCAATTAACCGCGATGGTGGCTAGGGGAGGGGCTGGAGGCGCTAGTAGAGGGCTGAAGTGGAAAAGTCTCCGACCGCCGCTAACCTGGAGCCCGCCTAAACTCGAATGATGCACAGCACCAGCTCGGGGTACCCCGTAAGCACGCATCACAGTGATGTGAGTTCATGAGACGTAAAGTCTGCCTCGCCTGAGCTCGTGCTCCTTTCGGATCTATCCTCTTCCGCGCGTCTACGCGCCTATCACAGCTCGAATCCAACAAGCGCCAAAACCCACGCGGGAGATGGAGCCGGTAGCTCGCATCCGGGCTGAGTCATGCCTTTTTAGGCATGCAAAGAGGGTTGTGAGGCCTCGCGCTTGTTTGGACGACAGCCTGGAGTTGTGTCGCCGGTTGTTTGTTTCGACGAGTTTGCACGCACACGACCACACTTACACACCAGGCGCAACGTCATTGGGGTCGGCTCTCGCAGGCGCTACGGAGGAGCTGTCCCATCTACCAATGCATAAATACCGGCACCTTTGTCCAGCTCATGCAAGATGATGCCGGCAGCACAGATGCTCTCCGGTGTGCGGCTGTCGGGGGGCGGCCGTCGCGGCCGTGGTGTGCGAAATACGGACGTCTGCCTTGCATGACCTAACAATTCCGCCCGTGTTATTCCACAATACTCAACGCTCCATACTGCCCCTCTGCTCGGGCCGGAGTGACATCTAGGCGGCAAAGATAAAAGGTTTATTGCCTACTACCTTTTACTATACTGGTAAGCTTCTCCATGACTGGGTCCGTGAACTCCTTGAGCAGTCAATCTCGCTTCACTCGGTGCTGTTTCGGCCGAGGCAGTTTCTCCCTTTACTCTGCCGCCTAACCCTTGCTGAAATTATTTCCAAGCCCTTATTACTAACAATATTATTTTTATCCCCCTTCGAGAATTAATATAGAACGCTGGATCGCCGGTTGTGGGTGCAGATGCCTATTAATTAGCTAGGGAGAGCAAATATTGCAGCAGCAGGGGTTCAGCACTTTATATGAGCTGCCGACCTGCCACGATTGCCCAATGCTCACTCCTCGTTAATTGGGACAATCTCGGTCGCTTTGCAAATACTACTTCTAGTATTATCGCTACTACTAGTAGTAGGACTAGAATGTTGTTTGTCTCTGCCAGCACGACAACCATTTGGCCTGGGCTGTTTGTTTCGTTTCTGGTGCGACCGGCGGGGCCTGGGTCTGCACCGAGCCATAAAAGCATGGCCCTAGCACGTTCGACTTCTCCCTGAGTGCACCAACTGGCATCAATTTTGCTTACTCGTATGCTTATTACATCAAATGGTTTCACATTGGGTGGTTTTATTAGCGCTATGATACAAGCTTCATCTGCTGTGCACGGGCAGATGCGCGCTGAAAGAGGAGAAACATCTGGCAACAGTAGGACATTTAGCAGGTAGGTATGGTTTCACAGTGGCCTTGATACAACATCGGTAAGCAGGTAGACAATATGGCGTCATATTCAGGTAGAGTTAGTTTGAGAGAAAGAAGAGCGAGAAACAAAACATAAGAACACGAAAAAGATAGGGAATAAGGGAAAAGGGAAAACAACATCAGCAAACAGCAAACGGGCATCATCACTGCAGATCCCCATTCAAGTGGGCAACCCCGTTGTCACGGTACTTCAGCTCCCATCATTAATTTGCTGTGCTCCCTCGTATTGTCCCTTGTTTGTGACCTTCGGCCATGGCCGTCCAGCTTCCAATTAGATCCAAGATGTGCTCTCAGTGCTGCCCAATCCGGCTAGGCGCTCTGAGGCTATGCACTCCTGTTTCAACTTGGGGAGTGCGGATCCCTCCAGGGGATGCAGGTACCATTACTTGCAATTTACAGCGCTGCAGGCACCGCTACAGGTACCTGACAGAAGCCAAGGGACCGCTACAGCAACCGGCACGGTCCCTGAAATGCACGTGATTTCAGCTGTCACTCCCCCTGCCTGCAATTTCGCCATGGCGCAGCTCAAAACTGCCGTCCTTTCTCTCATCAACTTTCTTTTTGGCCTCGACATTGCAAGCCTTCTCATTCTTAGCATTGCCTCGTTTTCTTGTTGCGACGTTCATTTTCTTGTCCACAGACGTTCTTTCATTTAACACTGCCCAACACGGCCCAATAGACTCACTCAATCGCTCTTTAGCTACTTTGCTCGTCGCACATCACGCTCTTTGCACTGCATCAGTAACATTCAATCAATACATTTCACCATGAAGCTGTCTTCGACCATCGCGACTGGTGTTGCCCTTGCGGCCGGTGTTTCTGCTGGACAGAAGAACTACCTCGGCTTCAACTCCGGCAACACCCTTCCCGACGAGTCCGCCAAGTTCGAGAAGGACTTCTTGGCCGAGTTCACCACCGCCCAGAAGCTTGTTGGCGCCCCCGGCACCTTCAACGCCGTCCGACTCTACACCAACATCCAGGCCTACTCCACAAACACCCCCATCGAGGCCTTTTCAGCCGCCGTCAAGACCAAGACCTACATCCTCCTCGGTGTCTGGGCCTCTGGCACCACCAACATCAACAATGAGCTTGCTGCCCTGACCGCTGCCGTCAAGCAGTTCGGCACCGACTTCACCGATCTCGTCATCGGTATCTCCATTGGTAGCGAGGATCTGTACCGTGACTCAGCCACCGGACGAACCAACAAGGCTGGTGTCGGCAACGGCCCCCAGGAGATTCTCGGCTTCATCAACGACTACAAGAAGGCCTTTGCCAACACTCCCATGGCCAGCGTCCCCATTGGTCACGTCGATACCTGGGATGCTTGGGTCAACGGCACCAACAAGGTTGTTCTCGACGCTGTCGACTGGATTGGTGTTGACGAGTACCCCTTCTACGAGACCGGCAAGGGCAACGACATTAGCAACGCCGGCAAGCTCTTCGACGCTGCTTACCAGACCACCCTTGGCGTTGCCAATGGCAAGCCCGTCTGGGTTACCGAGACTGGCTGGCCCCTGACCGGTCCCGACTGGGACGAGGCCAAGCCCAGCGTCGCCAACGCCAAGTCGTACTGGGACCAGATTGGCTGCCAGAGGCTGTTCAACAAGGTGCCCACCTTCTGGTACAACCTGCGTGACTCCAACCCTGCCAACCAGGTCAAGTTCGGTATCAGCCAGAGCCTGTCCTCTACTCCCTCATTCGACCTGACCTGCCCTCCCGAGTCCTCGGAGTCCTCCAGCGCCATCACTAAGCCTACCGGCAAGTCTTCTTCCACGGCCACCACTCTCGTCCACGCCACCGGAACTCCCTCTCCTGTCAAGAGCGGCTCTGACGACAGCTCTTCCAACAACGCTGGAGGTTCCAAGTCTAGCAACGGCGATTCTTCCAGCACCACATCAGGCGCCCCTGCTGCTACCACCACCAGCGCTGCTGCCGTGACCCGATTCTCTGGCGCTGCCATTGCCGGTGTGGCCCTGATCGCCGGTGTCCTGGCCTTGTTCTAAGCATGAAGATGTTCTTGTAAATAGGGGTTCGTACTTTGAGGAAGATAGATGTTGATGGGTTTCTTGGGAAATAGAATAAACCAACGATAGACTGGTTTTTTGACAATAAATGCTTGGCTATAATTTTTTTTTAAAACAATAATCTTTTTTCACCATTGTCTCCTAGTACGTCTCGTTCGATGTAGATCAGCATCAGTACCTCAGTTTTGGAGATGCGAACGAGCAGAGTTTGAAATAAAAAATGAGGCTTCTTATCATTTTCCCCTATTATACTATGCTAAATCTATTTCTACTTTTACTAAACTAAAATCAACGCTATTGCCATACATATCCATACATCCAACGCCCAATTTAGAGAGGAGACACGCACATCCACGAAATCTCTACCTGTAGAGATTATACAGCTGTGCTTCTTATTCTTTTTCTTCCATCATACACATACAATTTGGCTGTTCATCTAGACAGTTCCGGTGCGGAACAGCTCCAGGTGCTGCTTCTCAAGGCTGACGCCCTTCTTGAGCAGCTCAGCTCGCGTCTGGATCATCCACTCCTCAGGACCGCAGATGTAGTACTCGGCAGAGGCATCGCTCACAGGCAGCACTCCCTCAGCCTCGAGGGTGTCCAGGCTAATGCGGCCGGCGTAGTCGTACTGCTGGCCCTTGACGTCGGCGTCGCTGACGTTCTTGATGAAGATCTTGGTGGACAGGTTGCTGTGCTTGGCGTCAGCCTCGCGGATGTGCTTGCCGTATGTCACGGCTCCAGAGTGTCGAGCACCGTGGATCCAAGTCACGGGGCGAGCACCCTGAGACGAGTTGTCAAGGATGGTGTCGAGGATGGATAGTAAGGGGGTAACGCCAACGCCGGCAGAGAGCAGCACGATCGGGGCGGTCACGGGCGTGTCAGAGGCGCTGAAGGTGAACTCGCCGTGGGGAGGGCTGAGCTGGACCTTGTCGCCGACCTTGTACTGCTCGTGCAGGCGCTGAGAGACGAGGCCGGCGATCTTGCCGGCGGCGAGCTCCTCGACGGTGTACGAGTCGACGTCCTTTTCCTTCTTGACGGTGACGCGGTACTGCTCGGCGCTCTGGTGGGGGGCCAGGCTGAGGCTGAACTGGCGGCTCTGGAACAGGCCGTTGAGCTCCGGGATGGGGATCTGCAGGCTGACGTACTGGCCGGGCAGGAACTGAGGGAGCAGGCCACCGTCGGAGGGCTTGAGGTAGAAGCTGGTGATGCCCTCGGCCTCGTCCTCGCGGCGGGCAATGGTGAAGTCGCGCCAGCCCTGCCAGCCAGCCTCGCTGTAGAGCGTCTTCTCGCGCTGGATGAAGATGTCGGCCAGCAGGCCGTAGGCAATGGTCCAGGCCTGCTCGATCTCCGGGGTGAAGGCGTCGCCGAGGATCTGCTTGAAGGCGCCGATCAGGTACTTGCCGACGATGGGGTAGTGCTCGGGCTGGATGAAGAGCGAGACGTGCTTGTGGGCGATCTTCTCGACGGCTCCCGCGATGACGCCCAGGTTGTCGATGTGGGTGGCGGCGGCGAGGACGGAGTTGGCGAGGGCGGCTTGCTGGGCGCCGGTCTGCTGGTTGCGCAGGGAGAAGTAGTTCTTGAGCTCTGGGTGGGCGGCGAGCATGTTGGCGTAGAAGGTGGTGGTGACGGTGGTGCCGTGCTCGCGGATGATGGGCACGGTGGACTTGATGATGGCGATCTGCTCTGGGCTGAGGGCGGCCATGGTGATGGTGATGTTTGGTTTTTTGGTGTTGCGGTGGATGTGTGGTCTATTAGTTGCTGGAGTTTTGTTTTATACTTGAGAGACACGGGATGGGTGCGAATTGATGTCTGCCTTCTCTGCCGTGTTGTCTCACTTTTGGGTTCCTGATTATTATTTCCAAGGTTTGTTTTTTTCCTTCCTTTTTTTCGGGTGTGTGTGCTGGCAATAGCCTATTGGTTTTGTTCCGTGTGGCTCTATAGTTCTATACGGAGTCTAATAGAGGTCGCAAGTCTATAACAAAGACGGGGAAAAAAAAAAGAACAATTGATGTTGTTGTTATCGTGTGTTGATGATCCGAATAATAAACCCAGAAATCATCACGACAGCGTCATTCCCTTATATATCCATCCTAACCAAGAACAAAAAATCTCTTCTAGTCTTTTCCACGCTGCATCTCCATTCTGTTCAGAACGTCTCCGCGCATCTGCAGGCGCAGCCTCTTTTGCGCTTACACACGCAAGCGCTGGGGGGCAGACCAATCCGATAGCCGCCATTACACCAGCCCGGAGATCCGGAGACGCTGGATTCACGCCGCGCCCGGTTACTTTATAAGAAACCTTTCGGAGGACCCTTTTTTTTTTTTTTCACGCTCCTGGTCCCTGGATTTTTTGCATTGCGCATGACGGGCTCCACTGCGGACTTGGGTGGGCTGATATTTGGAAGATGTAAGGACGGAACGGAGCGGCGCACATGGAAATAATCGGAATGCTTTTTTTTTTTTTTTTTTTTTTGTTATACAGGATTAGTTGAGTACAGGAGGTACCCGGTTGAGAGCTGAACTAAGGAGAACACGGTGGTGCGATCCGGTTTTGCGGCAAAAGAGAAAGAAGAATAAGACGCAAAAAGAGTCATGGAACCCATCGATCATACGAGTTTTCGTCAGGCGTGAGAAATAGCCTTGGGAGTTTGATTTGGAGCATATCCGCGGAGACTGAGGTTTCTACTGTTCTTCATTTTTTTACGTTTGAGGTTATCTTGATTTGTCTTTCTGACGTGATGTGACGGATGAGTCGATGTTTAGTTATTGCTTGATCACAGCCAGCTAGCAGTGGGCACACGGATTCTTTCACTGTACTTTTCGGTTTCTCTTTCTGTCTCTTCTTTCCTTTCTTAGTATTGCTTTATATTCATTCTAGATTCCAGTATTTCTTTTCTTTTTAGACAGTTGATTGTATGTCCTGTACATATTCAACTGCCGGCTTGTTACTATCTACTGTCTCTATTTGGCATCGGTATAGTAAATTGTCTAGAATACTAGGTACTTATGCAGGTGCTCACCCGGACTTCTTCGGAGTGACGTTATCCCACCATTCAACGGCTGTCTAGCCCGGGCGAGCGATTGACCCCGTACTTTATGCCTCTCTGCAAGCTATATAAACTTATTGTGTTGTTATCAGCTTTCAAGTGGGCCTCTTTGAGCCCTAGCTGAAGAATTGCTTTCGATGTGATCAATTAAAATCCTGGTTTGCGATAGTGCAGGGTATGCAAGCATGCAGTATCGAGTGTGGAGGATCGGTTAGACCCCGGATTCGAGCTTGTAAGCTCACAGTCAGAACTCTTTTGCTTGGTGCCAGTTGGCATCTTTCAGTCGTAAGAAAAGTCAAAAAAGAACAAATCACATGGGGAATACTATTTTTGTCAATACAGGATACATGCAGCATCGATAAACACTCTTTTCGCTGGCAGCACTGCTGACATAACAAATGATGCTCTCTGAAATCCTAGGCCTAATGCGTCAAGCTTGCCCACCGATAAGCTGATAAAGCTTCTGCTTAGTCATCTTGGAACGGGGAAAGGTGGCCGTTGACGACATCCAGCCCACCAAGCTGCTCCAAAGAGGCATCCAGCTATGAACACCACATAAGCTGCCAATATGCGACGCTCACTGCAATCGGCCCTGCTGCTGGGCCTGTCGTCGCTCGTGGCAGCTGTCTACAAGGACGAGGTTGGCCAAATCGACTTCCACCACGCCCTCGTCGGCCTGCCCCAGAGCGAGACGACCTTCTTCCACCGGCCCAAGAAGGACGAGAAAGCGAGTCTTCTATATACACTCAGCGATGTTGGAGTCCTGGGCGCCGTGAACCCCAATTCGGGCGCTCTTGTTTGGCGACATCAGATTTTCCCGGGCATCTCCCATGGAGGCGGCCACCTGAGGGCCCCCGAGGGCGAGAACTGGATAATTGCTGCACATGGCCAGCAGGTCCAGTCGTGGGCTGCGCTGAGCGGCAGGAACCTGTGGCAGACCGAATTCAATGGCCAGGTCAAGGATCTAGAGGTTATGGAGCTGACTGAGAGCGCGAGAAAAGACGTCCTCGTCTTGTTCGAAGAGGATGGCGTCACGGTTCTGCGCAGGCTGCACGGCGTTTTGGGAACCGTGGTTTGGGAGTTCCGCGAGGTCTCCAAGGATATCCCTCTCCAGGTGTCCACCAGCCTCTCTAATGTCTATGTCATCAGCCTTCACGGATCCCCCTCTTCCTACAGCTTGAAAGTCACCTCGTTGGAGCCCGCCACGGGAGGACGAGTTGACCACTTGACGGTTGGCACCAAAGGCGATGTCCAGGGACCGCAGGATGTCATGTTTGTCGGCGCAAACTCGGCTGCTCCAATTCTGGCATGGGCCAGCAACGATCTGGCCAAGCTCAATGTGCACATCCTGGGCACAAAGTCCAAGCAAGACTTTGCGCTCCCCGCGGATACCGTCTCCGTCGAGATTCACGCCCCGCACTTGACCCAGTCTCAGCCTCACTTCTTGGTTCACACCCGTACCACCACTGGCAACAAGGGCGAGGTCTTCCATACCAACATTAAGTCTGGCCAGATCACCAAGGCTTATGAGCTTCCCCTGCTCCCTGGACTTGGCGCGTTCTCTACCAGCTCCGAAGGCGCCAATGTCTACTTTACTCGCGTTACCAACGACGAAGTCCTCGTGGTTTCCTCCGACTCTCACAGCGTCTTGGCTCGTGATCCTCTCAAGTCCGACGCCCGCGTTGAGGCCGTTCACGCCGTTTCCGAGGTCATCAAGAAGGCCGGTGGCAAGGAGTTTGCTATCCGATCTGCCACCGTTACCAAGTCTCAGGACTGGGTGCTGATTCGAAACGGTCAAATCGACTGGACTCGCTCCGAGGGCCTCAGCGGCGCCGTTGCCGCGGCCTGGGCTGAGATCCCTGAGGCCGAGAACTTGGCCAAGGTACTGGCCGAGGAGGCACACACCAACCCGTTGGACGCCTACATCCACCGCCTTACTCGCCACATCAACGATCTCCAGTATCTTCCCGAATACCTTGCTACTATCCCAACTCGAATCATTGAGAGTGTTACTGGTGGCGCTGTTGTAGTGTCCAAAACTACAGGTCTTCACCGTGACTCGTTTGGCTTCAACAAGATCATCATCGTCGCCACCCGCCGTGGTCGATTCTATGCCCTAGACACCGGAAACCATGGCGAGATTGTTTGGTCCGCTGATGTGTTCCCTCAAGCTCCCGGTTCTACACTGGATGTGAAGGGTATCTTGGTCAATGATTCCGAAGGCACAGTCACAGTTCGCGGCGCCAATGGCGAGTATGCTGTTATCAAAGTGGCCGATGGACAAGTTGTCGAGTCTCAATCCGGCAACGACTTGGCTGCCGTCTCTGCTACCGCCGTAATTGAGAGCGAGGGTAGCAAATGGCTGCTTCCCCTTGGACAGGACAGAAAGCCGACGGGCGATGCCCTGAAGGATCTTACTCTTGACCAGACCATTGTTATCCGAGAGGACGACGATTCCATCAAGGGAGTCAAGTTCATCAGCCAAGATGGCGAAATTGTCAAAAATGAGATTTGGCAGCTCCAGCTGCTCCCCGGCCAGAAGATTGCCAGCATTGCCAAGACCCCTGCTCATGACCCAATTGCCTCCATCGGCCGTGTGTTGGGAGACCGAAGCGTCAACTACAAGTACCTGAACCCCAATGTCGTCATCATTGCTGCCATCGACACCGCTGCTTCAGCCCTTTCTGTCTATCTCTTAGACACGGTTACCGGCCAGCTGCTTGCATCCCAAGTCCACGAGGGTGTGGATGGCGACAAGGATATCTCATGTACACTGTCGGAGAACTGGTACAGCTGTGCTTTCTTTGGACAGTATACCCTAAACGATGGCACGGACCGCGACATCAAGGGATACCAGGTTGTCGTGTCTGACTTGTACGAGTCGCCCGCAGCCAACGACCGTGGTCCTTTGGGTGATACAGAAACATTTTCGCCCCTGGATCCCGTTGATACTCCAACCGGCGTGCCTCTTCCATGGGTTGTTTCCCAGACATGGATCCTGTCGGAGCCTCTGAACAACTTGAGCGTTACCCAGACACGTCAAGGTATCAGCAGCCGACAGCTCTTGGCTTACCTGCCCGAGTCTCACGCTATCCTCGGCATCACTCGCCATGGTATCGACCCTCGTCGACCTGTTGGCAGAGACCCATCTGCAGCAGAGATTGAAGCTGAGGGCCTCGCCAGGTATACGCCTGCCATCTTTATTGATGGGCGGAATCTGCTTAGCCACGAGCGGGATGTTGTTGGTGTTAGGGGCATCGTGACCACGCCGGCCGTGGTTGAGAGCACGAGCTTGTTGGTAGCATATGGTATTGACATCTTTGGAACTCAGATTTCGCCGAGCGGCCAGTTTGATATTCTGGACAAGGGATTCAACAAGGTCACTTTGCTTGCTACCGTATTGGCGCTCACTTGGGGAGTCGTGCTGTTGGCACCTATGGTATGTGTACTACCCTTTTCGAAGCAACGAAGACTTCGGGACGATAACTGACTTGTTACGCAGGTTCGGAGAAAGCAGATTAATCGGATGTGGGAAGCATTTTTGTAAGAAAGGAACACGACGATGTGATAGAGAGGATAAATCACGGATACCACATGCTGGATTTATAATTAGGTGGCGCGCGCGCGCATTTGCTTTGGGGGCCTGCGCTTTAATGTATATGAACAATGAAAGAAATGGAAGGAATATTTGGATGACAAATTTTTAATGAAGCTCTATTTGTTTTTGCTTTGGTCTATTCATCGCTCGCTCTAACTAATGTCATTACCACGCCTAGGCCTCGGGCCAGTTACCAGTGAAGGCGATACAGCTCCCGTTGGCACTCTGGCCAATGCCATCCTCGCTCAGGAACGCCACGTATCTTGCTACATGGTCGACTGGCACGTTGTTCATCTGGGGATGCGCCGCCTTGACGGCCTTGAAGCCCTCGACGTTCATGCCCGCGGCGAACGCATCGCTAATGTTGGTCTCGGTCATGCCGCCCGGCTGTAGCGCAACCGAGTAGATGCCCTTGGGGCCATAGAAACCCGCCGTGTGCTTGGTCAGCGCAATGAGCCCGTGCTTGGACGCAGTGTAAGCTGCTCCAGCGGTGAGGCCCGAGAAGGAGGCCGTGGAGCCGATGTTGATGATGAGGCTGCCCGGTTTGCCGGCTTCCTCTACGCTGGCTTGCAGGTGCGGCAGGGCGTACTTTGTGACGAGGAATGATCCGGTAAGGTTGACGCCGAGGATGGCATCCCACATCTTCTTGTCGCAGTCGCCGACGGGGTCGAACTTGTCCATGATGCCGGCGTTGTTGATGACGATGTCGAGGCGGCCGAAGTGGGCTATGGACTTTTCGATCAGGGCCTTGACGGACTCTTCGTCGGCGACGTTGGCCTCGAGGGCGAGGACGCGGTCTTTGGAGTACTTTTCTGAGAGCTCGGATGAGGCGGTGGCGAGGCGGGATGGGTTGATGTCGCAGATGGTGACGCTGGCGCCGCGGGAGAGGAGGGTCTCGGCGATGGTACGGCCAAGACCGGCGGCGGAGCCGGTAACGAGGATGACTTTGGAGGTGAGAGACATGATGCGTATTATGATGAAGATGGTTCAAGAATGACAGAATACAGAGGGAGGATGGGAGGGTTGAGAGAGGGCATATATGGTGTGTATCAATGGTTACACACAAAACCAATGCTGGCAGTTCCCCCCTTCATATACACAAACCCAGTCCGCAGTTCTCCAACTCCCCGTTTCCCGCCCAGCCCAGTTTCTGCCTGCCAGCCTCGTCGAAAGAGGATCAAACAGGCAAAATCCGGCTCCCGCCCTGCCTTGCTCCTCTGCCGCCGCGCATGTGAGGCCTCGCCTTACTTATCGCCCGCAAAGCAAATACGCGTATAGACGGTGTCGAGCCAAGCGCAACGAAGCCACCCCCAATATTGGCTTCAGCCGCAGTCGGCATCGGGAGGATTGTCCGACTGCTGCGGGCGATGCCAGCTGAGAACTGGGATTACGATTTGTTTATCTAGCTGTGTTTGGGAGTATTTTCGCATGTGAGGGCTTATTTTTAATCCAGTCATAGGCATATTTTACTCTTGGTTTTTGAACTGCTCACTCTCTTTATTCCACCGCAGCTGGAGTTTTAAGAGGGATTGTCACTGTGTGGAGTTCTTGGGGTACTCTCTTTTAGGTGAGACGCTTCAAGCGGCCGCCATTTGCGGGAAAATTACCGTATTAGGCATTTTATACAGATTGCAACTTGGAGCGACAAGTTGGAGATGCGAATACGACTGGCAGCGAGGACTTGAGATTGCGAGTTTCTCCTCAGTTGTATACGAAATACGTGTATAGGATATCGAACTACGGGGTGTTTTATGGGGAATACATAAGTAATACGCGTATTTAGCGGCTCGAGGCGGGTCTATGGCCTGGGAGTTTCAATGCCCTTGTAGATGAGACGATCAGGGGCGGCAAGCGTGAGGGGCATAATCGGAAGCTATGGACAATAATTCCGGATAGAAGCAGTACAGTAATGAATTAACATGGCTTGACATGAACCTTCAAAGCTGCATGTTGTGAACCCATTGTCGTGGTGATAAACCGGGGAGATTGCTACAAGAAGAGTTACATGCGGGTAAGATACATGGACTGCGTAGACTCTTCGGACTCTAAACAAGAAAGTGATTGATGGCGTTTAGAGCGCTGCATTTTGTGTCAATTAGATGCCATGAGCGATTTTTTAATTCATATTACTAACTTGCCACTATCTAATCTTATGCTATATAAGTATCTGCCTGTGAATTCCATGCTCTTACTGAATATCGTTAACAAGACTCAGTATGTCACGCTGGGGGTGCGATACAATGAGTGATGTTGCCTTGCCCAATTCAGCTGCCATCTTTCTACCATCTGCTCTGGACGTGTGCTCTTCCCAGAACTCCAATGAGAGGTACACACACTCATCGCCGAGTGCGCCTCTAATGTAGACGGCGTACTGTATCCATGTTAGCTTGTATTCACTTATCATATATGGGCGTTGTATCAAATACCTCTACTGGGTCAAAAGCATCTCGAACGTCGAATGTATGTCCGTCGCATGTCTCTTGGGCCACGTTTGTATGTCTAGCAATAGACAAGGCTGTGTTGAACATCTTGTCAGAGCCACGGGCTCCCAGATCCCGCCAAAGTTGGGCCACAGAGTAAGCTTGATGCTTCGCGTTCTGCACGAACTCTTCACGGGTGTTCCTCAAAATATCCAAAACAGCGCAATCATCATTTAGCTGAACGTGGCTCGGCATTAGATAGAATAGAGGACCCATCATCTCGTCGACTCCATCAACTGGGACATCTCGCGCCGAGACAATGTTACCGAAGCAGGGAGCTCGCGATCCTGTCCAGCGCTTTAGTACGAGGGCCCATGCAACTTGCAGAATGTTTGCTAGGGAGACCTCTCGCTCTGCACAGAATTTTGTGATTTTCCTCGCGTCTAGGTCAGTAACATCAATACTGAAGGTGCCCCGCGCGTCGATGGCAGGCTGTGTTGAGGCAGGCAGCAAGCAAGGCTCAATGCCATCCATATAATTCGCCCAGTGGTGACGACTCTGTTCATGTTCGTGAGGCTGTGTCATAACATACTGGAGAAATCTCGAATATGGTGGACAATGAGATTCAAGACGATTGTCGTATGCAAGCTGGAAATCTCGGACAAGGATGTCGAAAGATTGGCCATCTGCAAGGGCATGGTTGAACTTAAAATGGAGATAGGCGCGCGTCTCATCCGTCTGATAGACAGATAAATGGTGCTGTAGACTAGAATCAGAGAACAAGGCCCCCGTAAATTGTTTGTTTCGTGCCGAGCGTTTAAATTCTTGCCGCAAGAGGGAAATACTTGGAATCGGATCCTTGAGAACGATCTGGTATGATCCACCTTCCTCTGGAGATCTGCGTACAAACACGGCACGTAGTAAACTATGGTGTCGTACAACAGTTTGCCATGCTTGCTGAATCCGTTGGAATTCGACCGAGTCGTTGTCTCGCGAGCTGATCTCCAACCCAAGTTCGGTTACATAGATTTGTGGATTCCTTGCCCGCGCCTCAAGCATGCGCTCTTGTATTGCGATACATGGCAATACATCTTCAATAGAATTGACACTGGGAACCTCTATGTGCGGTGGAAGTTGTTTGTACACGCTTAGAATGGCCTCCGGAGACGAAAACGGTGATGATGATGACGATCCTTGTTTGAGTTCTTGCACACGGGCGGCTGCTGCAATTTTCGCAATCGTTTTTTCCTGAAAGATGTCGCTGGCTGAGATGTCAATTCCTTCAGTGCGAGCTATTGCTGAAATTCTCATTGCCAAAATGGAGTCTCCTCCAAGGCGAAAGAAGCTATCGTCGACTCCTATGGTGTGGGATTCAATGCCTAGAAACTGTGCCCAAGTCGTATGTAACAGTCGTTCCATCTTTGTAGATGGAGCACGCTTAAGATCTGAAGGGACACTGCATGACTCGGCAGTCGGCGTTGCTGTGAGGGTAGATCCAATCTTGCGCAGGAGACGACGATCCGTCTTGCCTGAATGCGTGGTTGGGATGTGATCAAGTGCAAAGTAAGCCGTTGGAATCATGTACCCAGGTAGGCTCGCAGATAGCAAATCCTCCACCTGCTGAGGCAAATCTATTAAACGGGCATTGAGCGGTGTCTTGAAGTTTTCTGTGACCCCTTTGCCATATCCATCTTCTCTTGCTTCACATCGCTCATCGAAGGATATAAATGCTACCAATCGATCACTCGGAGCCCCATCATGTCGCGTAATTGCTTCGACAGCGACGTCTTTCAGATTTGGAACGGAGTCCCTCAAACGCTCTTCAATCTCGCCGAGTTCAACTCGTTGACCACGAATCTTGACTTGTGTATCTTTGCGCCCCACGAATACGAGGCTGCCGTTCGAGCTATATCGAACCAAGTCACCTGTCTTATACAGCCGACCTTCCCGTCCAAGATTTCCGGATGTACCATGGAGCAACCAGGCAGGATCGTTGACGAAGACCGACTCAGTCTTTTCCGGCTCTCCAAGATAACCGAGGCCGACCAGAGGGCCCTCGAGAACAAGCTCACCGATGGCCCCAATGGGTGACAGTCTTTGTGAATTATCCGGGTCTGTTATCCATGTGACTGTTCCCATACCGAAGCCAATGTTTGAAGGGCTAGTGTTATCCTGGGGGTAACGCCGAATAGTGCTCGTGGGTGTGCATTCACATGGGCCGTATAGGTTCAATATAGAGACCCCTTTGGGCCAGCCTTGAAAATCACCATGACTGGCAACCTCGCCGCCGAGAACCAAGACTTTGAGATCGACGAGACGCTCTCGCTGAAGCGTGCGAGCCACAGAGGGCGTCAGACTAAGGTGGTTGGCCTTGGTCGCCACCACAGATGATGTGAGATTATTCTTTCGGTCTGCATCTGATGGCACGCACAAACACCCTCCAGATGCGAGAGTCATGAATGCCGTCCCAATTGTGACGTCAAACGAATAGCCGGTAAAATCGTAAGCTCTGACAGAAGAGTCATAGCCCGTGGCACCAGACTGGTAGTGAACAGCCGATGAAAATGCTCCGTGGGATATTACCACGCCCTTTGGAGTTCCGGTGCTGCCCGAGGTGAAAGCCGTATACATGGGAGATGAAAGGGGTGGGCAGGATGGCAAATTTTGGGATCGTTTGGGGAGGTTGGCGATGAACGCTGAGTCAATTGCCAGTACTCTGCTGGATAATTTGGATCCTAAGCCCTCCAATGCTTTCGATGACAGCATCAACTTTGTGGTGATTTTACTGAGCATTGCTCGAAGGCGTCCATCTGGGATGGAATGATCAAAAAGAGCAAATGCTGCACCAGTCTTTAACACGCCGAGCATTGCGACAGTAGTCCACATGGATTTCTCAAAGAAGAGCGGTATCGTCATGTTCGGCCCGACGTCGAGGCTTAATAGATGTACTGCTAATTTTGTAGAGAGACAGGATAGCTCTTCGTAAGTCAAGGTGCCATCCCAGGCACAAATGGCTTCTGCAGTTGGCGATTGGATGGCCCTGTCCTCGATAATATCATGAATACATCGCTCTACTGGTGATGGAACTGTTGCATTCCATTTCCAGATCTGCTCAAGGTCTTCAGGTGTGGCCAGATCAACTTCTGATAGTGTCTGGGAGGGCCTCGCGCAGTCTAATTGATGCATAGCACTTTGAAGCTGAACAAGCAGCCTGTCAATCATCCACGGTTCAACGACTCGAGAATCGTATCCTACTGAAACTGGGATTCTTTCCTGGCCAAGCTGCACTTGAAGTGAGATGCCGTAGTGGTCTGGCCGCTGCGCATCGTGATCATCGTCCTGAAGCTTTCCTAAAATGTCCGGGATTTCACTCATTTCCTCGGGTTGAATTACGAGTATCGTTTGGAACTTGCATGCTGCATTGGCACCTAGAGATGTATGAGAGATGCGAGACAATCCAAACTGTTCAAATGGAATCATGTCCGTAGCTTGCTGCTGCACAGTCTTTAAATATGCCGAAACATGTTGAGTTGTGGACAACTTGATACGGACAGGCACGGCTGCAAATGTTGGAGCAGCCAGTGTGTCTATGCCAGATACAGGCGCATTTCTGCCAGACACAATGGCTCCGAAAACCACATCCTTTGTGTTGGTCATCCGACTAATCACTAAAGCCCATGCGGCACGGATCAGATTCGACGTGGTGATGTCTGATCGGGTTTGCGGAAGAGGGATGGTGTGTTCTACGAATGTGTCCGTCCTGGCCTCTGTAACCGATGATGGCAGAGCTGGAAATGGTAGAGTATCGTAGCCTTTCAGAGACGTCTCCCAGTAATTTATCGTCTGGGTCTCGTCTTGCTCCTTGATGAACTTTATGAAAGCTTGGAATTGGCTTCCTAGTTCTATTTGCTTGTCTCGGTAAGCTTTGCCCACAGCATCCATGATGAGAGAGAGAGACCACCCATCATATAAAGCGTGGTGCATAGTGCATACTAGCCATTTAGGTGTCCCTGTAGTATCACTGACCACGGCAAAGGCGGATAGTGGCTGGCCGACGCCCATTGGTAGCTCCCGTAGAGTCTCGAGATAATCCTCTAGGGATGTTGCCTCAACCCAGGGAAGCGACTCATCGATTACTACCTGTACGATGCCGAGATCAACGTGCTCAACAATTCGAGTGCGCAAAAGTGGTAACGCTTTGTAGACGGTTTCCCATGCCTGACGCAGTTTCCCAACTACTACCCCCGGCTGGATGCTAAAGACTGCTTGCATCACGTAGTCGCCTTGTCTCTTTGAGGTCAGGGCTAATAGACCCTCCTGTAAGGGGGTGCAGGGGTATGCATCAACGATCTTGGCAGGCTGTAGCTGATATTGTTTAGATACGTCTCTTTTAAAGGAAATTATATCAAGATCCTTGAACAACTCAAACGGTTTGACTAGTTTAGTGGCCTTTGTGATTCGCTGAAAGCTGCAGGAGACGAGTTCTCCTAGCTTCGGGGTACGGAAGATGTCTGCAACGGAGAGCTCATATCCAGCTTTGCCGGCCGCGGCGACGACTTTCATGGCGGCTATTGAGCTTCCTCCAAGGAAGAAGAAGCTGTCATTAGTTCCAATGCTCTCGGGGGCTATATTTAAAACTTCAGCCCATATTCGTTGCATTTCCCTTTCGTTGTCTGAAGTCGGCTGTGCTATCGCTCGTGCCCTTTGCGTTGACATGCTCTTGACAAGGGATCGACGGTCTACTTTGCCATTCTCATTTATGGGCATTTGGTCTATCACCGTTATGACGTGAGGTACCATATAATGTGGCAATTGTGACTGTACGAGGTCTTTGATTTCGTCTTGGATCTTTTGCCGAAGGTAATGTTTTAAGGGACGGCTGGTAAAGGAATGGTAGGGTCGGTCAAGATGATCAGTTGGGAATTGGAAGAGTCTTCGCGTTTGGCTTTTGGTTTTGCTTTCTCTGGATTCATCACGGTAGAACACAGCATCGAGTCCGCCGCGTTGAGAATGTTGACGAGCCCAGCTGAGTTCGACTTGATATCCCGAGTCTTGAGCAATGGAGGCCAACTCGATCGCAGATAGTGAGGAATGGGCTGCGGCCATTTTATAAACTGAAGGGAGCCACGAGCTTGTCTCATTCCGGGTCTGATCGGATATTGATGCGACGATATGCCGCTCAAGAATTGTCTTTCCGTTGGGAATATTGGCTACTGGTAGAATGGATGGAGACGAAGGGCTCTGTAGCAGTTTCTTCAATGCCTCAGCGTTCAAGCCCTGCGTTTCGAAATCTATCCATCTGTCACCTTCAATTTCAACAACTTCCCGCTCGCTTTCCAGAGTCAGATGAAGAATAGCAGCATAGCGATAGCAACTGAGTTCATTAGTTGCATGCATTCTCTTCGGTAAAATCTCTACATGTTTTATGCCCTGTAATCTGCTTGGCAAGGCAGTGAAGAATGAAGGATCAACAAGCAGCTCCGACTCTGCTCGCTCCATGTCGGAAATAATTCGTGACACTTCTGCAGGTGTCGCACGACCACCTAACAAGTGTAACGCTCTCGAAGCCAAAAAGTCTTTGTGAAGTGCGTAAGAGCGGATATCGCCGAGGAAGATTGTCTTGATGCCGTCGAGACTAACAAGACTCTGAATGACTTTAAATAAGTAATCCTGGCTAGGGAAATACTGCACAACGGAATTGAAGACGGCGAATTCTGTTGTGGCGAATGCTTCCAGCCGATTCAAATCTGCGGCAGTTGCCTTGTATATCTTTGTCTTCTCTTTCAGAGCTGGAAAGCTTTTGAGGTGGCTGGATATCATGTTGACAGCGCGCTCCGATGGATCAAGGCCGACGTATGACTTCAACGTTTCTGTGAGATTGAACAGAATCATTCCGGAACCAGAACCTATTTCCAAGACATGCTCGGCGGGATTGCTCCCAAGTATCGCATCCATCGTGTCATTTAACCACTCATTCATTTCAGTCTTGTCAATATTCTCGCCATCGTACATGGATGTCCATCCAACAAAGTCTCTTCCGAGTTGTTCAGGGTGTAGATCAGTTAGGGGTTCATACGTTTCGACGTCAAAACGCTCTTCCCACTCCCTAACTTGCTCATGTTCCTGCGTATCATCAACTGATCCACTGTCATCCTCGTCGCGGAGGGTAACATATCCCGCGATTTGTGGTTCACTTGTATCGCCACCGTCTAGTTGTGTCAAGACCGCAACTGCGTCGTCAACAGATCTGTGAATTCTCATAGCGTGTTCAATTTCTCCTAATTCCACACGCTGGCCTCTAATTTTGATCTGACCATCCTTCCTGCCAATATATTCTAGCTGTCCGTCACTGCGATATCGCGCATAGTCACCTGTGAGATAGGCCCTGGTTGTTTCCCCATTGACTTTGAATGAGACAAATCGGCCTGAATTTTGTTGTGTATCCAAATAGCCTCTAGCGAGACCATCACCTGTCACTAAGAGCTCGCCAATAACCCCGAGAGGCACCAGTTGTAGCTGCGAATCAACCACGTAAGCGCCAGAATTTCTCAATGGGCGACCAATAGGGACCCCGTTGGTCATAAGCTCATCATCTGTGATCTCGTATAGCGTGCTGAAAGTGGTGTTTTCGGTTGGCCCGTAGCCATTTACAATTTTCGTGTGTTTAAGGCTCTTCACAGTTGCAATATCGCGGGGATCAAGACGATCTCCTACGACATATAGTACCTCTACTCCACTGATAGGAAGCGGGCGGTGAAGAAGATGTTGTTTAAGTAAAGCAGGTGTAATACACAAGGCTTGAATATGTTCCTCTTCAATGACTGTTCTCAGCATCCGGTAATCTAACAAGGTCGTGTGGCTAAGGCAGATCACTGTCCCGCCATTTAGCAAAGCAGTATATATCTCCCAGGTCGAGGCATCGAATGCGATGTTTGAAGCGTGCGCAATGACTAAATCAGGCAAAAGGTGTTGCATTCCAGTGACTATTTCTGCAGTTCGAAGGATGCTTCGATGCTCAATCATCACTCCCTTCGGCAGACCGGTTGATCCAGAAGTGAACATGACATATGCCAGGCTTGTTGCAGAAGGTTGCCTTGCTAATGCGAGGGGTTGCACCGCTTTTTGAGTCATTTCGTATATAATTTGTTCAACTGAAGCGAATTCGAAATCGGTGCTGGGGAGGGATAAGGTTGGGCGTTCCACCCCAGGTCCGAGCAAGACAAGCCTGCGACCTGGTATAGAGGACAAGATTGTCTCCATACGGCCGGCCGGAGTTCTTGTATCCAGAGGCAGATAGGCGAGGTTGGCTTTAATTATTCCTAAAAATGCGACAATTGTAAGGCATGATCGATTCGCGAGCACTCCGACCAATGTCTCTGGAGACAGCGCTCGACGTGCCAACCAACTTGCTAGCATCGTAGATTTCTCATCCAATTCGCTATATGACAATTGGCTAGTCGAATCTTTTACTGCCACTTTGTTGGCTTGCTTAACTACTTGCTGACTGAAGACATCAACAATGCTGGAGTCTCGCGGGTAGTCTGTCTGTATGATATGAGATATTCCTAATTGTCTCATCTTGAGTAAACCGTCGTCTCTAAGCAGCGGCAGAGAGTCGACTGCCATGGTAGGAGAAGCAATACCAAGTTCTAGAACGGTGCGGAAGATGGCTGTCATATTGCTAATTGTGTCGCTGTAGTACAGATCTGTTGAGAAAATCACCTGGCCCTGCAAAGCCTCGTCTTCCTGAAAGAAATGGAACTCGAGATCGAATCGAGTGGTAGTTGCAGGAGCAATAAGCTCTGCATCGATAGATTCAAGTTTGAGTTTTCCGAGGTCTCGCTGTGAATGAAGGGCAAAGACAATCTGCAGCAGGGGGTGGCGGGATAAATCTCTATCTTTTTCTAGACTTGCCACGACCTTTTCAAATGGCACGTCTTGATTCGCAAAAGATAACAACATCTCATCGCGGACTTGGCCAACAAGCGTTTCAAAAGATTGTCCGGTTATAACAGTCCGAATACATTGCATATTGACAAAGAATCCGATGAGATCTTTTACTTCCCAACGGTTTCGATTGGCGTTGGGAATCCCAATAGTAGCATCTGTAGCACCTGTTAGGCGATACTGGCTAATCCTGAATGCCGCCAACAATACGGCAAACGGAGTCACGCCATGGAGTTTGGAAAAAGTCTGTAAATCACGATACAGAGATCCGTCGATTCTAATGTTGTGAACATCTGCTGCGCCCGAAGGAGATTGTGGCCTTGGCTTATCACAAAGCAGCTCTGCGGGAATACTTGACTGTAAGTGTTCAACCCAAAAGTTTAATTGATGTTGATGACTCTCAGCCTGGTCTTGTTGCTTCTGCCAAATTGAATAGTCGGTGTATTGAATGGGTAGTGGATCAACGGAAGAGGTCGGATCTTGGTCATCTCGAAGAGCTGCAGAATAGAAGACTGCCAAGTCTCTTTGTAAAACATCAACTGACCAGCCATCAGATATTATATGGTGCATGACAATTGACAAGACGTGATCGTCATCTGAGCACTTGAAAAGTGTCACCCTCCAGCCAGGCTCAATCCCAAGGTCGAATGGTCTTGTAAGTTCCAGCTCCAGCATCTTGTCAAGATGCTCTTGATTCGAAGAGGGTATCTCCGTCACTTTCAGCTTACGGGGCTGGAAAGCGTGCACCTGCTGCATGTTGATGCCATCGTTTGACTCGAACGTGGTTCGCAGAGTGTCATGGCGTCGCTCAATTGCCTGAAGAGCAGCTTCCAAAGCATTATACTGGAGTGGTCCTCGTAAACGAAACGTCAACGGCATCATATACCACTGCAGATTGGAGTGAAGTTGGTCCAGGAACCATAAGCGTTCTTGAGCGAACGATTGTTCTACCTGCCCAGACTGCTGCAAACGCGGAATCGTATCCTCGCAGCCTTTTAATACAGAAGCCTGTTCTGCTACGCCGCGCAACGTTTGATGGCCAAATATGTCGGTAATGCGAAGTTCGATTCCATATTTGCGAGCCTCTCCAGAAACTTTCATGGCGGTGATGGAATTGCCTCCTAGATGAACGAAACTGTCATCAAGCCCAATTGATTCTGCATCAATTCCCAGTGTCCTTGCCCAGATTTCTTGAATCTGTCGCTCCTTTTGCGATCTCGGAGACTGCTTTGGCTCGCCCCTGGCTGTTTGCATTTCAGCTAGCTGTTTGTTTGTAAAGGAGGCACCTATTTGGCGTAGTTTTTGACGATCAGTTTTTCCTGATGCATTCTTGGGCATGTTATTCAGAGTGAAGAGTATTGTGGGCACCATGTAATGAGGCAATCTCTCAGATAGCCTGCGGGTTACATGAGATGGCATCGCTGATACAGACACATCTTCGTCCTTGGAGCTCTCCTGAATCAAATTCTGAGTATCTGTCTTTTGGACAAACACTGCGAGCATTGAGCTCGAAGTGTCGCCTTGTGGCTCGATGATATCGGCTATTATCTGGCCTGGGTGATTCAATAGACTTTCCAACTGATGCTCCACTTCACCAAGCTCTATACGCTGGCCACGGATCTTTCTCTGAAAGTCTTTTCGGCCGATGTATCTCAGGCTGCCGTCCGCGTTGTAGCGAACCAAATCGCCTGTCTTGTAAACTCGACCATGTCTTCCCGCCTGCCCCGGCGCACCATTCAAGAGCCACAGAGGGTCTTCGATGAATGCTGCCGTAGTTTTCTCTGGATCGTTGAGATATCCCGGGCCAACTGAAGGGCCTTCGATAGCAAGCTCGCCTACACACCCAGGAGCCACTAGAACGTTGTGGTTATCTCGATCCACGACCCAGGTCACCAATCCAACTCCTCTTCCGATACTGCAAACAGCTTCAGGGCTCGTGGCCGAATTATTAATAGTAGTCACAGGAGAGCATTCGCTGGGTCCGTATAGATTGATAATCTTTGCCTTGCCCCACCATTCTTCGACATCCTGGCGACAGGCAGCTTCTCCTCCTATCAGTATGATCCGCAGACCAGGTACTTGATCCGGGGATAGCAAACGAAGAACCGAAGGTATCGTTATCAAAGAATTTATCTTTAGAACGTTCATGCTTCGGACGAGATTGGTTCTAATGTCATGCTCACTTAATACGCATGAGCACCCACCAACGTATAAGGGGCGGAAAATGCCCTCAATCGACGCATCAAAACTATAGGATGCAATGCTAGAAAACCTCGAGGCCTTGGTGAGCCCATAGTCCAATTTTTGATGTTCGAGCGCCGTTGCATAATTTTCATTGGTAACAACAACGCCTTTCGGTGTTCCAGTACTTCCTGATGTGAATACCATGTACATCGGTGAAGTCGGATTGCAGCGGCGGAGTTGCGAATGGACCTGCGTCTGGACCTGCGAGTGCATTGCAAAGAATTGTGGAGTGATGGCGATGACTTTAGGCGCCAGGCCTACACATGATGCTTCCTGCGAGGCTGAACACAAGACAAATTTTGGTTCAACTTGTTGAATGATTGCTTGTCGTCGCTGTTCCGGGAGCGATGGGTCAAGGAGGACGAAGCCCGCACCAGACTTCAAAACCCCAAATATCGCAACTATCGTCCACAGAGATTTCTCAAAGCAAATCGGAATGATTGTTACATCATTTAGCTGCAGTGACGTTAAGTACTGTGCAAGACTATCAGCAAGGCGCATGAGCTCCCCATAAGTGAGTTCTCCGTCCCAAGCGCAAACCGCAGTCGAGGCAGGATAGGCTTTTGATCGCTCCTCAATGAGCTCATGTGCGCATCGGTGTATCGCCAAAGGGACAGCCCGATTCCAATCCCAAATTTGCTTAATGTCTTGAGATGATATCATTGCAACTTGAGATAATGGTTGCTCTGGGCTTGCCTGGTCCAGCTGATTCATGACATTATCTAGCCGTTCCAGTAAGCTCTTTACCATCCAGGATTCAATCATCCTGGAATCGAATGATGCTGAGACTTGAATGGAGTCCCCCATAATGTTTAGTTCGAGAACCAATCCGTAGGTATCGGCTGGCCGTCCTTGTGTGTAGTCTTTGTCCAACTCAATTCCGCCTTGCACATCTGTTTCACTGGCGTGCTGTGACTGAATGACGAGGAGCGTCTGGAACCTACAAGCATGCTTTGCCTCCGGAGACACGGCAGCAATTCTCTGTAAGCCCGTCTGCTCATACGGAATCATCTCTGTTGCCTGTTCCTGCACCATTGTCAAGTATTTGCCCACGCTGTGAGCGCGAGTCAACTTGATCCGTATTGGGACCGTTGCAAAAGTTGGTGCAATCATCATGCCAATGTCGTCCACTGGTGCATTCCTCCCAGATACTGTCGCGCCAAAGACAACTTCTTCGACAGCAGTTGTTCTTCCTACCACAAGAGCCCATGCGGCGCGGACTATATTAGATGTCGTTACACCAGAGAGTCTTTGCCGTGGTTGTAAAATGGAGTACTCAACAGATTTATCAGCTGCAGGTTGGTCTATAAAAGGAGGCAGTGTGGGGAAGGAGACGCATCCACTGCCATCCAACATCTCCTTCCAGTATCTGGTGGTCTGAGCATGGTCTTGATGCGTGATATAGTTAATGAATGCCTGGTATTGTGGTCCTGAATTCAGTTTGCTGCCTTGGTAGACTTTCCTTACTGAATCTAGGATAAGTGGCAGTGACCATCCGTCATAAAGAGCATGATGAACCGTCCAGACAAGCCACTTATCCAGTCCTGAAGTATCTTGAACAACGGCATATCTTGTAAGCGGCTTTCCAGGTCCCATTTGATGTTTAGCATCTGCCTCTAGATATTTATCCAGGTTAAATGCGGTGGCCCATTGGATCTTTTCATCCACGACGACTTGTACAGTACCATGTGTGCTATGCTGGATAAGCCTGGTGCGTAAGATGGGCAAGGCATGAAATACAGTTTGCCATGCGTCTCGTAATTTCTCCACCTTGATTGACGACGATAGTTTGAAAACTGCCCGCATAACATAGCCGGTATCTTGCTTGGAGGTGAGGGACAAGAGACCTTCTTGCAAATATGTAGAAGGGTATGCATCGCGAACAAGCGTGGGGTCTATGTTATATTGACTCGAAAGCTCTTGTAAGAATTCCATCTTGTTAAATGCGCTACCTAAGAGAGAGAAGGGTGCAAATATTTCCGTGACACGACTCGCTATCGGTTGAACTTGACTGGATAGATCACGGAGGACTGGATGGTTGAAAATATCAGCGACGGTAACATGGTAGCCAGCTTTTCGAATCTCAGCGGCCACTATCATCGCGGCAATTGAGCTTCCGCCTAAAAGGAAGAAGTTGTCATCCAATCCCACGGTTGACGGCTCAATAGCCAGAACTTTGGCCCATATTGACTGAAGTTGTCGCTGTGCCTCGGTTGATGGCTGCTGTTGCATTGGTCTCTTCGATCTGCCATCGACACGTTGCTTAGCAAGCGCTTGTCGATCCATTTTGCCGCTGCTATTGATGGGCATTTTGTCAAGAATAGTGATTGTCCGTGGCACCATATAAGAGGGCAACTGTTGACGAAGCATTTCAAGAACCTGGTCTTGGGCAGCACTATCGTCTTCTGTAAGAGTAATAAAGCCATGAATTGTTGCTTCTTGACTCGCTTCATCATCTTGAACCTTTCGAATCACTGCAGCGGCTTCATTGACAGCCTTATAGCTGAGCATGGCATGCTCAATTTCGCCAAGCTCAAGACGCTGACCCCGAATCTTGATCTGATTGTCCATTCGGCCCAAGAACTCCAGTTGCGCGTCCTCTCGCCGGTATCGTACGTAATCTCCGGTCCTATAAGCTCTCATCTCTTTTCCCGCAATTTTGATTGAGATGAAACGGTCTAGATCGTGATTTGGATTAATATATCCTCTCGCAAGACCGTCGCCAGTGACAACAAGTTCTCCAACTACACCGAGAGGAACAAGTTGCTGGTGTGAGTCCATTACAAAAGCTCCAGAATTCGGGAATGCACGGCCAATAGGTACCCCATTAACGCAATTCTCTGGAGTAGGACTAGAAATGTGGAAATATGTACTTATACAGGTGTTTTCAGTTGGTCCATAGCAGTTGAAGACTTTGCCAGTGATTAGTCTCATCGTAGTAAATGCGTCTTGCGTGTCAAGTCGGTCTCCGCCAATATGAAGTGTATGTATTCCACGAAACAGATCGGGGCAGTGAACAAGATACTGTCTCAATAGAGCGGGCGTAATGAACATCGACTGTATGTTCTCATCGGCAAATGCTTTTGGTAGTGTTTTATAATCCAGCAATTCCATAGAACTGAAGCATATTAGAGTACCACCGTTCAGTAGCGTGGGATAAATCTCCCACGTCGATGCATCGAAAGTCACACTTCCTATATGGGCTGTGTTTACGGCATCTGGTAGATCTTGGACCATCTTCTTGTTTTCGATTAGTCGAAGAATGCCGCCATGTTGGATCATGACACCCTTGGGCTGACCCGTTGAACCTGAGGTAAACATGATATATGCAAGATTATCTGATGCAGGAAAGAGGTTGGTGAGTGGCTTTTGAACGTCCCCATTGGCGTAGATGGGACACTCGAGGATGCTTGTGATGCTCTCAGAATTAATATTGTCCAGCTGCGTCGCATAATCCTCAGCATCAGGTCCAACCAAAATTAGCCTACAGTCCTTGACTGACGAAAGAATGACTTTGGTTCGACTGAGAGGGCTTGTTGGGTCCAGGGGAAGATAAGCTAAGCAGGCCTTGAGTACACCCAGGTAGGTGATAATGGTGAGATGAGATCTAGAAGCAAGAACACCAACAAGTGTTTCCGGAGCAAATGAGTGCCTGCGCAACCATTGGGCCAGGTGATTTGACTTCTCATCCAGCTGGGAATACGTAAGACTGATAGGGCCATCTCTCACTGCCACTTCATCCGGATTGGCAGCGGCTTGCTGCTGAAAGACTTCGACGAGACTGCAATTACGAGGGTAATTGGTTGATTCTATCTCCAAGAGTCTCATAGAGTCGAGCTTCGCGTATTCTTCCTTCGTCATTAAGGATAGCGATTCGATTGATACATTTGGGCTGGTGAGTCCCTGTTCTAGAATTCGAAGGAAGATCGACTTCAGATTGTCAATTGTATTAAAGTTGAAGAGATCAGTTGCAAATCTTATTTGTCCTTTCAAGGCGTCTTTTTCTTGGTAGAGGTGAAACTCGAGATCAAATCTTGAAGTCATCGGCGGTGTGATCGGTTCAGCTTCCACGCCTTCTAACGCAAACTCCGCAAGCCTTAGCTGCGAATGTAATGCAAACACAATCTGAACGAGTGGGCTGCGGGATAAGTCTCTTTCTTTCCTTAACGCCGACACAATTTTCTCGAATGGGACATCCTGGTGAGCAAAGGACGCAATAGTCATGGCCTGAACCTCTCTAACTAGATTCTCGAATGTTGTGGTGTTTTCGACCTTAGTCCTTATGCATTGCATGTTCACAAAGAGACCAATCAAAGCATTGAGCTCCCCATGGTCACGACCTGCGTTGGCCGTTCCGATTGTAGCATCTTCAGCGCCCGTGAGCCGGTAATGAGCGGCTCGGAAAACCGCGAAAAGGACCATGAATGGCGTTACTTGGTAATCTCTGCAGAATTTCTGGAGATTCTCATAGATTGCTCCTTCAATCTTGAATTCTTGGAGGTCTGCCCTGCCCGATATCGTAGCTGGCCTGACCTTATCGCAGAGCAGTTCTGCGGGTCGACCAGATTCAAGCTGTGTTGTCCAATACTCGAGCTGACGGTTATGCTCATCAATTTGGTCTTGTTGTTTCTGCCAAAGAGCATAGTCGCTATATTGCACGGCTAGTGGCTCAATAGCTGAGAGAGGGTCCTTCTCGTGTAGGGCGGCCTTATATAGAGTGGCCAACTCTTTGCGTAAAACATCAAGAGACCACCCATCACATATAATATGGTGAATGACAATAGATAATACATGGTGTTCGTTGCTCAATTTAAACACGGATACCCGCCAACCCGGATCTTTGCGCAGATCAAACGGAGTCGTTTGCTCTTTATGCAGCGCTTCTACGAGGCTGTTCGGCCGATCGGCCTGAATATTATGAACTCTGAGTTTATTTGGCTGGAATAGATGTACTTTCTGTACATTCTCGCCCTCAATGGTATCGAATGTTGTCCGCAAGGTTTCGTGTCGCTTTTCAAGGGCAAGAAGCGCAGAAGAGAGAGCATCTAGTTGAAGCGGCCCCCTAAAATGGACTGCACATGGAATCAAGTGCCATTCCAAGCCAGGATAGAGCTGCTCCAGAAACCAAAGGCGTTCCTGCGCATGAGATTGCGCGACAGAGCCTATTTTGGGAGTTACTGGGATCTTTGTCATGATTGAGGTAGACTTGGAAGCCGTCATTGACAAATCAGATAGGGTTGGGCTGTAGAAGATATCAGCTACTGAGAGCTTCCAACCAATATCTCGAGCCGCCGCGGCAACCTTCATTGCAGCAATCGAGTTTCCTCCAAGATTGAAAAAGTTGTCATTGATGCCGATTGCTTGTGGCTCCATATGAAGGACCTTTGCCCAGATAACCTGCATCTGTCGTCCGACTTCGGATGTAGGTTGTTGTATCGACGCACGCTCCGTTATCTGAGACTGAACAATGTTTACTAAAGCTCGGCGGTCAACTTTTCCGTTTTCATTGACGGGTATTTGATCTAAAACTGTGATGGTCTGAGGTATCATGTATTGAGGCAGCTGTGTCTTCACCAGCTGGTAGAGCTGCTCTTGTGTTTTTCGTTGAATTTGATGTTTCAGAGGGTGACTGCTGAGCGATTGGTATGGACGACTCTGATGATCGGTAGGAAAGTTAAATAAAATTCTTTTCCCTCTCTTATCTGGCGCATATTTGTAGAAGACTGCATCGAGCCCGCCTCGTTGGGAGTACTGCCTGGCCCAGCTAATCTCGACGGAATATCCGACTTCCTCCGCAAGAGCGTGCAGATCAGTGACTGAAAGATGAGAGCAGCTCTCGGATCTTTGCCGTATGTAAGTGATCCAATTCCCGTCAAAATCATTGCTTTTATCAGTCTTGATTGACTCAACCATATGCCTCTCAAGTATGGTCTTTGTATGAGGGATGTTGCCAATGGCTAGGGTAGAGGCAGAAGAGTCAAATGATGCTTGAAGCAAGTGTAAGAGCGATTCTCGATCTAGACGTTGTTCCATGAAATCTATCCAGTCGCTTTGAGGGATATGTCGAACATGTTGCCTGTATGCAGCTGCAGAAGCTTGGTGGCTGCCAGCCTTCACATGCACAACTGCGGTATACCTGTAACAGCTTAATTCGTTCGTGGCGCTCATCTTCTTTGGTATGATCTCGACATGCCCAATCCGATCTGGTAGGCGCAGCGCCAGGCCGGTGAAAAAAGCTGGGTCAACGAGAAGCTCCAACTCGGCCTTCTCCATATCTGCCACCATGTGGCGGATTGTATCCAACTTGACTTCTTCTCCAACCGTTCTTAGCACGCGAGCAGCGAGAAAGTCTTTATGGAGAGCATAAGACCGAATGTCGCCAAAGAAAAGGGTCATGTCCGTACCGATTTGAAGCAAATCCTCGACAAATCGGTATAGATATTCCTGACTGGGGAAGTGCTGAGCCACTGAGTTCAAAATAACCAGGTTAGGAGGTGTAGCAGCCATATCCAATCGGCGAACATCTGCAGCAGCGGCCTTGTACATAGTCACCTTGTTATTTAGCTCGGGAAATGATTTTGATATCTTTCCAATGAGATTGATGGCTCGTTCGGAGGGATCAAGTCCTACATAGCTCTGCAGACCATCACGAATGTTGAAAAGAATCATGCCAGATCCAGAACCGACTTCAAGCACATGACCTGGAGGCTCGCCGTTGAGAACTGTGGCTATTGTAGCTATTGTATCATCAAGCCACTCATTCATCTCGGCCTTGTCGATGTCCTTTCCGTCAAACATCGATGTCCAGCCAGTGAAATCTCTTCCGTAAGCATCCATCTGAATGTTATCGAATCCTGTATACGAGTCGCCATCGTATCGGTCTTTCCACGTGGAAACAAGCTGGTGTTCATCACCATCCTGAGCTTCATCTTCAAGGTCTGCGCCAATCGTGACAAATCCGGCAATGTGAGCATTATCTGAGTCCCCATTCGTAGCGCCATGAAGAAGAACAGCAACCGCGTCATGGACGAGCTTGTGGCCTCGTAAGGCGCATTCGACTTCCCTGAGCTCAACACGCTGCCCTCTGATCTTGACTTGTCCATCTATACGCCCTAAGAATTCCAGTTGCCCATCTAAACGCTGGCGAACATGGTCGCCTGTTCGATAGCCTCGGACCGACTCGTTGCCAATTCGAATCTGCATAAAGTGTCCATCGTCTAATTTAGGGTCAAGATATCCTCTGGCAAGACCATCGCCAAATACGACTAACTCGCCTATGACGCCCAAGGGAACTGGACACTGCTTCGAATCCATGACAACTGCACCAGAGTTGCTGATTGCACGTCCGATAGGCACACCGTTACTGCAATGTTTCGTTTCCTGCAAGCAGTACATTGTACTGACCGTTGTGTTTTCCGTTGGTCCATACAAATTTACAATCTTTCCGGGCATTGCTTTCAATGCTGTGGGAAGGTCGTTGGTATCAAGCCGTTCGCCACCAATAAAAACCACGCTGAGACGGGTCACGACTTCCGGGGCATTTTGAGCGTACGTCTTGAAAAGTGCCGTTGTAAATAGAGCAGTTTGAATATTCTCACGAAGACATGTCTCACTCATGGAAGCATAGTCCAGTACTGTCGTTTCGTCAATGCAGACCAGTGTACCACCATTTAGAATGGCACTATAAATCTCCCAAGTAGCAGCATCAAAAGCTACATTCGATATATGTGCTGTAATGCTGTGCGATGGAACGTGCGTCATGATGTTACTTTTGGCAAGCCGTACAATGCCGCGGTGATTGATCATGACGCCTTTTGGCTGGCCGGTCGAGCCAGAAGTAAACAAGACATGGGCAAGGCTTGTAGCAGAGGGTGAAATATAACCAGTTGGTTCGCATGAGATGTCTTTGTTCTCATCGGTATCATGAAGAACTTGGGATATGCGTACATATTCGTTCTCACCCAGGTCATTGGCAGCTTCCGTTTCAGGGCCCAAGAAGATTATTTTTCTTCCTGTCATACAAGAAATAATGGATTTCATGCGATAATCTGGAGTCTTCGTATCCAGCGGTAAATATGCCAGGTTTGCCTTTAAGATTCCCATAAAAGCGATAATAGTCTCAGAGCATCTTGATGACAGAACACCAATGAGGGTTTCCGGAGCTAAGCATTGTTTCAAAAGCCAAGAGGCAATTTTGTTTGACCTTTCATCCAACTCAAAATATGTGACTGAGCCAGAGCGATCTCTAATCGCCACTCCAGTAGGGTTACCCGAGACCTGCTGCCGGAAGACATCTACCACGCTAAGTTCGCGGGGGTAATCAGTTCTCTCGGCTCGAAGGAAACCCATTTGGTCGAGTGTTTCAAAGTCCTTAGTCCCCAGTAGAGTTATTTCTTTGATAGGTGTTGTTGGCGCATACAGGCAACCCTCAAGTGTCTTCTGGAAGATAGAAAGAATGTTGTTCACTGTCCCCTTTTCATAGAGATCCGCAGAAAATACAGCATAACATTCTAGGCTGTTATGGCTATCAAATATTTGGAAGCTAAGGTCCGTATCACAACTCATAGAAGTTTTCGGTGGCGGAGCATCCTGAGTATAGAATGAAAAGGCGACCTGTAGAAGTGGCTGACGGCGAAAATCTCTTTCTTCATCTAAGCGGGCGGCAACCTTCTCAATAGAGACATCTCGATTGGCTCTCATATTAGCCGCCGTTGTTCCAATTTGATCTACCAGATCCTGAAATGTTTCATCATCAATGATGAGACGAAAACATTGAAACTTGTGGAGAACATCTGCCACATTTCTCGAGTCCTCAGTTCGATGACCCTCCTTGGGAACGCCAATTGTAGCGTCTTCCATCCCCGTCAAGCGATAGTGAGCAGCCCTAAAAGCCGCCAGCAGTACTGTTAAAGGAGAAACTTGGTGGGACTCGCAGTATTGTTGCATTTTGTTATACAATGAGCCTTCGATCCGCAGGGTTTCTTGATCAACATGGCCAGACAAAGTCTCAGGGCGTGGCATGTCGCAAATGAATTTCGCAGGACGACTCAGAAGCAATTGGTCCGTCCAGTGTTTGAGCTGGCGTTGCTCTTCATGCAGCGTTAATGGTTCTTTCTCCGACCATTCGTTGGCTGCATTCCCTGGGCGAGAAGGAAAGCCCCCATCGGGCCGGGCGAAGGCGGCGCCATGGAAACCATTGTGACCACCAAGCTTATCACTTTCATTGATAGTCATTGTTGTATCTCCTTCGGTGGTAGAAATCAGATGTGAAGAGAAATAGTAAGTTCAAGTGTAATATGAGAAAGATGTGGTCGATAGATCACATTAAAGTGATTGAAAGCTGGACTACGACAGCGGTTTAAATGTATATACCAGATGTCTCAGATCCTCAGATATTCCAAGACAGCGGTGATATCATTGGTGTGTGAAACAGCAGAGAACCCAAGACAGAAATGAGATCATGAGTTCGTGAAACAGCGTATTAATAAGAGAATAACAAGACAGTAATATCCTATTAGTTGCTCCTATGTAGGTGATGAAACAAATCTCACTATTTTACGGTTGCACAACATACCAGTCACGTATTGCATCATCGTAGACTATAGCTTATGTCCATTCACACCTCAACTGCCATCTCTCTCGTCCTTTCTCTCTGTATGTGTGCCTTCTACTCCCTACTTTCATTTTGAGTGCGTGAACCTTTGATATAACATTGTCAAGCCAAACCGAAACGCCGAATTCATCGCCACCATCTACACAGATATACGTTCATAGTGATGAGCTTCACTTTCAACCAGCAGTTTTGGTGTTGGCATTCCGAAACAGTAGAACAGCAACCATTACAAGCTGTGCGTTAAAATTCCGAGACAGTAAACAGTCGCTTGCTCCAAAAGGAAAAGAGGAAAAAAGATCAGTGACGTTTGGATTAGTTATGTATACACTCAAAAAACGAGGGAGGATCACTCGTTGTATCGATCGTGATGGCGAGCAACTAGTACGATTTTTTTTTTTGACCCGCAATGAATATTCTAGTTTGTAAAGATAGGTGACCTATTCTTGAGATGAGTAATGCGTTGTTTGTTTCTGAGAGACGCAGTCTCAACACTGGTGAAATTCGGGAAATTCAAGGCAATTCCGTACAATGTTCCGGCAAGGTGTCTTCTACCTAGTAGACAAACAAGCGGTCTGGTTGAACGCCCTTTGGGTTATGCAAAATAATAACCTAGAGGATCCACTGATTCTGAGGCTGAGCGATAGATCCGAGACAATGATACAGATCCGGCTGACTACATGTAATGTAAGGGAGACTTGGAGCAGCGTCGGGTTAAAAGAGCAGTATAGGATTCAACAGGATAGGTACAGGTGTTACCAGCGTGCTGTCAATAGATGCGGTGATACGGAATATCAGCCTCAATTCTTCTCAATTGGGCTGGTTGTCCGACCTATGATAGCCAATTGCGACCAACTGGCATACTTATAGTGTAGGCACAGTGAATACGAGCTGAACGCCGAACAGAACTGGAACATTACACAAATTCAGTCGAGTAGCCACACCGCTCTTGCGCTCCTCCAACGTCTTATTCGAAAGGCCGCGGATGACCGTGAGTAATGGTACGTACGTGTGTAGTAAGATGCCATGATTGATCGACCAACGGGTATTACTATTGTCTCAGTCCACGTACCCGTTGTTTCCACGTCTGGTGTCCACAGCGGCTTAGAGTCTTTGCCTTCAAACCGTCCCTAAAGCCCCTACATTGTTTTTAAAGGGGCTAGTACTACTTGAAAGCATGGAGGCTTATTTCCAGAAGCAAGGGTCTGAACTTTCAGCAGGGGTCCTATCAGGGAGAACGACGGCCAAGTGCCCTGCTTTAACTATGGCCACTAGAGATGCCCCGAATGCCGAGCTACAAGGCATGAATCTCTAAAACGAAACTTGCCATAGAATCCAGGTTAACATGTTTTTATCTACGTCCTGATCATCTTCTAAAGAGTTCTCCGTATGAACAGATTTGAGTTCTCTGCGTATACTATACTCAGCAGCAGCATTCAAGATGCGACAAGGTGTTCTCTTGCCCATCTCAAGGGCTTTGCTTAGCCAAATTATGATTCTCTCTGTGACGGCCGTAGCAATAGCTCAGCAGACAGCTATAGCATCCATCAATATCGGCGTAACTTTAACGCCGTTGTTCACTGGTCCTCAGGGTAGCGCTTCAGCCCTCAATGTGAATCAGGTCATCTGGGGGCAACCATTCCAACAAGACCAGGATATTTTTGAGTTGTTTATTAACACCGTTAGCATCGATATCGGATATGTCTCAGATGCCGGCGTTTTGTTCTCCGACGCTGAGGGTGAACTCCAGGTAACAGAGCGTATCAAGACGTCTGGCCCAGTCACAGCCCGGGTCTGGAAAACTGGCCGCCCGACTGTTGGAAATATCAGCGTTGTCTACACGGCCCTTCCACGGCGCGTCTCCAAAGAGACAAAGAACGGTCCTGCTCTCGATCTCCGGGTTGATCAAGGCGGGCTGATTGGCTCGGGCATGGCCTTCTTGGGAGCACCTCCGAAGGAACCAGAAGTGACAACCCTCACGACTCTCCGCTGGGATCTGTCTAAAAGTCCCAAGGGAACGTTGGCCGCATGGCCGATGGGGGATGGCGAGGGCCCTTTCGAAATAGCGACCAAGAGCCTTCTTGGTATTGCTTCTGGCGTGCAGGAGGCGTACTTTGCTGTTGGACCCTTGCATCGGATGACTTCTCCCGACAACTACATGCATACAAACGAGACCAATGTCTTCAACATGTACTGGTTTGGCACTCCGACCTTTGACCCCTTACCGCTGGGAACGCGCCTTCAGAAACTGTTCCGAGAAATGTCTGCCTTCTTCCGCGACAAGGGGAACAGCTATCGCATCTTCCTGCGGCATAACCCATTCCGGGGCTCATTGACTGGGACTGCACTCCGACGATCCTTCATGTACGGCTACGATGAATCGGAGCGAGACTGTCCTCCGAGCCTGCAGGATCGCGAGGCTGTGCTGGCACACGAGATGGTTCACAACTGGGTGCTGCTCACCCGGGAGAGCGTGGCCGATAATTGGTATCATGAAGGGCTTGCCGAGTACTATCAAGTTCTCCTCCGCTTCCGCTTTGGCCTCCTGTCGGCACGGGAGTACTTGCAACAGGTCAACGAGAAGCTGGTTGCCTATTATACGAACCCTTTGGCTACCTGGTCGCTAGAGCGAGTCCAGAAGGTGACCTGGAACATGACGGATGCACAGCGCATGCCGTATATGCGGGGGTTCGCTTTTGCGCTCCAGGTCAATGACGTCCTTCGCACTGCTGGACATTCCATCGACGATCTGGTCGGGCCTCTTGCAGACAGACTGCAAGGCGGAGAGAGTGTTGGAGTGGAGGACTACCTGCAACGTCTCTCACAGTTGCTTGGCGGCGACGAAACTAGAGCAGATTCGCTCGTGACGGAGATGAAAGAGGGTACGTTGGTGGTTCCGGGAGTTCACAGCCTAGAACAGCTCCCCTGGCAAGTTAGACTTGTTCAACGAAAATTGGAAAAATTCGAGCTTGGATTTGATGAAAGCTCGTTGCTCCAAGGACCACGCATCGTGAAGGGTTTGATTCAAGGCTCCCGAGCACAACTGGCCGGGATACAGGACGGAGACCGTATTGAGCTGGAGTGTGGATCAACACATTTGACAGTTCGATCGCAATTCAGCGCGACATTGAAGCTCAGGGTATTTCGAGAGGGCAACGCGCCGTTTGTAGTCGAGTTTTGGCCTAGGTCACAGGATAAAGTCGAGGCGTATCAGTACGAAGTGGTTCAGAATGAGGAGTTATGAAGAATGCTGACATAGAAGGTAAGAATAAGAAATAAATAATTTATTTATGTAAGTATGTATGTTGTAGTATTGAATTTGAAACATACAAGCATGTATATGGGTTATCATTTTCTCTCTTCGTACTTAACTACCAAAACAACATGTCCTTCATGCTCTCACCGGGTATTACAGAGTACATGGATTATCATCTCTACACGTTTAGCTATGGATATTATATCCGTAGAATCAACACGACCGTTTTCTAAATGCGAACTCTTCATTCTTATACGCCGTGCGTAGTGCAAGAAAGGAGACGAATTATTGAACCTCTTAGGCCCAGTTTACGCTCTGCGGCTGGCTCCTTGTGCTTCTCATCACTGACTGACTCTGTCGCGCTCGTGCTACTGACGGATATAAGACGTCGATCCAAAACAGAACCTTTTGCTTCTAGCTTTGACAACGCATCCCTAATGCGCGCTATGGCCAGTGCTACTGTTTTCGTATTCCCAGCTGCATGGACAAACCTGAAACATCCAGGTATAGAAGACAACGACATCTGAGATTCGATGTGAGCTATGGTTTAAAAAGGCCAGTTGGAAAAAGCTCAACTCACCTGGCCCATGTTAAGGTGGACACCTGCTTGGAAGGCAAGATAGTGGTACAGTTGGACTTCTTGACCCTTGACATCCGGAGCGTCAAAGTACTTGAGCCACTCGGTCAGCTCAACAAAGACAAACATGCCGCTATTGGCGGGTTGGAATGGGATGCCATGTTTGTAAAAGGACTCGCTCGCCGCAACGTAGCTTGTCCGCAAACGACTCTGGTAGACAGCGAGATATTCGTCCACAGCCTCTGCGTCCGACAGGAAATGGGTGAAAAAGGCAGTCGAGAAGGAGCTGACCCAGGTAAACAAGGCCAGACGGCGGCATGTTTTCCAGAGCAGCTCATTGCGTGTCACCAGGAAACCCAGACGGATACCTCCGGCTGCGAAGTCTTTGCTGGCACCGTACAGGCAGTGGATGTTCTCTTTGAAGACGCCGTCGTGGGGACTATCCTCGATGCTTAGCACGGATGAAAACATGTCTAGTCCGGGCTCCAAGGGCTCAAAGCTCGACATGGCATAGATTTCATCCGACAACAGATGCATCTTGTGCCTGCCACAGAAACGAGCCATCTCGAGCAACGATGCCTTGGAGTAGTTGCGTCCCGTCGGATTACAAGGGTTGCAGATGAGGAGAGCGCGTGTGTTCACCCCACAACCCTGAGAGACGAGATACGCCTGTTCAAGTTTATGAATCATTTTGGACGCATACTTGGAGCTGTATTGATCGGGGACGCTCTCTGTCGACACGGGAATCATTTGGACTCCCGTGCGAGCGCAGAGGTCATGGGGAAACATGAGGTAAGTCGGGGTGAGGACCATGACGGCTTCACCTGGCTCACAAAAGTTGAACGACATCATATCAATGAGCGTAGAGACGCCGTTGGTCGTTAGAATGTCCTCTGCCTGGACGGCTGTGGCCGGTGTAAAGCGGCGGTTGATGAACTGGGCCACAGCCAGCGAGAGTTCTGTAGGCAAGCCATCAGCAACTCCTCTTCAGCTCTGTTGGTTGCTTGGGCACATGTATGAAACCATCCCTGTGTACTGGGAACCCCTTACCCTTGGGGCCGTTCACTGGCCCGTATAGAAGAGCTGTTGAGAGTCGGTTAGCATCTGCACGTGTGGAATTCTGTCCGAGTTGCAGGGTTGGCAAACCATTTTCGACAGGATAGTATTTCACAAACTTGCCGATATGCGCCCCCATCAGGTCGCTGACGAGCATGTTTGTGGCGCCAGATAGGTCTATGAGACCATCAGGGCATATTTCTGGATCGTAAGAGGGAAGGTGGGAGATCTTGTCTTCCAAGTCGGCGGGAGACTCCAACTCGAGGTTGGCCAGAGCCCTCTTAGACGGCTTGATAGCGTTTTCCATTGCAAAGCCTGATTGATACTCCGATAGAGAAACTCTGATAGCTATGCAATCCCACCATGCTGGGGATGAGCGTCTTATCCGAGTATCAATAGTCGTTGGTTAAATGTGCATAGATAAAGTCCCGCCTGTTCCCCACGTTGTTCGTCGTTCCCGACAACCTTTTTTGTCTTAGTCTTCCGCTAACGAGCGTTTGGGACTCTAGATAGTCGGGTCAACCAATTACATGTAAGCCAGACTCCAACCCCGTGGGGAAAGGAATGACCCTAGTTTGTCTGTGGAAAGCCGTATCGAGTTTGCGATAAGTGAAAGCTCACACGACTAGCCGAATCTCTGGGACAAAAGATAAACTCATTGCAGATGCACGTTGGTATTCCCCTTTTCTATCTTCCCGGCGGGCTTGCATTGCATTATATATCCTTGGTATAATCCGGCATGACCCACAACAAGAGTCTCCAGATCTCCATCACAGTGTACGCTTGGAACGGCTCCAGCAGTATCAGACTCTGAATCTCCGTCGTTTGACCTGGGGTTTTTGTTACTTGATTTGTTCAGGGGCCCAATTCAAGGCCATGGAAGACAAACGTCCTGCTAGCGAGCAGGTCGGCACAGTCATAGTCAGCTTCCCCTTAGCATCATCTGGTTGAGGCTGTTGCAATTGATCTTATTTACTGTCAGCTTTCTAACTGGAGCTTTTGGAGCCAGCAGGACATAGTTGAAGACTCTTTCCGAAGTCAATCTGAGGTTGACTATAAGAAGTATGGCATCTCGCAAGATGACATTGATAGAGCCGCCGAGGAAGCGTCTTCGCTCACACTCGACAATGCGCGAGCAATTCTTGCTGACTATTTAACTGAACATGGGTGAGTATAGCTGAATATTAGCTCTAGAAAGATGTTGAATAAGACTTGTGTGATGCAGAATGCTGACTGTTCTCCACCAGTGATGACATGCTGATCCTACAGTCGTTTACCGACAGCGTCAAAGAGCTAGTTGCGCATCTCAGCGTATCCGAAGACAAGATAGAGCAAGCCGTCGAGGTAGAGGCCCGGCTTGTCGCCGCTGCCTTCCGTGGCAACTCCGTCTACCGTGAGATTCGTGCAATCTTCTCCAACGTCGACGACCCCGACATGCCTTGCGGGACCGTCCGCGCCTGGGTCATTGGCTTGATCTGGGCTGCCGGACTGGCTGGCCTCAACCAGTTCTTTGCGCCGCGGAACCCAACACTGACCGTCTCCGTTTACATTACTCAGCTGTTCTCTTTCCCAATGGGACGCTTCTGTGCCGCCATTCTACCGACAACAGCCTTCCTAAGAGGTTCCCGTTTCGAATTCAGCCTCAATCCGGGACCGTTTTTCATCAAAGAGCATATGCTTATTGTAAGTAACCCAAGCAGCTTTCCTTCCAATTACTTAATTTCTTGACCTTTGCATACTTTTTGATCTGCCTAACCTTCAACCTCTGTACCTGGCTGACTAGATATCAGACTATAATGGCCAACGCAAGTAGCGGCAGTACGTCTCCTCTCTTCTCTCCGTGGATTAGGGTCAAAGATGATGGACTTACCAAGTATAAACAGGCGTTACTTATATTACACCGTTATTCTTTGATCAGTATTTGCCCATGTTCTTAGGGCAGAGCTGGGCAGGCACCTGGGTAGGTATCTTCCCTTTCTTCCCATCTCATGTAAGGCGTGTAGATGTACTCAGCTTACGCCGCGCGACAAGCCCTATCAAATCTGTGCCATGCTAGCTCTTCAGATCACCGGATTTGGGCTGGCTGGCATGATCCGTCGGTTTCTCATCTATCCTCCCCAGATGATCTGGTTCTTCACTCTCAGCCAGGCCGCGCTCAACAACGCGCTGCACAACCAAAGCAACTCACACGTGCACGGCTGGAAAATCTCCCGCTTCAACTTCTTCTTTGTCGTGTGTGGGCTCATGTTCCTGTATTACTGGCTGCCGGGCACCATCATGCCCATCTTGACCTTTTTCAACTGGACAACGTGGATCGCACCCACCAGCGCAACGCTGTCCATTCTGACGGGCAGCTACTACTTCAATCTGGGGCTCAATCCGCTGCTCACCACGTTTGACTGGAACTGGTTCAGCGGCGTTGTCGACCCTATCATTTACCCCTTCTTCGTCGTCGTCCAGATTGTCGGCTCGGCTCTGGTTTGGGCTGTGTTGGTTGTCATCCCCGTCTTCTTCACAAATACGTGGTACACAGCCTACTTGCCCATCAACTCGTGGTACGCATACGACAACACTGGCAACCAGTACAACTTCTCGCGGGTCGTAGGCCCCGGTAGCACCTTGAACGAGACCGCGTACCGGGAATACTCGCCGCTCTTCTTGCCCGCAACCTTTGTCCTGCGATATGCTGTCTTGTTAGCTGTATGTTGACCTTGCTCCGCCCTCCCCCTTGTCTAGTCAAGACTACGCAGCTGCTGACAATTTCTGTTACCACCGCTCGAAAAAGGTTATCCCGGCTGTCTGTACTTTTACCTGGCTCTGGTACGGAAAGGCTTTTGGGCAAGTCATCAAGCAAGCCATCCGACGCATATCAGTCCATCACGCCTCTAATGACGTCCATTCTCGGTTTATGTCGCGGTATCACGAGGTCCCCGAGGTAATTATCACCAGATCGACCCGCACCAGAGGGAAACAAGCTGCTAATATGAAAACGGCCTCATCGTTTAGACATGGTACCTGGCTGTGGGTGCCATTGGGGCAGCGTTTGGCTTTGCAACAGTATACGGCTGGCCTACTGGAGCGCCTGGTTGTAAGCAACGGACCCCCATTCATCTAGTAACTGATTCAATAGCCGACTGCTTACATTACTAGGGACCGTTCCTGTCACCATCATCTTGTCCATTTTCTTCCTCATCCCTATTGGCGTCGTTTATGCCATTAGTGGCTACCAATCGTCCCTAGAGCTTCTCTTTGACATTGTAAGTGTGTCCCTTATTATAATCATAGTATTGAAACTAATGTAGTGTTGTAGATTGCCGGCTATGCCGTGCACAATCGACCTGCCGCCTATTTGCTGTTCCGCGCATATGGCTTGGGAATTCTTGAGCAGGCTCTATTTTTGCAAAGGACATGAAATTGGCTCACTATGTCAAGATTCCCCCGCGCCAAATGTTCGCCTCGCAGATCATCTCGAGCCTGGTGTCAACCTTTGTGGTCTTAGCTGTTGTCAACTTCCAGTTCAGCGTCAAGGGCATGTGTAACCCTCAAGTCAATGTGCACTGGGTCTGCGGTACGGCCCAGACAGGATTCTCATCGTCTCTGACCTGGGGCCTGCTTGGTCCAAGCAGGATGTTCACGGTATGCCCAACACTCGTTTCTACTTGCAGTCTCTAATGGCTACCCTCTCAATCACCAACCTTTCTTTCGTGTTTCCATGTAAGATATCTAGAGAGAGAGCGGATAACTAATAGTCACTTTACCTAGCACGTCGACGCGCTATACTGGAAGATCATGCTCGGGCTCCTGGCCGGCCTCTTATGGCCCGTCTTGTGGTATCTTGGTAAGCGAGCTTGGCCCAACAGCATTCTGCGCTATGCCCATCCCATTGTCATGAGTAAGTAGCCCTCCCCCTTCTTTGCGTCTTTGTAACTGTTCCTGACTTGTGATGCTGAATACAAAACAGTGCTGGGTGGTGTGGTATGGGCACCGTCGAACCTGTCCATGTTTTGGGGCACGCTTTTCTTCTCATACATCTTTGGCGTTTTTATCAAGGACCGCTGGCCCGGTTGGTGGGCAAAGTACGCCTTGGTGCTGTCGAGCGCGTTGACGGCGGGCATTGTCTTGTCAGCATTGGTGCAGTTCTTTGCCATTTCCAACGCCGGGGTTTCGGTAAGCCCACTTCTCTCTCTGTCTCCCTGCCTTGCTTTCATCCCCGTCTCTCTCCAACGGTAGACTGATGCTTTTTTGATAGTTTCCGGCTTGGTGGGGTACTAAATACCACACCACGACTTGCGATTTTCATGACTGCAGGTACATGAAACTTGCTAAGAGAGAGACTTTTGGTCCAGACAAGTGGGACTAAGGCTTGTGGTTTCTATGGATGAGAGTGAGAAATGTTCGCAGCCTGAATGATGGGATGAGAAGAAGCTTCATCACAGGATGTGGGCTTAGAGACTTGGTGTTAGTTACAGCTAATACCCAAGCTAGGATGTTGAAATACCATATAAGTCGGTTGTTATAGAAATCTAGGAATAATTGACAAACTAGGTGCATATAGAATATTAGTGATAAGATGCTAAGGAATGCCTTCAGTTTATGGTTTATGGTTGTGAGTTGGTCGGATCAGAGCAATCGGTCAATTTTATAGGGTAGACAGCGGCATGGTAAACATCTCCCAATTTGATTTCTCGCTCAATATCTAGCGATCTATTTACATAAATACGTTCAAGTAAGTCTTAAGCTAAGTTCTAAAAATGTTTTGACGGCCGACTGTTAGTGTGTAGTGACTTCTGGTAAGATAAATTGATGAGTTCATACAAGCATGATGCCGACAGCGTGCACTTCCTTGCGACTTTAGTTCACTACCATTGTGATGCCTACATGGCTATTAATTCATCTCAACGGCTGCAACCTCAACTTAATATTATTACGATGTGTATGTCCATTCTATTATTGGCCTCATTTCTTGCTCTTATAATGCCTTGCTACCCACTTTCCACCGCTTCCAACAATTCCACACTACGGAGCTCATTCTCCAACCCAGCAGCAACAACCATGCTCCTAAATATGCCGTTCTTCTCAAAGAGTTGCTTAGGAGAACCAATCTCGGCGACCGCACCGTTGTCCATGACGATAATTCGGTCGTTCTCAATCTAGCAGAAGAGTTAGCATCTGAAAAGAGTGTCGCTCTAGGCTAGGCATTCTCGCTCACTGCGCTTCAGAGATGATGGGATATGGTGATGACGGTCTTGTTTCGCAGCTGAGTCTTCAAGGCCTCATGGATGAGTTGTTGGTTGGCTTTGTCCATGGCCGAGGTAACTAGGAACGGCAAAAGATGTTAGCTTCTAAAACGAGAACGATTAAAAGCTTCGTCTGGCGTCAAGCTCTCACCCTCGTCTAAGATCACAATGCTGGACCCAACAAGGAGACATCTGGCAACAGCCAGAAGCTGTAGTTGACCGGCGGAAAGGTTAGACCTGTCAAAATAATTCCCAGTCAGTTTCTTCTTCCTCTTAGCCCTTCCACTGCCGAGCATTCCAAGTAACTCTTACCCTCCTTGTAACACCGGAGAATCGAGCGCAGCCTGTGGCGTCTTGAAGCCCCTTGCAAAGAGACTTGTCACGAACGACACGCAATAGGTCTGACTCGTCGTGGATGCCGTTGGAATCGAGGTTGGTGCGCACCGTACCGGCAAATGCGCCGCAGTTCTGAGGGATGATGGCTACGCGTGACCGTAGCACATCCAAGTCAACTTGCGTGATATCGGTGCCGTCAATCTCGATACGGCCACGGGCGGGTTGGAGCACGCGCAGCATTGCCAGAGCCAATGATGACTTTCCGGCGCCGGTGCGGCCTACAATGGCAGTTGATTGGCCTGGTGCGAAGTCAAGGTTGATGTCGCGAAGTACAACGCTGGAATCATTCTCGTCGTCGTGGTAATTGTGGCTGTAGCTGGCGCTGAAGTCGCAGAACGTCACAGTGCCACGGGAGGGCCAGGAGGCATCCACGTTTTGGGTCCGATCTAGGACTTCTACCTCGTTTGTGCTCATCTTCTCCGCCTTTGTGTCTATCAAGGAAAATATGCGCTGTGTAGAAACCATTTCGCATTCCATTTGAGTACGAAGAAGAACCGTCTGAGTGAAGGACGTGGCTAACTGAAGCATGTATGACATGACGAAACCAGTAGCACTCGCATCCACGCCGCCTACAAGCAAAAATGCCGCAGCCAGGCCTTGCAACAACCTAGAAATTGATAATGTAAGTGTTGGAAAACTCTCATTTAGGATTGAACTTGAAAGGCGGTATACTTACGAGCAAATAAGAGACAGCCGGAGGATCAGCCACAGCTCTACGGAGACGAACGCCATATAAGCAGTCAAGTTACGTCGCAGACTTGTAAAATTTCTAGTCTCAAAGTAGGTCTGGCGACCAAAGATGCGAATAATGTCGGACCCGGCCAGAGTTTCCTGCGGGTTTGTGATTAGGGGACTTCGTGAGCTGGTTTCAAGCCGTCTTGTCTCGACCAAGACGCCGAGACAACGGCGCTGCAACCACCATCCCAAGGCCCCAAGTGCTACGACTGCAACAGCTGACGACGGTGCAAAAGCTAGGAGAGTACCGAGGGAGGCGACGACGCGTAGCAACGAGTTCAAGAAGCCGAATATGCAAGTGAAAAGCGGACCATCGTGCCGTGCGAGATCATTGGCGAAGCGGTTCATAATCTCGCCCGTCGGGGTACGCTGGAGAAAGGATAAGGGGGCTTGCAGAACGCCCGCAACTAGCATACCGTGGATCTTGTGTGATGTTGGCTTTAGGCAAAGGTACCAGCCCAAGAGCAAGGAGAGGCACGACATGAATGTCTGTACAACGCCTGCAGCGGCGTAAATCTCCAAGGCCCGCATAACCAAGCCGTTGCCGAGCCTATCGGCAAACACCTTGAGCATGTAAGTCGACATAATGTTGGAGGCAAATGTGAGGCCGGTGAAAAATGCCATCAGACTCCAGCGCCAGATATGGGCGATTCCCAACCACCTTTTATAGTCTGCAAAGGACACCCGAGCTGAGTCGCCCAGCGAGGACTCCTGGTTGTTGTCCACAGACGAATTCTCCAGGTTTTGGTTCTCTTGGACTGAGTCACTCAGGTTATTTGCTTCTTCGTCAGTAGATGAAGCACTGATGCTAAGGCTGGCCACCTTGACTGAGAGATCCGGCTTGTCGACCATAGGTACACTGTCTGGCAACCCCCTCAATAGCTGTGGACTACAAGCCTTGATATCTTGAAGCTGACCATCTGTAACCTGTAGCACTTGATCGGCATATGAGCAAACCACCGCGGAGTTTGTGACAACCAGCCTGGTCTTGTCTTTGAGTATCCCCTGAGGCCCAATGACATGGTCGACCAAATGGCGGTGCACCTGGCTGTCGACGGCGGCCAGGGGGGGGAAAAGAGACGCAATTGTCAGCGCTGGTTTGGGGCACGGTTCGAGGGGCGAGGAAGGCAAACCAAGAAAGTTGTAGTAGCAATATTCAACGTAGATGGAGGTTCATTTTTGCCAGTGAATCGATATCGATTATAGAGTTGTATGAAGCTAATGAGCAATAGAGTGAGCGATGCAGCAGCTTGTACCACCCTTCGTAGCGTTGAGTAAAAGAGTTAGCCGAGTTGAAACGCTAAAGAACAAAAGGAGAAGATGGGAGATGGAAGTAGGCGCATAATCACCAGAGAATTTGTTGAATCACAATATTGCTCAACGGCAGGAGCTGCGATAGGCCTAAACGCGTGATGTCTTGATATTCCAGAGTAGAGGAAGTGAGCTCTACGACCGAATTCATTATTTTCTGAGAACAACGGCAGCCATCTTAATTAATCTTCGTCCAGTGGTCCTGGTGCAAGTTCCCTACCCGGTCTCTTTGAGGAAATTGGTCCTTGTGAGCTTACATCTGGGCTGAATACGACGGCGAACCCCTACAGCTGGGCCAACTTTGCCAATCTCTTGTTTCTTGAGTAAGCCAGCTTCCACACACACTTCTAATTCTACTTTTCTCTCTGATATTGGCTCACCGTGTCGTCTTGTCTAGTCAACCTGCCGGAGTTGGATTCTCAACTGCGGCCGACGATGGTTCTTCCCAGTCACGCTCGCCGAGGCCAGTGACGATTTTGCGGCCTTCTTGACGCGCTTCGTCAAACAGTTTCCGCAATACTTCCAACACGGCTTCTACATAGCTGGCGAGTCCTTTGGAGGGCGCTATGTGCCGCGCTTTACGGCGGACCTCGTGCGCCGCCAGCTGGCCGGAGCTCCTGTTGCTTTTCCCGTGCAAGTCCGCGGCATCGTGTTGGCCAACGCGCTGGTTGACGGCACGTACTCTCCACTGGGCCATTATGAGCTATTCTGCACTGACAGCCCAACAGCTGACTTGCTGCGTTTCAACGCCACGGCCTGTGATGCCATCGCCGCCGCAATGCCCGAGGCAGAGCGTCTCCAGCGCGTGTGCCAGGCGACCTACGACGCAAGTCTGTGCCAAGCAGCCATCGAGTTTGGTCAGAGAAACTTGTACAAGTACTTCCAAGCACAAGTAGATGCACTGAAGCACAGCCCCTATGACCGTAAGACGCCTTGGACACCTGATGTCTCTCCTAACTAACCAGCCCTCAGTTCGACTAGGTTGCGATGTTCCTCCAACTTGTATCCCCAAAAGTGAGTACTCCACTGGGGACTACTTCAACAAGCCTGATATTCAATCCCTTCTCGGCATTGGCGAATACCAAAAATATGTCTCCATCAACTTTAACCTCAACGCCAATTGGTCGACCCGACCTGAGATTATGTTGCCCACTACTCGCGAAGTCTCGTATCTCGTCGACGTGGCCAAAGTCCGCTTCCTGGTATTGAACGGAAACTACGATGTCATTATGTAAGGAAAACTTTGAGCGTCTTTCTCCATGGGGGACGAACGTCATTGCTAACTTCTGACTTTTCTGTTCGTTTCATAGAAACTCCCCCGGCATTTTCCGTGAATGGGCCGACCTCCCGTGGCATGGGAATATCCAATTCCGCTTGGACCCCAAGAGAGACTGGTACTTTAGGGATAGCAAAGGAGCGCTCCAAAAGGGAGGCCAGTTGAAGGGCCGAGGCCAACAGGTGCAAGTTGCTGGTGTGGATAACGCTGGTCACATGAGCCCAGGCGACCATAAAGAATCCGTGGCATATCTAGTACACGAATGGATCCAGCAGTCTTGATTTGTAGAGCAGAACTTTTCTTGGTAGGATGACCAGGGCCTTGGGAGACTGACGAGCCTGAGTAATAGATATAAGTTGCTTTAGTATTCAATCTATCATCTTCGTATGATGGTGTATTTGGAAATGCTGGGCGAGCCATGAGCATAATACACCGTAAAGCTCACAAATGGTGAAAGGAACAAAGACAAGATGATGAGCTACTAGTCGTTTTAGATTATTAGTACCCTCGCTGATCGCACATTGACCTCTTCATTGTGTAGGATACCATCAAGCAGCTAAGGCAGTAGTTGTTTTAGTTATTCTACTATATGATTACCCCTTTCCCGGGTAACTATCTACGGGTCGTCTCGCCTTTAAAGAGTTTACCACCTTTCCAAACATGTGTAATGTTCTCCTTCACAGTCAGAACCTCAATGTCATCCAGAGGGCTGCTTGCAACTGCTATCAGATCCGCATCATATCCCTCTTTGATCTGTCCGCTAAGCGGTGCCATGCCACCAAGGGTCTCGGGGCCATTTGCTGTGCATGCCTCGATCGCTTGGAGCGGTGTCATACCCCTCTTTACCGCCCAGTAGAGTTCTCGGGCATTGTTGCCGTGCGACTGGGGTTTCTTGCGGTCGCTGCTCATAGCGTCGGTTCCGAGGGCAATTTTCACTCCTTTTTGGATAGCCAATTTGTAGGATTCCCTTGCTGTTCCAACTAACTTCAATGCCTTCGTTTTGGATGCCGGTGGCAGTTCATCCGGGTGAGCACCGATAGTCTCTATAATGTGGTGAGTCGGTACAAGAATGGCCTTCTGCTTAATCATTTCGTCCGCAACCTCCTCATCCAGGTAAAACCCGTGTTCAATCGTCTTCACGCCAGCACGAAGACTGGCCACGATACTAGCCTTCCCGATAGCGTGGGCCGCCACCACGCGACGGGAAAGGCCAGCTTCCTCTACGATAGCTCTCAATTCAGCATTAGAGAACTGTCTGTCCTCCGGGTCGTCTTTCAGACTTAATACTCCACCACTGGAACAAATTTTGATCACCTGAGCTCCTCGACGTATCAGCTTTCTCACCTCCTTCTGACACTCATCCGGCCCATCCACGATAGAACACGGACCGCCGCAGCTTACATACTGCAGTACCGTATCAAGGGGAATGCTGTGAGAGTCGCCGTGACCACCAGTCACCGACATGGCTGCAATGGAGGAATAGACGTTGGGTCCGACAAGGAAGCCGCTCTCAATTCCTGGCCAAAGGTCGCCGCCGTAACCTTGTAGCTCTCTGACGGAAGTGAAGCCGGCCATCAACGTAGCTTCAAGGTCTGCCACTGTGATTGCGCCAGCCAATGCTTTGTATCCGGGAAGATATTTGGCCATGCTACCAAAAACGCTGGTATCCATCTCCATTCCAAAGTAGTGGACATGACAGTCCCAGAGACCGGGCATTAGGGCGGGAACATGGAGTGGAGTGATTGAGCGGTACTCGGCAGGAACTTTGTCAGGGCTGCCAACGAACTTGATCTTGGATTCGGCTATGACTACGGTCCCCGGCCTGAGAGGCTCACTGCGACCTGGTATAAGAAGGTCTGCTTGTATGACAGTTGCATCTGGCGTTGTAACGGGCATCTCGTCGTTCAGATGGCCTGCGGTAGTCGTGGAATGGCTGGGCAGCTGCGGAGTGATTCAAATAATGGAAATTCTGTATGGGTTACTGCAGGAAAAGTTTCAACTGAGAACTGTCAACTGTTTGCTATTGTTTATTGTAAGTGAATTTTATTAGAAGCTCAAGTCCTTCGTGTATGTCAACGCAAAATCATGCGGATCATGTTTTTATAGGTATCTGAAATGAAGACATCGGAAACTGAGTAGAGTTGACCAACATCTTACTAGGATTCCGTTTCCACTGTGCATGTTTGCAAATTGGTGGTATCATATGAGTGTTGTGCCAATGATCTACGAAGGGCAACGAGGTAAACCACGGACGAATATCGAATTCTTCTTTCATGTTCATCGCTAATAACTTCCGTAAACGGAAAGGTTTAACCCACTATCAGTCTCTCTCTGCACCAGCTATCTTGATACAGTAAATAGTAATAGCTTGAGATTAATAGTATCTGATAACAAATCCTGGGCCGGAGTCTGACTGTTTGAGCTCGACATCCTGCAGCCCAATTCTATAAAGAGTCTCTTTCTCTACCCCGACTTGGTTGGTAAGATAAGTAATTATGTCTGATTTGGCTTGCAACCATCTCTTGCTATCTGTAGTCCTCAGGTATAGCTTCTTGGGGCATCTGCTCTGGCCAAGGCACTCGATTGCCCGTTCTCTCCCAATAGCATCAACCATCATCTTCAGGAAGTCTTTAAATCCACAACATGCGGCGGCGGCAAGTGCACTCCCATGATCTCCCCGGTCAGTTATGATTGCGGGATCAGCGCCAGCTTTTAGCAAAAGCTTCATCACCGGCATATCCTCAGCCAATCGATATCTGTCTTCAGCTTGCAACCAGAAACGACTGAGAATTACCGCTTCCAGTGCACTGCCGTACTTGCCACCTCTCAAGAGCTGGTTTGGATCTGCACCATGACTGAGAAGCAATTGCATCTTTTTCACGTAATCCCAGCGCACTATTGAACTTGCTGCAGCGACAAGGGCACTGCCATAGTAGCCACACTCCACAGCAGCATTCACGTCGGCTCCAGCTTTGAGCAGAATCTCAGCCGATTTTACACTATAATAAGCTGCTGCCGCAATGAGGGCATTGCCAAACCATTTGCCACCCTCCCTGTTTACGTCGACCCAACCTTGGTCCACAAACCACTGCAGCATCTCAGCGTGCTGCGGAAACATTGCCGTGTATTGCACAACCGTTGTTCTGCGGTAACAGAGGTTGACATCGAGGTTTGCTTCTTCCACCAAAAATGAGACGATACCCTTGTTCCGTCCATTAATCGCATTTTGGATGGCCCAGTAATATCTTTTAGCAAGAGCGTTATCCCGACCAATGACTCCCACCAAATATTTGCAAATCGGTAGGCTTCCACCTTGAGCTGCAAGTGTAAGCGAATTATCAAGTGGTCCGGAATCTTTGAGCGCCATTTCCTCATTTATTTTGTCCTCTTCCCACCAGTCACGCAAAACGTAGTAAAATCCGAAGCGGCACATGACAAACAAAGCCATGCTTTCAGGCCTCAGTATCGGGTGTTTGTGCGATCCACCAATTTTGTTTAGCCACTCCCGATAGTGGCAGCCACTCCCTTCTACAGACTCGAAGAAGCGTTTGAGAGTGGTAACGAGAGTTTGGTCCGGATCTGGGTTGTCCATGGATCCCAGCCATCTGTCATATCGCTGAACGTGTAGGAACCATGTGTGTGAAATATACCCTTCAAAAGTATGAAACTTGTTATCTTTCCGTTCATAACGAGCGGGCTGCAATTCAGGTCTCATCAGGAAGTTGAGCGATGTAATAGAAGCAAACACATCACATGTTCCTAAAGCCATATTTCTAGACTGGAAATATTCAGCCACTGAAGCATGTGGTAGCCTCCATATCCGTCTCGCCGTATCAATCGTCAGAAGATCCTGGCATAGCGATAGGACTTCTTCTTCAGAGCGCTCTTCCTTCTGTACCAGTACACCTTTTTCTAGAGAATACCGGACGGCTTCTAGCAGAATATTGGATGTAGGTGGCTCAAATGCACACAACACCCACTTGACAGCACGCTCAGCTAATGCCACGTCGTCTTCATTATGCTGCGCTCGTATGTTCTCCCACAACTGATCATATGCAGCCATCAGATCACGAGGTATCGTTCTGGCCCACGCCTTGACGGCATCATCTGAGATGCATTTCAGCAGACTTTTGACTTGTAAATAGACCCATCGGAACCTAGAATCAAATAGATTTTCCTGATTAGAAGTCTAAGAATAGTAGACAGGTAGAGATTTAGCTTACATCCCGCCATTTCGAGATCTAAATGTCTCTTTAATTATTTCCTGAATTTCCGCTTTGCGCCTGTTGAAAAATGGTTGGGAGTATAAGGTTTTGCGAAGGAACTTTTCAATGTCGTCTTTTTGGTTGTTGCTATTGATTGTAATTATACACTTGTCTTCAAAAGCCTTTAAATATTCTCGACCAGGGCGACTCGAAATAAAGACTTTGACCGGTTTTGTGGCTCTTTCCATTAAGTCGACAAGAATCTCTGCTAGATTATATGTTGAAATTTCAGATTCATCCAAGGCATCGAGAATTAAGGTAGTTTTTGGATAGAGGTTTAGAGAACCCAGGATAAGCTCTTTGCAATCTCCAAAACTTAGGTCTCTCCCTTCTTGCTTTGCTAATTGGCATTTCTGGATAACGCTGGTTTGGATGTGATTGTAGCGGTATGCTTTGTAAGATAATTGGCGAACGAAGCTCCTGAGAACGACCAAGGGATCCAACATTGAGGGACCAGATCGATTGCAATAAAAAAATGCAAATCCTTCATCATGAGCCGATGTTTCCAAGGTTTGCTTTATATGATCGATCACTCGAGAGGTAAGGTACGTCTTACCAGTACCGACTAACCCGTGTTAGACGGAGAAATGCATGAACTGATTAAGTATTCTTGGAGGAGCTTACCAGTTCCCTTGAGACATAAGAGCGTTGAAGAGGAGGATATCGCTTCCCAATCGCGAAGTCCCTCGTGGTTAATCAACCAGTCTCCAGTCCCTTCTATCCTCGATTCTTTAATAGTAACGTGGCCCCTACCAAACTTTTCTGAGCTAATAAAGTCCATAAGTCTCTCTAATCGGTCCTTTTCAACCTCCTCTAGCAGATTATCGACTCCCTTGTCAATTCGACTAATGGGCGTCGACAGTTTATCTAGATTAGTCAACAGGGCCTTTATTCTGTCATCCGTTTTTAAACCAGTCTTAGCACTGCGAGAAGCCTCGCAGACTTGAGCTTCCAGTGAAACCTTTTGCTCTTTCATCAACAAGTCAGAAACAAGGTCTGAAGTCTGCTCAGGTCGAAGAATGGCGTTTAACGTTTGTTTGACCAATCCGCCTTTAATCAAGACATCAGTCCGAGCCAGTAGCTCTATTGCAGTCACGTATAAATCTCGCAACGCGTCGCGTAGATTTGATACAGCTTCTTCATCTGCCGTTGTTGCGTTGTATAAATGCTCGTATACCTGACCCCTCTGGACAATGCGTATAAATAATCGAACTGTTCCAGCAAGTGCTGCCATTTGCTCAATTTGTTTAATCGGAATCTAGTTCAATCAGTAAATTAGAATAGTAGTAGATTCCTGGAAATTTGGCTCTCTTACCCTCAGCAGTGCTTTTGCTGCGGCCCATGGCACACCGGCTTGTGGGGGTGCTAAATTGATCGCGATGTCGCCGACCGTGGTAAGAAATGTGACAATATCAGAGATATATTCGCGGAATACCAGCTTTTGACTCCCAATTTCAATCTTCGAAGGCGCGCCTTTCTCTTCGGAGAGTAATTGGCTTTTGTTCTTGATCAAATTAATGAGATCTTCTGACTTGGCCTTCTCCAGTGAATCGAGCCCATTGTTTTGAATCCATTGTTGAGTTTCGCCATTAGCTTGGCGGAAGGCTTCGTTCCAAAGATTCGAGGGAGTTGCTTGTTCAATTGTAATCTGAGGTACTGATACTTCAGCAGCTGGAGGAGCTGTCGTAGTTCGTGATGCTATAGCCGCGGCAGAAGGCGATATCTTAATCAGCGGATGAGGTGCCTTTAAATGAGAAGAGTTAGGCGATGAAGATAGTAAATCGGGCGGCTGCTGTGGATTTGGCTTGTCAAGGCTGCTTCGTAACGATGCGTGAGATTGGTTTGGACTTGACAGAGGGCTTTTATCAGGAGTGCGCCCAGAAGCCTTAAGGGAATTCTTCCACTCCTTGAACTTCTTTCTGATGCTTGTCTTTGTCATGATTTCCTGTTTGCCATAAAGACTAATGAGCAAAATCTGGTGTGAGAGAAATTTATCGGAAGAGAGGATTATTCGCAGAGCCGCAGGGCGCTGTCAGCAGACCCCGCAGCATATGTCGGCCCAATAGTTAGGCAGGCAGAATGAAGCATTTGCTGTCCAATCAATTTGTTGTTGGACCATCCATGTATGTACTATATGCATGCTGGATAAAACGCGTTGGTTGTTCTCTTTTTGCTACCGTTTTGGGGGGTCTGGGTCTCTGCCTAACGTTGTCATTACATATTCCTTGACCATCTTTGGGAGTTGATAAAAGAATGCCAAACCATGGAGTCACTTATGAAAACGCAGCATCAAAGCGCGTAGACGATTCAAAGTTGTATCATTCGTATAGCAATCTATCATGTTAAATCGCATTATCACATTCCAAATTATGAGAAACAAAACTCCTTCCAAAAACAGGCCTATGCAAAACTTGACAACTGGACAAAAACCATCTATTTGCATTCATCCTTCCAGTTGTCGCCAATCCAGTTAGCCAACTTGTCCGTCAACGTCCCCTCCATATACGGCTCGATATCTTTGGCACTGTAATCACCGCCGCTGAACTTGAGGGCGGGAATCATCCATGGCTGCAGAAAGTCGAGAAAGACGAGGTCTACCGTCTTGGGCTTTCCTTCTTCTGGGAAACCAATCTCGGCCTGGATACAGTTGGGTACTGAGTAGAAATCAATGGGCTTGTGGACGGTGTCATCTCCGTCCTTGCTAATATCGTCCTTTGTCGTATAGCCACCAAAGATTCCATCATTGTCCCCTGAGGCATCCATTCCACGCAGCTCGAGGCGAGCCTCTGTTTCATCTTCGACTTGTTCAACAGTGCCAACTTCAGTGTCAACTTCAGTCTCAGCTTCAGTCTCATCAAGATATTTCGGGCGTGGATACATCAGCTGCGGAATGGTCAACTGTCGGGTGTCTGGAAGCCCAGCAACAAATATCCTCGACTGGCTGTTGAGAAGTCCGATAACCTTGGCAGCAATTTCGTACGGCACATCGGGCACATAGCGGAAGCCACTGGTAAAGGGGCTCACGGTAAACGTATCATCTCGTGTAAACGGGCCCTTGAAGACATCGAAGCGAATGCCCCCCGTGTTGGCTATGGCCAGCCGAGGCTTGTCCTTCCGGTCCTTGTTGACAACCACGTCGGGGAGCACTTCCTCTTCAAGCCAAGTGTAGATGCTGTCTTTGCCGGGATACGGAGCCCTGGTCATCCACAAGTCTCGGGGTGCACAGCCGTAGCGATGGCCAAGATTCAGAGTTTTACGAGCATTCTCAATCATCTTGCTTGTTTTCTGTCCCTCTTTGGTGGGGAAGGTTGTCTCGTTTAAGCCGGTGTGATAATACATTCCGTACAGATTGTTGTCAATATACTTGCGTGTGAAGGTGGGACCCTTCTTAATCTCAACTTCTTCATTCTCGTCGTCTTTGGGCTGCTTCTTAACGATGCCATCAATGGACATCCAGCCGATGGTTTCGAGGTAGCGACCGGAGGCGATGGCTAGTGACTTAGAGTCATAGCTCACGGCGTCTCTTATGTGTAGGTGGCCGCCGAAGAATGCAATGGGCGTGTCCCAGTCCTCCTTGCGGATAGCCTTGAAGACAGTTCTAAATTCTTCCATGCGCACACCAACGTGGCCAATGACTACAAAGAGGTCGGGCTTCTCCTTGATCGCCTCTTGGAACCAATCCTCCTTGACTGTATCGGCCACGGGCTGAACGATGCTGTTATTGGCATTGCCTGTAAAGTCGAAGAGGAAGCCAAAGGACACAATGTTGATGCCTAGGTTCTTGGTCTTGAACTTGCGGTATCGCTGGGCCTGGGGCACGCGCTTGCCCGTCTTGGGATCAATGTAGTCCAGATTGGATGTGATGTAGTTCTCCTTGAAGTTGGGAATGGTAGTATTGTGTTCCATGTCGATCGAGTAAGCCTTGTACAGCTCATGGTTGCCGGTGGTGATGAGGTCAATCTTCTGCTGGGCGTATATGTCATATTGGTACAGGCCCTTTGGGATGGAGCTGTCGTAGATGCCGCTGCCCTCGATGCGGTCGCCGGTATCGATAAGGAGGAGATCGGCACCTTTGTCGTCGGCCAGCTTGCGCATGTGCTGGGAGAAGGAGATGTAATCGCCCCAATCGGCAGAGAAGGAGGGCCTAGATCAAAGAAGGGGTGTGAGCTTGAATTCCGCGACTGTTACGACTGCTGCTTCAGGCCCCCATAGCTGCTCAACTCGTGGCGGTCTGAACAAAGAGATCAAGGCTAAATTGAGCAACTTACTCGAGGAAATGCCCGCTGAGCCAGGCGTGCGTGTCTGTCGTGTGCAGAAAGTTGAGCTGGCCCCAAGTCAGGTCTCGCATGGGTGCCGCCACCGGCTTGACGGCGCCAGGCTGCGCGGCTTCAACCGCGGCGGCGGCGATGAGCGCACCGAGGAAGAGAGATTCAAGCATGATGGAGGGAAAAGAAGAGTTTATGATTCCATGGATTACGACAGTGATGGTGATGGCGATGGTGATTCGGCGATGAAGATGGCGATGAAAATGGCGATGGAGATGGCGATGGCGAGGATGGGTTAGGATTGAAGATGGGAGGATTAGATGCTGGAGTCACAAGGGAGCTCAGGTGCCTGGTTTAGGCCATCAAGGTGGCCCAGGTGACATCAGCGGGGGGGCTAGCCGCTATTGAGCCACTGCGATCCACTATTAACGGCGTTCCTCGGACACGGAGGTATCCATTACCCGAATATCCAACGGATCACCCGAATATCCAATGGATCACCCGAATATCCATCATCCATCGTCCATCATCCATATCAACCGGGTAATAATACACGTAATCATTGCGTACCTGTTTTCCGACAATTATAATTATAGTACTCTAGGATCGGCGACCAGGCCCAGCAAGAGCAAGAGTTGGGGTGAATCAGCCAACATACAAAGTCTGACATCTCTCTTCATATAAAAGACGGGAGCCTTCTGGACAAGACAAGCCAGCAGAAGCATTCCTGAGTGCAAGTGCCACCACTCTTTTGACAATTGAGCCCGATTTATTAATACTATTTGCCTTTCCTGCGTTTCTTGCATTTTCCTATCCAAGGTTGTTGCTATGCCACTCAATATTGTCATCATTGGCGCTGGGTTCGCCGGCGTCTTCAGCGCTCTTTCAGCCAGACGGCTCATCTCCTTGCACCTCAACAAAGATCCAGCAGCAGCCGATATCCAAGTCCTTCTCATTGCGCCTGAGCCACAGCTAGTCCTGCGGCCGAGGCTTTACGAATCAAACCCAGCAAACCTCGTTTTCCCACTCACCGACCTCTTCAGCGCGACGGGGATTCGCTTCATCCAAGGCACAGTCGACGCTATCCGTGTCGAGGAGAAACATGTCCTGGTTGCCAGCCCCTCTGGCTCTACATCAATACAGCCTTATGATCGTTTGATATTCGCGGCTGGGAGCTGCTTGATCCGAGCTCCCATCCCCGGCCTGGACGATCATGCCTTTAATGTTGACACATTGAGTTCCGCGGTCAGGTTGGAAAACCACCTGCAAAGTCTCAAATCAAAACCCCCGAACAAGGCTCGAAATACCGTCATTGTATGCGGCGCAGGCTTTACGGGCATCGAACTTGCAACAGAGATGACAGGGCGGCTTCGGTCCATCTTAGGCAAGGATGCCGATGCCAAAGTCTTGCTTGTCTCGCGGGGGGAAGAGGTTGGCGATACCCTCGGACCGGGACCCCGCCACGTCATTTCCCGAGCTCTTCGCCAGTTGGGAGTAGAGACGAAACTTGGGACAACAGTCACCGCCATCGACGCTCTTGGCGTCACGACCGAAGCAGGGGAGCGTATTGAAGCCATGACCGTCGTCTGGACGGCCGGTGTAGCAGCCACAGAGCTCTCAAAACAGATTCCGGGAGACAAGGACGCACTGGGCCGCCTACGCGTCGACCAAGATCTTCGCCTGCCGTCCAACAAGGACATCTTCGTCGCAGGCGACTCAGCTTGTGCCCCGACGGGTGACCACAGCCACGACGCCCTCATGTCATGTCAACACGCCATACCAATGGGCCGAGCAGCGGGCTATAATGCTGCAGCAGATCTTCTCAATCTGCCAACCGCGCCATACTACCAGCCAACATATGTCACATGTCTCGATCTCGGCCCGTATGGAGCGGTTCTCACGCAAGGCTGGGAGCGCAAGGTGGTGTTTTCTGGGGCAATAGCCAAGAAGATCAAAACGTACATCAACGGAACTTTGATATACCCTCCACACACAACTAATCCGACCAAGGCGCTTGCTGCTGGAGATCCGGCGCTTCAATCGGCTACCGCGCAGCAGCTTCAGGGCAAAGCTTTATCACTTGTCAGTTTCTTTACCTCCAAGCTCCTGTAGCAGGGTATGATACGTGTTTGTAGTGTTTGCCTTTAAAGAGTTGCGTTTCATAATATCTACCTTATCTACTATAACTAATTTGCGCCTTTCGCTCCTATATGTTAGTATAGGCGCAGCTTTTTAAAAGACCAGCTGTTTGTTATATTAAGCCTTTTTTTTTTATCTCTCTTCACTCTCTTCTACTATACCAACTTCTGATGCAAGTCATCCTCGTATTGAATTCAAGAAACGTCATCTCAACATCAATTTTGTTATAATAGACATAAGGTATCTATTATCGATATACATGTACACCTAGGAAACACAGATCCGAATCATTACTATCTACAGCTCAAACTAATACACTGGTAATGCAAAACTTTCTCGTCGCTTGTCACTCAAACACCCATCACCGGCCATTAACTCATCGTCTAAGCATCTGATTTAGATGTCATCACCAAATCATCCATATCATAGACGCCAATAAACTTGAAAAACGCCAACACCTGCGGCGCCGTCCCGCATCCATCTCCCGTCGGCGCCGTCGCATTGAAATCCACCAGCGGAATCTTCTTGTCCCCAACCGTCGCCGAAACGGTGTAAGTCGTGTTAAATGCGAGGTTCCGTCCAATCACCTGGAACATGTCCAGTCCAATCTCCGGTCTCACCGTAACGAGACACGAAGGTGACACCTTTCCAGATGACTGGGGCTGAGATTCCGTCAAGATCTTGTTCAGTGCGGGCTTGTTGAAAAGGCCCTGCTTGCCCAAGTTCTGCGTGCCTTTACTTTTGGACGATACGGCGCCCGACACGTAAATGATAGACTGGCCCTCCTGAGCGACATTTATCGTCTTGACAATCTTCGGGGGAAAGACGGTCAAATCGATAAAGTCCACCGTGTCTGTGTGCTCGTTGACAACGTACAAGTGCGTGTTGTCCGCGCTGGGCCACAGGCCGTGAGGCTCGACGCCGCTGGCCTGGATGGCGCCCAAGTAGACGGGCATCTGGTCAGACCGCGGCTGCGAATACATTCTCGTCTCGTTGAGCGAAGCCACGGTGATGAATGCGTGCATAGTGCCGTTGAGGACGGCAAAGTTGGCGTGGTTGGTCTCGGCCCCGGTCTCGATGACTCCAATGACTTTGCGGGCGACGAGATCGATGATGGACACCTTGCCGGCCATCTTGTGCGGCACCCATAGACCTTTCCCATCTGGCGAGATCATCATGTCGGACGAGAAGACGTCGCCCAGACCCGTGATGTTGGCGATGACTTTGCGCTTGGCTACGTCGATGACGGACAGTGATGGTGAGCGCACATGGTTGGCATACGCCAGGTCGCCTTTCGGGCTGAAGACGACCTTGCTCGGGCCGCCGTAGGATTCGACATAGCCTACTACGCCGCCCTTGAGTCCGTCGACGATGTCGATACGGTCAACGCCTCGCGTGCCGACCCAGACATGTCGGTTGTCCCTCTCGAAGAAGGCCTCATGGGAGCTGCGGTCCACAAACGTTTGCGAAACAACCGAATTGTCCTCGGTGCTGAATACTGTCACGGTATTGCTTGTGATGGCCAGAGACACAATGAGCTTGCCATTGGGAGAGAAGCCGAGTCCGTGAGAGTTGACGGCCTTGACGTACTGCGGGTTCAAGTCGTTTGTTAACCGGCTGTCACCCAGGCTGATGGTGCCCAGGACCTCGCCTGTGGTTGGCTTGATGACGGTGATGGTGTTCGATGACTGGTCACCCGTGTAGAGGCGGTCCGAGTCGGAGATGGGTGCGCCTTTGCCGGCGAGGGCGGGAGCTTGGTCCCATGCTGAAGCGAATCTAGCTCCAAAGCCCAAGGCAAGGAGTGTGAGTGTTCTAGGGGACAGCATTTTGCTCTTCATTTCTTTGTCTTCACTTTTGAGCTTGCTGTGCTGTTGATGTTGCCAGCAAGTTGATTTTCTGGCCTTGTGTCAACGAACGAAGGGACAAGCCACAGACTTAAGAGTTGCAATATTTATATATTGTTACACGGAATATTATTGTGTTACATCCTGTCTGTCGACATACACATCGGGACGCCGATCTCAGGGCTACCTGCAGCTTCACTGCATGTTCCATCACAAACTTGCTCAACTCCATAATCTATATAACTACAAGGATACGAAACAACATAAGATGATTTTTCAAATAGATTCGTCCAATCAGCAAACTGTGTAATACATTGTTATTAAGTCCGAAATGTTGGCCCTATTAACCTTTGAGTAACATTCCTGTCTTTGACTCGGCTCGTCGGTCTCTTGGCATATCTCTTGACTCAAAAAGGGCAATACGTTCAAAACTTCTGACATCTCACTAGCCCCAAGCATATTACTCTTTAATACTTGCCCAGAATTATCCGCGAATCAGCTCTTACAAAACGCTCTCTCTCTTCTCTCCTCTGCTCTATCGTCTCTCCTATTGCCGCAAACTCTTGCCCCGTCGGACCATCGGCATAACGCCCAAACGTCAAAAAAAAAAACAAAAAAACATCCACTTCCCATCACATCACAGTCCCCTCCCCTTACCGCTGGCCCTAAAATCTCACTCCGTCACTCAAAAGGCGAGAAAAATAAGCTAAAGGGGGCGTTCCTAGGGAAAATTACCTACCGTGGCCTAGAGCCCGTTCGATTGAGGCCTTGTCGTTGGATCTGTGAGCAGATTTTGCGGAGTATGCCTATGTGCCCTTGGCTGCCGATGTCCCGAGCAGGGCGGCGAATCATGTCGCGGTGCTTGGATTTTTACGGTCGTTGACATTTATTGGGCCCGGCAGTTGATTTGGCACGGAGGAGATTCTGGCCTCCGTTGCATGGGAGTAATGTTAAATATGTTTAGAAGACTCGTAGTTACGACAGTTGTGAAAGCGCTGCCGGTCGTCGGTTGCGGCTTGGAACCCCTGCTGGTTGAAGTAGTATAAGTTGAGCCTATCCGACATCCGATCCGGTGTCACGAACGGCTTATACTTCAAAAGACAATTCAAATCGCAGATACAACTTGGTTTAACAACGACCATGTCTACAGGAATTGGAATCTTCGTGCATATTGGGTTACAATTTCTCTCTTCTCAAGTGAAATTAGGTCTTCAGAGCACTATGTTAATGATGATATTTATCCTGTCTCCCTGGTATCTATTAATTACAGCTTTCCAATAGTATATATCCAAATCAGCGCTTATTCCCGTTGTTGTTCAATGTCAGCATGCTCGTCATCCTCACCCCTTTCATCCTCCTCATCCTCCCCGTTGTACCAGTCGTCGCTCTCAAGCCCATCACCTCGAATAAATATTGACCCAATGCAGCCCAAAAGCGCCAGGCCGCCAAATAAACTCCACGCAAGAACCTCGCCTTTGGGCTGAATCCCCATGGACAGCGTAAACAAACTACCCGAAGCAAAAGGACCAATGCTGCGACCTAGAGCCGACAAAGTCTGGGCTACTCCGTTTAGGGTTCCCAGACTGTTGTGGGAAGGCGCCGAGTTGGTAATCTGGATGACAGGTGTTAGAATTAAAAGCAGAGGACATCGCGTTTTGCAATTTGATTTGACTTACCAGCAGCATCACACATGAAAGTCCCCCCACAGCACAGATCGTCTTCAAAATCAGTACGACGGCAAGCTCGATATACAGCCACATGATTCCAGTTCCCACACCGAATAGGGGCTTGTCATCAACATAGCCAACCCACGGCATGGCAATCATGCTGACGGCTAGACCAAACAGGGCGAAGCGATACGTGCCCAAGTTTCCGAATCGGCTCTTGAGTGGCTGGAACAGAAACGCTTGAAAGATAATGGTAATCAGACCCGCGAAACTCAAGCTGACACCAATTTTGCCGGGATCGAGTTCTCGGCCTGCTGGAGACGGAGAGGCTGCGAAAATGGGATACAAGCTGTTGAAACTAATATTGGCCAATTGGAATATTAGATATGTAACCAGGAGGGTCATTGTAGTGCGATTGAGAAGCTCGCGCCATGGCTTGTGTTCCTTGTGATTGTCGGCCGCCGGCTTTGATGTCTCAAGTGCCTCGTCATCATCGGGACTACCATCATTGTCATCAGAAGCCGACTCTTCAGAGCTCGGGGATAACAAGGGCTGCGTTTGAGAGGCTGCTTGAGGACGTGGCCACCTCGAGCTCCACGATTCTCGTCGTGGAGTTCGACTAAAGATGTTTGAAATGCGATTGGAGAGCCGGGTAGCCCATGTTGGTTTCCACGGATCATCGTCGATATCCTCCAGCGTTTCTTCAAACCAGATGCCCACCACAATGACGGCTGCCGCAAGAACAGCGGCGCTCAGGACGTTCGGCCCAAGGTAAGGGAATTCTTTGCCCATGCGCCCAACTAGGATTCCTCCCAGCGCAGGGCCCGTAAGTCCTCCCAGAGAATAAATAACGGGAAGATATGTAAACGCCTTGCTCTGGTTGGATCGATCCGTTACTTCGCCCAGAACAGTTGGCACGCAGGCGGCATTGCCATTGAGGAGACCCATGGCGGCGTGAACCAAAATCATTTGCCAGTACTGCTTACAGAAGCCAAAAGCGCAAAAGCAGCACATGAGCGAAAAGGTCCCGGCCAACAGCACCGGCTTTCGGCCCACGACATCCGACATGTAGCCCCAGACGAAGTTGGTGGAGAGCTGCGCCAGTGCAAAGACGCTGGCCAGCAGACCGACATACAGACCGCTCTCCTCCTTGGGTATGCCCGGCATGGACGTCACCATCTGTGGCAGATATGGCCCTATCGAGTTGAGTGCCGTCTGCTCTGCCAGCGATAGAAAGGCCAGGAGGAGGAGCTGGCGCACGGGCAGAGGTGTCTCATCGTGATCGCGGGAGGACGAGGTGGACGAAGAGTCGGACTCGACGGCCGTGGCGAAGCGGTCGCTGGAAGCATCGGAGGGCGGTTTAGGAGGAGGCGTCGGGAATGTTTGATATCGCGGGATTGAGGGCCGTCTCATGGATGCGATGATGGGAATGGGGGCGCCGGCGTGGAACGAGCCGGAGGACCTGGACGATCTTGACCGAGTCGTGACGCCCGGTCCGGGTCGGGCGTTTGCAGGGCGCGTCATGATGCCGCCGGCGTACAATCTCGGAGCGCCTTTTCTATCGTGTTTCTTTGTTCTTAGTTCCGAGATGTCAGATCTTCAACGGCTTTCTACAGCTCGTCTGTTGCTCGTCTTTTGCGCGTGATGGTCCGATCCGATAGTTCGTTTGCTTGTAGGTGGTTCAGACGGCGGGCGTGTGAGCCAGAACCTGCGCACCAATCTGCCGCCACAAGATCATGCTGTGTCAACGTCTTCAGCACGATGCGAGTGGGTTGAAGGCAGATTGTGGCGCTGTGGAGGAAGAATCCGGAGGATGTAGAATGGAAGACGTCAGGGCTGGCAACGATGGAAAGCTTTTTGAGGTGGGGACCTTTGAAAGGTGGTGAGATAAAGGGCGATAACGGTGCTCCGGGATGTACAGATACGAGACTTTGATATGGCCATTAATCAGCCTCGTTTAATCTCTTTTATTAAATACATGATCTTTTAATCAGCTGAGACGAGATTGCTTCAATTTGATCATCATTGAATTCTTCTATTCATGCACAAAGCTGGAGAGCTTCGCCTTTGGTGGGCGGCACGGACCGAATAGCGGGTCGGTCTGCAGCTGTTTTGAACGGTGTAAGAGGACCTGGCACTGTGAGTGGCTGGAGCCAAAATAGCCGGTGACCGGGCGTTTAATTGTTGAAGAGAGCAGTATTAGTAGTAGTACTGGATTTGTTGAGAGCATGTCTCGGACAGTGTTAGTATTCAACGGAGCTTGAGACGTTGCATAAGAATGGCGTGATGCTGAAGAAGATGCCGTGGAAATGTAGGATTTCGATGGTCCCTGGAGGCTGTCTAAGACAATGCGTCACAAACATGCAGATAAACAGCGGCGACTTAATAGTCTATGTCTTTTTAAACGACCTATTTACCACATTTATTAGATCATTGAGTTGGGTTATTGTTGCGGATGACTTGACGTTCGTGCACTTAGTAGTTCACCTAACAGGAGCTGCTCTATATGTACATGTATGGAGTCATCTCAGTGCCTGCATTAAGACGTCTATCATTACATAATTTGCTTGACTCGGTAGCGGAGTATTTTGATCTAAAGATCTCGATATATAATAATGAGGATATATGAGTGTGATAAGACCAGCATATTCCCTGTATCGAAAGCGAAGGCCCTTGTGTAAGCACACCGCGAAAAATTCGACAACAATTTTGATGGGCTTTCGAAGAGAGTTGCTAAATTCTTTATTTGCATATTATTGAATCTACAAGAGAATATCTCATGAGGTTGGCTAATACAAGGCATGGTCACATTACGTCATAGCTCCTCTACAGTGCAGCTATCTAAAGCCTAGCAGATTAACAGGATATATACTATCGGATTGAAGACTCAGAACAACGCATAAAAGTTCCCAATTCTTATCCATTGCCTATACTAGTAGATTTCTCGACTGTTGTCCTACTTCATACATAATATAATAGTATAACACCCATCACTCCTAGTCTTGCTTTGCATATACGCATACCCCAATCCTCACATTATCCACCAATAGCATCCCTCTCCATCATCACCAACACCAACATCAACACAAATCTATCATCATCCCATCGACTCATCATCAAACATGCCCGATCCCGCATCACCTCCCTCATCCATCTCGCCCTCACATCATCCCATCGTCCCCCCAAAGACCCCCAAGCCGCCACTATCCGCCCACGCCCTCTCGACAACCTCCCCGCGCCCTCTAAACACACATCACATCCACTATCCCCAGAATATGCCCGAAAGTCAGCCCAAAAAGATACGCAGACCCGCCTTCAAGGAGATTTACAAGCTTTCTAGAAGATCCAGGCGTGCCAATCATGGGCGCGGGGACGGCGATTAGCATGAGGTTGCATTTTGGGTGGCTGGCGATTTTAATACTATTTTTACTCCGCATCTTCTGTCTCACATTAGCGCGAGATGGATACATGATATATCATGAATGCTGATAAACATCATTATCCGAGATCGGTGATTTGAGAGAGAGATAACCGAGGATATGGAATTATAGATTGCCAAGTCTCGATGGTATATATCGAGCCATCACTGCTTCCATCGAATACAGCATCATCCTCATCTTCCTCATCTTGCTCCATCACATCTACTGACTTACACCAAAGATACCTCACACTTAAGATCCATCTACCAGTTAATACCATCTCAATGGCAGCCCTCACTCTCCCAGAACCATTCGCCAGCATCCCCCGTGAATCCTTCCTCTTCGGGCCCTCTCCCATCCAACAACTCCCTCGCATATCCGCTGCCCTCGGCGGCAAAGTCAACGTCTACGCCAAACGCGAAGACTGCAACTCTGGCCTCGCCTACGGAGGCAACAAAGTCCGCAAGCTAGAGTAAACCCCCCTTTTAAATCTCCCTCATCTTCTCCCACCATCTATTCTAACATTGAACACACAGGTATCTCGCCGCTGAGGCTCTCTCCCAAGGAAGTGACACCCTCGTCTCCATCGGCGGCGTCCAATCCAACCACACCCGCGCCGTCACGGCCGTCGCCGCGAAACTCGGCCTCGCCGCCGCCACCGTCCAAGAGCACTGGGTAGACTGGCACGACCCAGGCTACGAGAAAGTCGGCAACATCCAGCTCTCACGCCTCATGGGCGGCGACGTAAGACTCGACCCGTCGCTGTTTGGCATCGAGCACAAGCCCACGCTGGCGAACCTCAAGGCGGAGCTGGAGAGCGCCGGTAAGAAGCCGTATTATATTCCTGCGGGAGCGTCGGATCATCCGCTGGGGGGGCTGGGGTTTGCGAGGTGGGCGTTGGAGGTGGAAGCGCAGGAGAAGGAGATGGGGGTGTTTTTCGATACGATTGTTGTTTGTGCCGTGACGGGGTCGACTATGGCGGGCATTGTGGCGGGCTTTAAGCTTGCGCAGGTGAAGCTGGGTTCGCCGAAGCGTAAGGTTATTGGGATTGATGCTTCGGGGAAACCGAAGGAGACGTTTGACCAGGTGTTGCGCATTGCTAAATTCACTGCTGCCAAGATTGGTCTCTCGGAAGACGATGTGACTGAAGCGGATATCGTGTTGGACGACAGGTTCAATGCCAAGATCTATGGTATTCCGGATGAGACGACGATTGAGGCCATCAAGTTTGGAGCGAGCACTGAGGCCTTCATTACGGATCCGGTCTATGAGGGGAAGAGTTTGGCGGGCATGATGGCGCTCATCAAGAATGGTGAGATTGCCAGCGGGAATGTTTTGTACGCTCATCTTGGAGGACAGATGGCTTTGAACGCATATTCGTCTATTTAACAAAGCCTCGGTACGTCTTATATCTCTTGTTTCTTAGTTTTTCCTTGTTTATGTAAAGAATGAAATATCCAAATAGTTTGATAGCCATCTATAGTGCTTCATCCAGTGAGCACTCCAATATCATCACCGCATTTTTATATGTCGTCTCATGAAATATCACCACGTCCCCGTGACTTTTAGATCTCTCGAGCTCTCCCCAACAGAAAATGTAAACTCTCCGTCTGGAATAACCCAGTTCTGCTTTTCTACATCCCAGTAACTCAAATCTCTCCTCGTCACGTTAAACTCGACCGTCTTCGTCTCCCCCTTTTCGATAAAAATCTTGTCAAACCCACGAAGAACTCTAACTGGGAACTCAACTGTATCTGAGGCTGGGTATGAGAGATATAGTTGGGGCACAGCTTTACCACCAACCTTGCCCGTGTTGGTCAATTCGACTGATACGGTTACGTGAGATTCCCATAGTGATGGGTTGCCGCCTTCGCCGCCGCCGGCACCAGATAGGGGCTGCTGTACGTCGTAGCCTTCAGGGTAAGGATACTTGCCTTTCTTGATGTCACCCACGGAGTCAATGTATGGATATATGTAATTCTTGAGCTTGCGAATACCCGATGGGAACAATGCCTCTTCAGTTTTCGGGATGGCAGTATCAAATTTCGGAGGCTCAACCTCTGGAGCTGCCGGGCGCTCATCAGGTAGAGGCGATCTTGGCTTGGTCTCCGTAATCTTGAGGTTTTTGTATTCGAAAGTTGTATATGAGAGCCCGAATCCAAATTCGTATCGGGGCTCAATGTTATACTTGTCAAAGTGCCTGTAGTCAATGAAGAGACCCTCGCTGAAGTCTTGTTGCGGGACGACTCCATTTGGCAGATACATGACTTGACCGCCTTGTCCGTAATCACCGAGGGACTTGCCAATGGTGTACGGCAGCTTGCCGCTTGGATTTTCTTCTCCAAAGAGGATGCTCGCAATGGCATTTCCACTCTCTTGTCCAGGTAGATTGGCAGCGACGAGTGCTTTGATGGTGGGAAGATCGATCCATGGGTCCACCGTCACGGGTCCGACGGCGTGAATAATGACAATTGTCGTCCCTGAACCGCCACCGCAATTCTTTGCGACCTCAGTGACGAGCACTTCACCACCCTTTTGCGCCTTGAGGTCAGGGCGGTCAGCATGGACGCTGTCCCACGTACGATAACCTTCTCCAGAATCAGAGTTGATGAAGACCAGGCATATGTCCTGGTTCTGGACAATGTCCTTTGCCGGCTTATCATTCGTCAGATGCTCGGTAAGCTTGACCTTTTCCTTGTTGAACTTTTTGCGGAGAGCTTCAATTGGAGAGACCAAGTAGGGAAACACAACAGCACCGCTTCCCCAGCCCGAGCCCAGGGTACCGTCATTGCACGCCTGATCCTCACAATAATTGGGCCCCTTGCCCGGTCCAGCATCTTCTCCAAAGATTCCTATCCTTACTTGGCCGTCTCTCTTGGTTTGGGTTGAATCATCACCACTTAAACGACCATCAACGCTGAGAGGAAGGGCCCCTTCGTTCATGAGCAAAACGGTTCCCTCCGCGGCTACCTGTCGAGCCAGTATTGAGTGATTAGCCTGCACGTTGACAAATTTGTTGACCTCGACCTTGTCCTGAGGCGACGAACTAGCAGGTGCCGTGACGCCCATTTTGTCATTAGTCCATGAAGAAAAGTTGGGCCCTTTCCTGTCAAACAGCTTCTTATCGTCCTGACCCAGCTGATACCACGAGGCTACGATGCGAATAACCATGTCGTTGAGTCTTTCAAGGGGTAATGAGCCGTTCAAGACAGCGCGAGAGAGGTTGGGCCCCCAAAGGGAGTTGCCGTCCTGCCAACGCAGGCCATCTCCCGGCATGCTCATATCGAGGCCAGCCAGGGCACTGCCCACGCCGGATCGCTGCGCCAGCCAGTCGGACATGACGAAGCCCTGGAATCCTAGTTCATCTTTCAAAATGCCATTCAGTAGCTTGGAGTTTCCGCAGGCGTATGAATTATTGACCATGTTGTAGGAACACATGACGCTAGCAACTCCGGCCTTGACAGCATCGCCAAACGGCCAGGCATACACCTCATGCATAGTGCGGTCGTCAATATTGGACGAGAGAGCGTTTGGCAGCACCCATTCCCAGGCCTGGCGGAAATGCTCCTGCTCGTTGGCGACGAAATGCTTAATGGTAGCCATGACGCCCTGGTCCTGAATGCCCTTGATGGTCTCGTAGCCCGCCACACCCGAGAGGTATGGATCGGCCCCGAAGCCCTCCCAGTTTCGCCCGCCAGCAGGCATTCTGCCCAATGGGCCAACAACAGGTCCCAGGAGGACGTTGATGCCCTTGCCCCGAGCCTCAAGTGAGTGAGCTTTGCCTCGCTCATACATGAGCTCCCTATTCCACGTCGCTCCAACAGTCACTCCCGCCGGGAAAGCCGTGATATTGTCCGAAAAGCGAATGCCCAGCGGCCCATCCTGGAGAGCTAATGCAGGGAATCCGACATGAACCGCTGGTGCCGTATTTCCAACTGCAAGTCCCATGCTCCATCCGGTTCCGGTGGTTATGTTAACTTTCTCTGCCAGCGTCATGTTGGCCACCATTTCAGCCGCCTTTTTGTAGCTATCAGCCCATTGATGCACGGAACCGCCCCTTGGAGTGGGATACCAGGGCGGAGATTTCCCATCGAGCGGTCTAATCTTGAGCTTCTTGTATCCGAAGGCGCCGCCAGCAGCGAGCAGCATGATGATGATGGCCACAACGGCAAGGACGGCGATGCAGCACCGGCTCTTGCGCATGCGTCGGGGCAGCATCCATGACAGGCGGCCGGGGATGCGCTGCTTGGAGTCTGTCAAATGCGATGAGTCCCTTACGGATGAAGTGATGACATCGCCATCCTTGGTCAGCTCGTCCAGGTCCAGGTCATCGTCAGATTCAGTTGAGGTGCGTCGCAAGGATTCATGCTCTCGCAGGAGACCCTCCTTGGCGGGATCTCGGGCTGGCGCCATTAGTGAAGAAGCAGCAGATGGACTGGTGCAGCGACGGGAATGGCCATGGATTTACAGGCGATCAATTTAGCTAGAGAGAATGTTAGAGGGAATTGGAAGAGGTAAGAATGGGCATCAGATCAAGATCAATCAATGCCTGATGACAAGGCAATCAAATCAGTGCACATTGCGTCACAGTGCCCACTGATCTGCCACAGCCGATACGATGAGGCGCCTGTGCTAAGCAGGCACTTTAATTGGGCATTGATTGTAATTCATCATCATCCTAGCATGCATATAGATGCGATTCAATAAATTAAATTAAAAATCCAATTAGAATTGGGAATTGATAAATTAAATAAAAAAAAGTTTCTTACATTTTCAATATATTAAAGTACCTAAATGATCATTTGAATTTATATTTTACATACTTGGCGAAGCGGCGAAGCGAACGATTGCAAGCGCCTGCTCCTCATTAAACATCCATCCAACTTCTCAATCACAACCATCGTCTGCTACTGCTCCGCCATTACTACATCTATCACTTTCCAGTGGCATCCAGAAAAAGTACCTAATATTGTCCTGAACATGGCTTAGACTCAGTTGTATGCACAAGACGGAGTACATGAGAGTAATGATATTACTCTGCCCATATGACCACTCATTTCCATAGACACCGCAAAAGTTCTATTCTTCTTCCGTTCTACCAGTAAAGAACAAGTGATCAAGGAGGTCATTGGAGAAGCGTTGTTCCAAATCGGCCAACGTCCACTGGTCTCGTTTGCCAATTTGTCTGAGTAGGCCCCTAAACTCGCGGATCTGCGTCTCGTAATCCCGTCGCAACTTCTTTCTCCACAGTTCGCCGCGGACGGTAAATTCGGTCCATTGTTTCGCCCAGTGCGGTCGTGTGGCTAGTAAATCGCCGTTGGAATCCGTGTAGCTCATCCATCTGTTCAGAACTCGTTGCGCATACGGGTTCCAGGTTCCCCTGGCCGCATCCAAGGTGAGGATTTCGATGGAGCAAGTGCCTAGCTTATTGCCTCGCTGGGGAGCCATGATGACGTCGCTGTCACCCATAATCCGCATCTCCAACGGCATTTGCTGCGGAGTGTTCTCAGTCGCCTGATAACACTCACGGATGGCATCCCACCACGCTTTTCGCACCACGTTTAGGTCTCGGGCCGTAGGCTTGTCCTTCTTCCCAGGGATGGGTATTTCAACCTCAAGATCCAGAACTCGGAGGTTCTGAATACCTCGTTGGAAATGGAGTGCTTCTGGTAAATAAGTTTCAATCGGCTCGTTTGGTAGACTATCCATGGCCACCTTGGAAAGCAGGGTAATGAGGCCGCCAGTGACTTTGGGTAACCGGAAGAGCTCCTTTAGCGCTGGTGTTGACTGTAACATGTTGAGGAGGGATTGCGTAACTATTTGCTTGGCTGCTTTGTAGGGACCGGGGAATGACTGGACGTTTGCAACCTGTGGTATTGTGTTCCAGCAATTAACCCATACCTGATCGTGATAGGGGAACCAGAACCATTCCGCGTAGTAATCGTTTTCGCAGTGGCTCTCAAATTGTCGTATGTCTGCTTCGCGTTGCTCTGCTGTCACAGGTAACCGCAATGCTATCGGAATATCTTCCTCGAGCCAGCCATCAGGCGGTGGCACCGCACGGATAACGGGTAGTTTTTCGGGCTGCATCCTGGCAATGCTCATGGGCTTGAACTCAAGTGTGAGGTGTGTCACAACCCCAATAAGCCCAAAACACCCAGCTGCAGCTCTCAACTCCTCTTCATCATTCACAGTTCGCGGCTGGCCGTGGCAATCAACGTATTCGATCTTGCGAACCAAGTCACTCAGTGTCTTATTTTCAATCCCAGCCCCATGGCAAATTGGCGCATTTGCACCACCAACTGTTATCTCCACCATGATGACGTTCAAAGGAAGCGTAACTCGCCCGTTTTGCAGACACCAGCGTCGAAGCTCCTCGTTGGTAACACCTGCACCTACACGTACCAGCGTGTTACCGTTATCCAGCTCACCAACTTCTCCCTTCACCTCGATTTTTCGTAACTCATTCGTTGGTGGCAAACAGATTCCTAAAGAAGTTAAGTCGACCTTGCTGGTGACATGCTTGATAGGCAGAAGAGATACCAACACTTGGCCTGCTGTTTCACTACGACCGAAAATGGGGGCCCATGAATGGCCTAAGAGACAAATACCGAGTTAGCCACTGGGTAGGAACCTGAACACTACAGTATCCGTCTTTCAACAAACGAAAGATTTGCCACTAGTTGTACTCACGATACCCGGCACAACGAACTCCCCAATTTTGGCCTTTTGCTGCTTTTACGATGGCTTGCACTCCACGAAGAGTGGAAGGGACGCATGTGTAGCTCGGTGTATACTCCACGTTCCTCATATTTCCCCAGTTCTTAAACGTTTCATTCTTGTGTATCTGTCAAGCGTAATCAGGATATAGCCCAATAAGTGACTTAGTTCTCAGCCTAATACAGATAGCTGAATCACAAGGCTTTGGCATACCTGAACCTCTTCATTATTCCCTCCGCTCTGGGTGAGAAATTGGCGAAGATCTTTGACAAATGGATCGTCGCGAAAAGGCTCTGATAACCAGGATCTTGTACGATGGGAATCAATATCACCGTTGTCTTCCGAGGCAGAGTCTAAGTCGATTACACCAACGACCCTGTCGATTTCCGGAAGATCTGCAAGTGCAGTACCCTCGACAAAGTCTAAGACGATCTTTTGCTCAGGTTCAGGGAATTTCTCCATGACCGTTTCGTAAGTCCCTAATTCCGGTTGGTCAAAAAGTTTAATGAAATTACGGAAGAATTCTTCATTTTGATCAGACTTTATAGAGTCTGTCAGAACCTGGCGAAGGCCAGGAAGTTGGCTATTGATTTCCTCGTTTTCTTTAAGCGCTTCGTTCATGAGTTTGAGACGCTGCTCCACAGTGGTCTCCCAGATACTGGGCTCGGGCGAGTTCTCCAGGTTGACGGCCGCCATAGTGAGAAACTGTAAAGGTATAGGACTGTAAAAAAAGAAACTACTTTTTATTTCAGAAAAGAAAATAAATGAGATCAAAAGCAATTCTCAAACAGGTCCGATTGACTTGGATTTGAAGAATAGGGAAGCGCTTCTGAGCTTCTCTATTTGACTCCACACGCTGTCATGAATGGATGATATCGTCGCGAATATCTCCACTTATGTACGCCATATGACAGGATATATGGATGATAAAGTCTCTAATGTACTTTCTTTTGACGACAGTATTATGGGAGTGGCTGAATGAGTTGACATTGCTACCCAACGCGGTGTTTATTGAAATGCATCGATAAGGGCACAGCCTGATCCTCGCATCAAACACGGGTTGTTATTTGACTGCAACAAAGCAGCTCCACATATTATTATACCGAACGAGCCCAGCGCATATGCATCCCAATATTGAATGAAGCCCCGTATATGCAAATGCAGGTGTCTGAATCCTTTGACAACACACACATGGCAATTTCTGAGTGGCTATAATGTAGAAAGTGGTGTGGCAGGAATGGCACATGCCCTTGATGCTAGAAGGAAATGTATGTACATGAACGTTCCTCTAAGTGAACCTCAAGTGAACACTATTAACGAAACAAAAAAATATCGGTTTCTTAACTAGAACATGTTAGAAAACTACATGTAAATAATTATGTATGGATATTATCAGGTAGCTATTAAGTATTACGCGAATTTGTAGGAGAGGTACATACCAAGCTCTGGGATATATGCGTACAGGGATACTTGGGCGTATTAGCTGATTTTGTGTATAAATTTTTCTTTCCTTTTTTTGCCTCAGTCTACAATCTCTTTTTAACAAAAACCTCCATCCACCCAGCAAATATGTCGCTGTCTACCTTGCTTCTTAATCGACCTATTCCCCGAGACGCTATCGAGTTGGGCCATCTTGTTGCCGATCCCGTACAGCCTGACCAAGACTATTGTCTGCCTGAATTCTCAGAAGAGGGGGTTGAAGATGGGTCATCCACGAATCACGCTGCAACGCTACAGCGCATAGAGAACTTTCAGGATGTATTGGAGCAAACGCGAGGCACGAAACTGGAACTGAGTTTGCTCAAGCTTCTCTCTATTGGAGCGTCTAACCCGGACCGTGTCTCGCTTAAAGTATCATCATCGCTCTGCATCATACACCAGCTGCGGAACTCAACCGCTTACTTTGATGCCGCATGTGAGGACAGAGCCGTACGTGACTGGTTGGAGAGGCAAGCCAAGCGTCCCATGAGTACCGCCTACCTTATCTGCGGCTTCAAGACACTCACGGATGCCCGAGTTGAGCTTGTACATTACAAAGATAATGTTCTAGACTTCTCATCATCGGTACCCGCCGCTGTGATTGCTGGTGCGGCTGGCGTCCCGCTACCAATTCCGCTCGATTCTGGATTGGATGTTGCTGCTGGAGTTTCCTTGAACCGAAAATCCTATGAGAACCTTGGATATACCGCGACTGGGGAACAGGTATTCGCAGTACAGTATAGAAAGATTCGTTTTGCTCTATTTTCGACCAAGCGGGTCGACACGGCATATCTGGAGAAGGGCAACCGCTGGAAATCATACATCAACACGCGGAGTAGGGAAGGACAACAGATGGATGAAAATGCTACGGATGGAATCGAAGCCACGCCTGATGAATCGTTGCGATTGGAAGATCTCAAGGAGGGCTACGATAGTATTGAGGTAGATGGGGAGGAGATACTGTATCATACTGGTTAGGGAGAATAAATCATACATCTTAACATTGGGTAGGAAGAATGATTCGTGTGAAAGGGCTGGGTAATATAATATATTCCTTACGCAATTCACTATTTGTTTCCGCCCATCCACTTCGTCTGTAGATCCACTCCTTCACACTCACACACAGCAATTATATCGGCCTTCATTCGCGCCCAATCACACCCCCTCTACTCTGCGACTGTTTTTTCTCGCTTTACTTCAGCCTCCCAGGCGGTGGAAAGAAAAGACCCGAGTGATGGCCATACTAAAAGCACCAACATCAGTGTAGGCTAGTCTAGTGTATTCTTTCTTTTTTTTGCCTCCTCTATTTTCTCTTCTGTCACTTTCCCCTCTTCCACGTCTCTCTCATCTTCTTCGTCTTCCTCGTATCTCTCATCTTCTTCATCTTCCTCATTTTCCTCGTCTTCTTCGTCTCCCTCGTCCTCCTCATCGCCCTCGTCCTCTCTGTCCTTCTTCTCTTTTCTTTCCCATATCTGCTTTTGAAGCTCCGCTTGTGTGCTGTATGTATGTGGAACTTCTATTACCACACTTTCCTCAACAATGAACCAATTGCATTCGCGTGGTGCCATGATATCTGTATCTCGAAGCTTTCTGATCTTCAAGTTCCTTAAATCTGGGAGACAGTAATGGCTGAGATTGGTTTGGCTCGTCGTAATAACCACTTTGAATCTCTCCTGCATTTCAAATGCTCCACGACAGGCCTTTTCTATGAGTAGGTCTGGCACTTTCGTGCCGAGATCCAGTGCAATATCACACTCAGGATCAACTGCCACACTCGCCGCCCCCTGCCTTGGATGCACCTTATTGACTGCATACCCCTCAGTTAGATTGAAGATTGTCACGTAGAGGATTTCGGTGTGCTTGTTGGTAAAGCGCAGGTTCCATCGTGCCACAAGATCTTCTCTATCTTTGGGGACAACTGTTCTAGTCAGACTGAACTCATACTTTGGTACGACGGAGTCCGATGGGTGCTGCAGATCTGCTACTAGCCGGAATGAATGCAGATGTGCGAGCAGTTGCATCAATTTCTCGGTCATATCAAGACTATCGATACTAATAGCGGGTAAATCCTCCAGTGCCTGTTGATTTGAATCTCTGATGTCGAGGGTCCGAGAATCTTTGTCTATTTCGACAAAATAGTCTGCCTTTGTCACCTCAACGCTTTCAAAGTCAAGGCTAATCTGTGCAGCGAAATTAGAGTGCGATTTCCATTGCTGTCTCATCAGGTCAATGATGTTGCTGTGCACTTCATCTGGCAAAATGATGACCGTTGCCTTCTTTTGGCGGCTTATGAGCTTTGCAAAATAGCCAGACTTGACAGCTTTCCAGGCGCCACTTCTGCCGTAAGAAGTAGTGCCTTTATCGTCATTGACAAATCTTGCCTCGGATTCCATGTCCTTGACAAGGACAACTCTAACATAGATGAGAAGATTTTCTTCCTTGTCATCGAGACCTAGGAATGGTCGTCCGGGACGGAAGATTCCGTATCTATCGCCAACAGCAACGCCTTGCACCTCGCCTTGGTTCAGCGTCAATTTTCCAACGAGAGAATATTTTTTTTTGACGTTGACCCAATCTGTAGAAGAACTGGAAGCGATTTCGCTGCTAAAAAGAATCTTATCTGATTCTCCGAGATGCATTGGCTGCTGTAAATTAAAATAGCGTTCAACTTTGGTGTTTAACATGCTCTGTAGCATGCCATATGTGACCTGGGAGCCCCCAGCGTAGAGGCTCTCCGCAGTTTCACGGAAGAAATGTGTGAGGATCCCCTCGCTTCCGTGATATTCGCCAGCTTTTTGATGGGGCTGGCAAGCTGCTAACATATTGTAGCCACGATCTCGGTAGAGCCAACTGCTGCCAGTGTCTAGCTTAGCAGGATCGAGGTTTGTCTTGCTCATATCATCGTTCGACGATCTTTTGCGATTGGGTGGTTGACGTAATTTTATCGAATTACCGTCCTGGTCTTTGAACCCTGCCCGGGTTGCGCCTCCAGAGTAGCAACAGTCAAGAACGACAAGCACAACAAGTTCCTTGTCAACCATGTCATCCAGGATCTTACCAAACTCCACGTCTCTAATCTCCTCATCTAAGGTACAAAGAACTTCGTCAAAAGTTGTTGTGTTACCTTTCAGGGGACTATATTGAGTTTCTTTTCGGTCACCATGGCCGGAGTAATGAAAGTAGACAAAGTCGCCTTTGGCTGCATTTTGGGAGACTCTTCGGAGTGCCTGTAGAACATTGGCTCCAGTGGGTAACCGCTTCAACTTAACGTCTTTATCAATTGCACCATCTTCGTTGAAATCATGGTACATAGATATGTTCGCTGCTGGAATTTGGATAAACTCCTGCAGAAATGTCGACATCTTACGTATGTCGTTGATGCTACCGTCCAATTGCTCATCTTTTGGGTACCCATAATAGTTGATACCAACAAGTATTGCCCATTTGCATTGGTTGGAAGTGGTCATGGTTGTTAAAAAAAAAAAAAAAGAAGTACAGAGAGAGCAAGAGTCAGTGAGACTGAGGATGAAGATAGGAAGATAGGTTTATAGGAGGTAGGTGATTCATGAGATTCTGGGGCTAACCGATATATGTACGCTTTAGATACCCAACTAGGATAACTAGAAAAGATGCCAAATTCTCTTATCAAGCCCTATTACGAGTACCAAGGCATTCATTGGCGCGATCAAGTATCATGTATTGCTGCCTTATATTACAACACACGCATGGTGGCTTATGCACTTGCAAAAGTGCATCCACATATGATCAAAGGTCATGTAGGTTAATTTATTCACAAGTCACTACTTGAAGGGTGTGGATGTAGTATCTGTATTAGCAAGAGTAGGCTTAATATGTGCCATCGCCTTATTTCGTCTTTACCTCGTATCTTTTGACTCTCCCAGCATCCAAATTACCCAACTACTATCCACATCCTTTTCTCTCAGTTTACAAGACAAGTGGAGAATAAGACATCTGTGTGGTGAATATTCGGTATCGATAGCCGCACCCTTTCTTTCTTTGCGTGTCTTTGAGTGACAGTACCAAGATGTCAGCTATGGACAGAGACTCTCTCCTTCAACAATTGGAGATGATGGCGAGCACGCTGCAGAAAGAATTAAAAGAAATCCCAAACGACTCCGGCGATCGCTCTAATATCCTTCACAAACTCGGCGTTGTCCTTCGCGACAGGTCCAGGTTGACTGGTTCGTTCGAAGACTTCAAAACCGCCACGAGCTATTTCCAAGAAGCCGTGGAGTCAATGCCCGTCAGTCATCCGGATCGCAAAAGAAGATTATGCAATCTGGCGATGCAACGGTTCGATATCTACTATAAAACAACCATCCCAACGACTGAAGAAGAAGTCGCAGCGATCTCTGCTTTGCAAGCAGCTGTGGACGCTACATTGCCACAAGACCCTGATCGAGCGGTAATGCTAAACAATTTGGGCCTTGTACTGCTTCAACGTGGGAGGGCGTCTGATTCGCCTCATGACTTAAGAAAAGCCGTTCAAAAGCTCCAAGAAGCGGTCGACGCTACACCCGCAAACCACCATGATCGTCCGGGTCGCGTCCACAATTACGGAACTTCTTTAAGATGTTTGTATAATTTGACTCTGGAGTTGGAAGTTCTCGAGAGGGCTATATGTAGCTTTCGAGATGTTTCCGAGTCTTTCCTTATGCAAAGCTCTAGTCAGACAGCTTTACAGGTACATATAACCTTAGCGAGCTGCTTAAAGGACCGATACATCCAGACACAAACGCCAACTCATTTGATGTGCGCTGTTTCCCATTTACAGACAGCCATCGAAGCAACTCCACAAGATGATGAACGTTCTGAGCTGCTAGACATGCTTGGCAATTTACTTCTTGATGAATACAAGAAGACAAGGACGATCGACGATCTTGATGGGGCTATAAAAGGCTTCAGAGACGCGGTTGAAGCAACGCCAATGGCGCATAGTGACCGACCAAGAAGACTAAGCAATTTGGGCGTGTGGCTGAGCGAGAAATACTCGTTGACAAGCAAGCCAAAGGACTTGGAAGAAGCCATTATTCTCAGTCAACAAGCTGTAGATACGACTCCGCTTCAATCTTCTCTTCGAGCAGAAGTTTTGAGCAATCTGGGTATTCGCCTCAGTGAGAGATACCGTCAAGCAGGACACCAGGATGACCTGAACGAGGCTATTCGCCATCTTCGCGACGCTACCTCTACATGTACCCCACCATCAAAAGATCTCGATCGGGCCGGTCTTTACACCAACCTGGGCCTTTTGTTATATCACAAGTACAACACAACACAAGAGATGGATCATCTTGATCAAGCTATTGATTGTTGCCAAAAGGCTGTGGATGTCACACCAGACGGTGCAAAGGTACGGGCTAAAGTACTGACCCATCTTGGTATAATGCTCGGCGCCAGATATAAAAGAACCGAAGTGCCACAGGATCTGGAAGATGCTATATCGCGTAGCCTACAGGCCGTGGAGGAGAAATCCGATCATCCAGACACAGCAGCCTGCTTGAATAACTTAGCCCTTCATCTCGGCACGAAATATGACAAAACAAGAAACTTTGGTATCCTGGAGGAAACAATCAGGTATCATAAGAAAGCTATGGAAGGAACGCCACAAGATCATTCGGATTACGCCATATGGGCTAATAATTTGGGCATGCGGCTGGCTGAATTGTATGAGAGAACCCAGTCAGTCGAAGACCTACATGACGCGATACAATATATCGGCATCGCGTGCGACAGATTCCCGAAAGACAGCCCGGATCGTAGTGGAATATTGAAGAACTTGGGCGCCAAGTATCTTATCAAATATCAGAAGACCGGACAGGAAGAAGATCTCGAGAGCGCTGTGAGCAACCTCACCGAAGCAGTGACCATGAATGCCGGACTTCCTATCGAAAGGATCATGGCGGCTCGCAGCCTGGGTGCAGCAATGATAGACAAATCAAGATGGGTCGAAGCATTAGACACGTACAATATTGCATTCCAAGTGCTTCAAACGCTACATCTGCGAGCTCTTCCCCGTACGGACCAGCAGTGGATCCTCGGCAACTTGTCCGGACTCTCATCCAACGCAGCGTCCTGCATCCTCCAAGTGAAGCGTCCGGCTTCGGAAGCGCTTCAGTTTCTCGAAGCCAGTCGCTGTGTTATAGCAGGCTTTGCCATAAATTCCCGGACTGATGTCACCGAGCTAAGAGCCAAGGATCAAGACCTCTGCAACAAATATGAGAGCTGCCGCGATGTCATCTCGCGCTGGGAAAGATACCAAGAGGCCATCCCCGATGGCTTGAATAAAATGAATTCGCAAGACTCAGTATCTCTCCCTGAAAAACTGAAAGAACTCGGTGACATCGAGAAGAGAATACGTCAAATTCCGGGACTACAGCGCTTTCAGTTACCATTGTCCTCTCAGGAAATGATGGATCTAGCGAAACGAGGCCCAATCATCACACTTAACGTATCTAAAATACGTAGTGATGCCATCATTGTAACTTCAACTGATATATGGCCAATTCATCTCCCAGGTCTACATCAAGACAGGGTAGACAAAATAAGTGCTGTCTTCTTAGGCGCCCGACCAAGGTCTTTTCGTGATACAGCAGTGATGTCGACTGGTGATACGACATGGATATCTGAAAAAGAACGTCTACAAGAAGATCTTCTATGGCTTTGGAAGTGTTGTGTCTGTCCGGTATTAGATGAAGTCGACGACTTGAAGCCGAAGCGAGTGTGGTGGAGTGCCGGCGGGAGCGCCGGACGGTTGCCGTTTCACGCAGCTGGTGATCACTCACGAAACTCAAACTCAAACACCATCTCTCGAGTTGTTTCTTCGTATACGTCGACCTTGAAAGCACTCAAGTATTCCATGGAAATGCCTGGATCCAAAGCATCTACTGGGCGGATGCTTCTCATTGATATGCCCGAAACGCCTGGCTATGATGACCTAAACACCACACATGAGGTTGCGGTTATCACTAGTCAATTTGGTCATCGAGTCACTCACTTGAAGAGCTGCAGCAAGTCAGACGTCATAGCTAATCTAAGCAACAGCAAGTTTGTGCATTTTGCCTGTCACGGAACCTCGGATCCTCATGATCCTTCGGAGAGCGGCCTGGTCTTACTCGAGGAAGACGCGCCAGCTCTTCTGACAATCGGTGAGCTCGACCGAATTAACATGCAGAACGCCGAAATTGCATATCTTTCCGCATGCTCTACCGCTGAGCTCTCCGTAGGAGAACTCCTAGACGAGGCTATTCATATATCGAACAGCTTTCAGATGCTCGGGTTTAAGCACGTAGTTGGAACAATGTGGAGCGCTGATGACCATGCTGCTGGCGTGGTAGCAAGGCAATTTTACACGCAACTCCTTGGGGGCGATGAAGAGGATCAAGACGAACATCAAGTTGCCCAGGTTCTGCACCGTGCAGTTTGCAATTTTAGAAAGAAGGCTGGAGTAAGAGAGGACATATTGCTATGGGGGTCTTTTATTCATATAGGAGCTTAGAAAGGCTATAACTAGAGATTTCGGGTAGTAGCGCAATTTTTTGAACATGAATTCCAAACGCAAGGAAATATTGAGACATTAAACCAAGCTCCGCTGTAATCGTACACCTAACACAGTGCTCCGTGCTAACATCAATCTTACACCACCAAAAGTAATCGGGTATTGCTCATTAGTATTGACCAGTAATCGTCACTCCTTACAAGCCGTGACCTGTAACACCACATAGTCAGCAAACGTAACACAATCAGGCACCATATCATGATTCAAAACTTACGTCCAAGTCCCTGTCCTCTCTTAGACACCTCACGAGCCTGCTCCTGCTTAATCTTAGCCCTCCTCGCCTCCTCCTTCGCCTCCTCCTCCAGTCTCCAAACATGGTCCTTCGCAGCCCTCACTCTCATCCTCGCCTCTCCCAGCGCTCGATCAGCTTCGACCTCAGCCGCCTCAGCGTGCATCACATGCTCCCTGGCCTGCAAGATGCTCGGGTCCAGCGCCTGCATGCCGCCGCCGTCACGGTGGAACAGGCCTCGGCGCCTGCTGCCCGCCGAACTGTCGGTGCTGTGCCGGAAGAGCCCGCCGCCCGAGTTGCTGCCGGCGGCGTTGTAGCCTCCCGGGCCGCCGTTGTTGGAAGAGGCCACGGAGCCTGTGCGGTGGGACGAGGTGGGAGAGACATCGCGGTTGCGATGGAACAGGCTGTGCTTGCGGCTGGGGGGCTCGGCCACGGGCTCCGGCTGGTAGACGGGCTCTGGCGATGGCTCACTGCGGCTGAAGAAGGGCATTTTGGTTGTGGTAGTGTATGGTATGTACTACTGATGTGTTGTAGATCCTTGGGGTGAGTGTGTGTCCAAGTGGTGGCAAATAATGCGATATATAAAGCGTTGTGCAAGTGTGTAAGTGTTTGTGTAATGAAAAACTCAGAATAAGAAAATGAAAAGGGTCGTATCTTCAGGGTCTTTTATTTTTTTTCTTGGCCCCCCTCCATCATCTTTCTTGTCCACGCCGATGATGATGTTGTGGTGCTCGTCCGGCCATTTTGGGGCAAACCTGTTTGATCCCTAGAGCGATGATCGCACGATCGCCGCTGTGACGTCAAATCTTGGTGTAGCTAGCCGCAACAAACAAATGCTTGCCTTGGACGAGAACCAATCACGCCCTGAGCATGACGATACAGGTGCAGAGGTGATGAAAGAAGCAATTTATGCAGACGTTAGCTACGTGCCTTGCGTGCGTTGGCGCATCGGCCTTGGGACTAGATGTCATCATGCCTTATGCGATGAAGACCTGATGAGCAGACGACCAAGCTTGCTGGACACAATCAGTGCGCATAGCTGAAAAGGCCATCGAGATGCTACTAATAATAGCGACCATCTTGTTCCGATGCTTATTGTACTACCCAACCTGTCACTTGGTGCATTGTACTTCATTCACGTTATCAGCCGAAACATGTCGATGACTTGTAGCTGAGCCCAAGACGTCACACACCAGTTAGACAAACGAAACGTTAACATTCAGTCGATCCTGGTCTAAGACACAAGCAGAGCCCCCTTCTTTAGTGTATAGAGCTGTAGAGAAAACAATAGAAAAATCAAGAAGATGGTAGTAAAAAAAAAAGAAAAGAGAAATTGTGACGACAAATCTAGACTGCGTCGGAAATACGCTACATGAGCGCGCTGTGTATCGAACATTTTTCCCGCCAATCTCAGCTCCTGCACTCCATTCCAGGAAAAAATTACAACAAAAATAGAAACCGCAAATCGGTCATTCCGCAGTCGAATATGTACGGTGAAGGTCCATGGTAGATTGATGTAGCTTTGGGGGGAAAACCAACAAACAAACAAAATGGGACAGAAGCAGATTCAAATGACAAAAAAAAAAAAAAAGAATGCGTCGTTGCATGGAAAGTTGCCTCTTGCTTTACGCGGCCTCATTGCAGCCTGTCTGCAAGGCACATCGGGGGGGGTATCAAGAAGAGAACCCCGACATAAACGGGGTAAAAGCTGCATCATCTTTACATGATTGTGCATTTGTTGTCTTCCCTCTCCTTCTTGACGCTCAGCGCCACACGGGCGGCCTCTGTGAAGGCCTCGTTGACTCCGCGGTTCTTCATGGCCGAGCACTCGAGGTATCGGGATGCGCCTATTCGCTTGGCGACTTCGAGGCCCTCGTCGTAGGAAATGGTGGGGGGCTTCTCGCGCGGAGGGTTGCCGTCGGCTGCTGCGCCTTCTTCGGGCTCTTCCTCCTCCTGCTGGCGCAGATCGCATTTCAGGGCGACCAGGACCAGCTTGACGCCGGGGCAGTTGTCGGCAATCTCACCGACCCATTTGGATTCGACGTTTTCTAGCGAGTCTTTGCTATCGACCGAGTAGCAGAGCACGATCAAATCGGTGTCATCTGATGTATGCAACGTCAGCATACGCAGTGGAGGGAATGCGGGGGTGATTGTCTATAATACCGTAAGAGAGAGATCGTAGACGGTCGAATTCCTCCTGTCCAGCCGTATCCCAGAGCGAGAGCTCGATGTGGACGTTGTCAACGAAGATGTCTGCGCCAAATGGTGGTTAGTGCCTGTCATGGGCGAAAATGAGGAGTCGCAGCGTACCGTGAACGTAGTTTTCGAAGACGGTGGGTTCGTAGACGGTCGGGAAGTAACTGTCATAAAAAAATTGTTAGAATTTGAAAGGCGTTATAGATTCGATTGATGGCAAGGCGGAGACGAAAGCGGGTGTGGTTGAAGAGGTCAAGGGCGGAGGCGGAGGCAAGGGCAAAAGCAAAGTTGGGCGCGAGTGGGCGACAAACCCTCTTGTGAAGACGTTGAGCAGCGACGTCTTTCCGCTGGCACCATCGCCCCTATCAATTCGCAAACAAGGCGGTTAGCATTCATTGATTCCGCCGATGGATGGGCGACAAGATTGCTCGAGTTGTCGACGCACAGAAGAACCAGCTTGCGCTGCACCGTCTTGGATCCGCCGCAGAGAGGCATTGTGAGGGATGCTGGAGATGGGTCGAGGATGGACGCTGAATCGGTCGATTGCGCAGGTAGAAATACAGTCGCTTTTCGTGCTGACGGCGAGTATCGCGTAGATTCGAGGTGACGCGTCGAGGGAGTGGCGCTGCCTTTTGGGTATCGAGGGCTGACGCTGGACGAGGCAATGAGGCAGAGGCAGAGGCAGAGGCAGAGCAGATGCAAAAGCGGAATCAGGAGCAGCACCAGAAGGAGAACGAGAGACGAGGCACAAAGTTACAAGTCATGCAAGCAAGCAGCTCCGGATTATTGGGTGCAAATGAGAGCGGCGTGGGACCTGAGTGGGTAAAAAATCCACCTGGGTTGAATCTTGTTTATAGAAGCCCGGTTTTTTCTGCAGAAGGGCAATCGGCTCTAGTAAAATAACGGGCGGCTATGCCTTGAGCGGGCTTAGCGGTGCCTCTTAGTCCCTGTTTTTTCCCGCTCCGGCTGCTGTTAATTTCTCTTTACAGTGCCAGACAAGGGTCAATACTCAGAAGAATTGATCTCCATCTGCTTTCATTCTTACAACTGGAGATGCACAGCCAACAGAAAAGAAAGGTGGCTTACACTGACATTCAACATTTCAACATTTACACCTTCACTCCGCCCGCCATTACTCCATATTATATGTCCCAACAGCGCTGCCACGCTGACAGAGTTCAGGCACAGCGGCTGGATTCCATCAATCCATCAACCTAAACTTCTTAGTCGGCGGCTACACTATGTCCGCGTAATGAGGGGCAGCCAGTCACCATCAGCCTCAAACCCGCACTGCCACGAATAAGGTTCAATAGACCGCGGGCCAGGCATAAGCGCCGAGCAACAGCGGCGTAACTGCACTCCATCTTTTTGCAACTGGATGGTCCAGTGCAGTTGAGTGAGTACCTGGAGATACCGTGTGAAGCTGGCTGGTTTGATACGGCGTCGCGTACGAGCAACTTGAGATGAGCCCAGCCAGCCCTTAATCAAATGAGCAGCATGGATGGCTGCTTAGTCATAATTCAAGGTTACCTGACAGCCGAAGTATGTCTAATGCATCCCCGAGGCAGATTGTGTGACGTCCATATCATTTGCAATCAGTTGAGTTGTCTGAATAGATGCAGCAGGGAAGGTATAAATACTACTAACACATTTGCAACTCAACATACCTATGCAGGACTCTCATGTTTATAATCGTCTTCAATGTCCGCAAGCATCAATCTCATCACATCAAAGTACTGTCACGCACGTGCCCTTGACACATTCTTAGTCAGCGGGATCATGCGCGCTAGTCTCAATTTGACAAGCCGCAATTCCATTATTTCAGGGCCACTTTCTCACACGCTCTCTTGCTTCATGTTGCTCCGCAAGGAGACATTAGGGGTCCAGTAACGAGTAAATCCTAACTCCGTACCCCTTCCCGCCTTATGTAACTAGAACTTGATCAATATCTACCTGTATCTTGTATTACTGAGATGCATAGTAGTTAGGTATCTAAGCATTGACGTCTTTGACGCTCCATGCTTTCATCTTCTCAAACACACCCGGGAGGACACAGACCATGGAAATGCACTGGAAGCATCATTACCGAGCAAATTCATACAATTTGATGCAAAATCACTCCCTGCTTTGCAGAGTATAAAACTCGAGTGTAACCGAGGTCGTCGTTTAAACACCAAGCACAGATATAAAAGCACAAGACTAGGCGCCCCCTTGTTTGAAGCTTAATAGCGACGGCCGTATTTCGCTTACCCTTAGCGACATCAAAACCTTCATCGTTAAATGCAGGGACATGATGATCCAAGGCACATGTGTACTGAGTAGTACCACAAACATTACTAACGGTGTCGCACGGAATTTGGCCCCCAGATTGAACCAGCCACTGCCAATGCAGGGTAGGACAACTGATCATCAGGAGGTTGCAACTCTTTGTAAATCCTGACAATAAACTGCCGCCAAAAAATGCAACAAAATTAATTGCATTCTTTTAAATGGAATAAGTTAATTGACAAATAAACTGAAATAAAACTGGATAGCATGACATGAGCCCCTGAGAACGCATGCACACAACGATTTGCAGAAGGCGGCTCAAACACACACTCGCAAGTATCTGCATGTAGCTATGGTGTTCGAGCATCATATTGTTGCATTTAATCGATTCATTATCAGGTAGTCTATTTTTAAAATGGAAGCAATGGTTATGATCTTGACCTTCAGTTAATTTTTTTTTTCGCTGGCTTCAAGTCATTTGTTACTTCTTAGTCGCATTCAACTTCTCTAGGAATATCTTACCCCCTTCTGAGGTCTCAACCAGCTCTCTCGCATTATAGCATGCGTGTGTAGTCCATGTCCGCCAGCCATTTCCAAGACCAATCTAGGATATCTTGATTTCATGTTATTTACCCTTAGGGACCACATTTATCCTGGAGTTCCAACCGCTTAGCATATTGACTACTAAGTCTAGCGACGTCACATTTCAGTTCCCCTGAATGAGAAGCTTGGGTCGGAGATCGTCCCTTCAAACAGCTCGTTAACTCATTGATTGACAATCTTGCACCTGATATCTATGCAATTCAAACCTCTCCTGGTGGCGGCTTATTATCAGCATCTACAAACATGTACCCTAAAGATGGGAAGACACACTGTGCTGGCTATCCCTCCATCAATAATGATTCAACGCTTAGGAATGTTATGCTTGAATTTTCAAGATTTATACGGCTTGAGGGATATGGGGAGGTTTAGAGGTATTTCTGCGTAAGTTTCCAGCGTTGCCTCTTTTGGTAGTATACTCGCGGATAGACTCGAAGGGTGTTTCATTGGGTTTATATCAGCCTATTTCGCAGGGGAAGAGGAGAGAGAACAAAGGCTGCATATCCGTATGGAAATAGATCCATCAACATATCAACGTAGTTGATAAGACAGATTTATATATTGGATTTGCTCACCGAGATATTGCCACGGATCTCTCTTTCACATGAGGCGGCAGATTCCTCAATGACTTTGTCTTTAATTTCTCCGTGCGTATTGGAAGACCAGGGTACTCGGAGTCGAATAGTGCAAACTTTATTCATGATGCACAAGACCATCACTTGCAACAAATATCTGGGTGCCATTAGATATGAAGGTCAAGACGTCTCGACTGTTGGGTGTGAGGATTGGGTAAAGCATCTCAGTGTTCTGTTGGACTACCTAATATCAGGGTTCTGCTAGTTCTCAAGAAATGATAAGAAAAGACACGAGCTTAAAACAACTTACCACGGAAAGGATATCCTCAGTTTCTTAGACTGGCCATCGGGCCATGATTCACCACTATTTGAAGTCGGAACCGACTACAGAGGGAGATTGTGAAATAGATCAATATACAATAAGAGTGAAGAATAGCAGAATCGAAGCATCAGTACAAGATGATGTTGAATTGGTAGCACCAACCCCAAAGGTCTTGATGGAATTGGCATAGGATCAGAAAACTCACTGATTGTGTGTGAAAGGTGATGAAGTGAGCAGACTCTTCGCTTCATTTTCCCGCGCGTATTCCGGCTGAGCTTCTCCTCGCCCTCGGGCTTGAAGATGGGATTACCTAAAAAGGCAATACTGAATCTAGCCATAGGGATCGTCTGTTAGTGGTTAGCATTGGGTCTGGGGAAATGTAAATTCGCCATTTCTTCTGCATGGCACATCTGCCGTTAGCCGGTACACAGAGCGTTCATGGAGGCATCTTCAAGAAATCCCACCAATGGCCAATTTAACCGTCACGGCAAATGGGCAAGTCGCATCGATCTGACAGGAGGTCCGGCTCACTCATAATGCGGGGAAAAAAGCTTGACATGACCTAGAGTGCATGCTTGGATGCAGAATTTGTCAGTCGGCTTTCCGCACTGAGCTAGGGTACTTGGGGCTGCTTGTGGAAGGGATTGACGATAGTCTTGGCGATGAGAGGCGATGAGCATGTGTGTTCCATAATGTTTCCTTCATGAAGCAGGACGCGTTTCGGGTTGACAGATGCGGAATATTCCATGGGAATCACCAGGAATAAAAGTAATTGGTGGAAAAAAAGCATAGACTTTGAAGGATAGGATTGTGAACTGATAGTCAAGAGATAGTAGAGAAGGAGTATCTTGGCAGCACTTGGCAGCAGGATGTAAAACACGGAGTCTCTCGTGATAAAGTATATAAGAGAGACGATGGCATCTGGACAAAGGGAAGTAATCAGCCTCAACAAAGCAAGCTTCATACAGAGATTCTCACATATAACTCATTAGCAAAAAAATATCGTCGAGATATCCTCTACAATGACGCCCAAGTCCATCATCAGCCTCTTTTCTCTCCTCCCCGTCACGGCTGTCCTAGCCCTGAACCCCAGCTGTGCTCCCGGAGGCAACTTCGACCTCAGCGTCTGGAGCCTTCAGCTGCCAACTGGAAGTGATGGCAGTGTCGACACAATCAAGAGCAAAGATCTCCAGGGTTGCAGTGGCTATACCGGCCCCACGTTCTTCACAGATAAATCCAATGGCGAGCTCATTCTGACGGCACCTGGCAACCCAGACATCACCGGCTGTGCCAAAACCTCTGGCAGCGACCACTGTCGTACTGAGCTGCGCGAGGTCGATCCCAAAAGTGGCAAAAACACGGATTGGGCTCCTACGGGAACCAACACGCTTACCGTCAGCATGAAAGTCGTCAAGGCAGATGATGGCTCTCACGGCACTGCCATTGGCCAAGTCTTTGCGTCCGCAGCCAGCAAGCCGCTTGCAGAGATGTACTACAGCACCAAAGGTGACATTGTCGTTGGTGTCAAGGAGAGCCCAGATGACAACCAGATTGTCACCAAGCTTGGTAACGTGCCTGTGGGAACGTACTTCACTTATGTGATGTCGTATTCCAAGAACGTTCTGAGCATCTCCATCAATGGAAAGAAGACTACTCTCAGCACCTATGATTGGGATTCTCCCAACTGTTACTTTAAGAGTGGCAACTACAACCAGGGCAAGACGGCTGTTACTTCTGAAGTGCACATCCAGTCCATTGCCGTCGTGCACTCCTAAAAGAACGCGGTGAGAGTCATAGCAAGGAAATATTTGGAATAGATGTAGGACTGCTGTATGGGGCGAGAGGCAGGAGATTACTGATACTGAGGTGGCGGAGGATTCAATGTAACATTGGCTAAGGTAGCTGTCGTATATCTATACGGTCATTCAATTATGATTATGCCAAGATTACTAGTCATCGGATCGAACCGTATAAGCCGGGTCACTTCCTTGTTATAACCATGACCCCCTAGTGTAAGATGCTGCAAAGCACCATACCAGTAAGACTACCTAATGCAGGTTACTCATGATTCATAGTATCTCATCAGCCCGGCCGTATCATCGATCGCGCTCCATCTTGGAGGGTGTGTGTCGCCCGAGGGAATTTAAGGTGGTATTGAACCTTTGTAAACGATTGCCTATACTACTTTGGGCCGTGCAAAACAGGGAGCTGTCTTTAAAAAGGATTCATTCCAGATAACGGCAGTTGTTTTGGGAAATAAAGAAGATCGGCCAAGAAGCTACTGGTGGATTTACGGCTTTCGCCGCCGCCTCGGCTTTCGAGACCTTCCTCATCACTTGACCTCGACATGTGTAATTGGTGGATATTGGATTTCCGTGGGAATAGCATCAATGCGTCCTCCAATCGAAGCTATTGTCTAGTTCAATTACTCTCTTCATGTAAACTTGGAATGCAACGGAATTGATGATTGATCCACCTTCTTCCTTCCTCGGTATTGTAGACCTGGATTGCTGTAACATTTGCCAACTTCTATGCACCAAGAATGCGGTGCCAGTTGGGGGTCCAACGAAAGCCGCCGCTAAACGGACTAGTAGAACCTGGAGAAGTGCACTATGCAGATAACGTTGCTCTATATGGGGGAGAGCTAAAAAGAAGCTTGAGTCTCAATATTTGCCAACGGAATCAGCCTCTGCCTCAGATGATACGTTTGCCATGTGTGAGCGGGGAGCCAGTCTACTTGCGTACATGTCCACATTGAGAACACATAAGCTCATCGGTTCCTAATATGGGAATATGGTTGTGATATCATCAAGTGGGGAGACAGGCAATATGTTGTGCGAGATGGAGCTCCTGATATTTTGCCTAGGCTGGCAAGCTCGTATCCTGTTGCCTCTTTCCATCTCTGGATAGTCCATATGCAGCACTGTCCGTTTCGGCGCACCTTTGGAATCCTTCTTTGTCCAATTGATCTCCCAAAATGGATGATAGATAGGGCCACGTCTTGGCGATATGATGGCCACGAGCGGCCAAGATACAAGTATCTGTACAAAGCAGATACCAAGTAGAGGTAAACATAGTTATTTCTGTTAACATGAACCAACATCATTACATGAACATGAACTTTAACACGACTGACAATGATACATAGTGCACGTTTACTCCACCGGCTACTGTGCCGAGTTCAGGCCAGGGCCACATGTCAAAATCCCTGCGCCATCGCAAAACCAACTCAACAGAGTCATTGATAAGTCTAAATTCTTGTTTTGGTTCTGCGTTTATGCATAGTGCCATTGGTGGAATCGCCGAGGCAGAGTACGAGATTCTGTGCCTAGCTGGAGTAAATCGGTGTAGGCCGTGTTCTGTCCAGGGCTCCCCTAGCCATTTTGCTAGACTGCATCTAGCCAAGACAAATTCCTGCAGCTCAGCTTCTCCACACAATCTGATACGGCCTTGAAATGAGAAGGGTTGGTTTTTGGACCGCCAGCTGGCTTTGATTGGGCCTCTCAGGGGGGGCAGTAGATCTGCACCACCCTGCGAACAAATCGTGCCGCACATCGGATGGGACCGGGCACAGTCGGGGCGGAAAACGTGCCCCAAACTTGGCGATTTGGGCATTGGTTCGCAGCCCTCCTATTGAACGTAACGTTGGAAAAAATAAAGGGCGGGCATTTTCTTTGGCTAAGCTTTTTGGAAATGCTAGCGGCCCCTGTATCTTGAGGGTCAGACGGTCAGATCAGCCAGACAAATGCCGTTAACATTTGAGTTTAGTCAGTCTCTTGTGGATCAGAAAGCAGAGGCAATCCTGGTTGCTTTAACCTTCCTTTGATAGACGCCGAGCTTGAGTTGCCTGTACAGCTGCCTTGTGTAGGCTAGAAGTTATGCTTATTCATCGCGGTTTAATATTATCTGCCCACCAGTTACGATCCATGACTACCCCATAAGCTGATTATCTCATACGATTTGCAAGTCTCCTGAGAGAGTTCTAACGCGAAGCATTTCGAGCATGTCATTCCTCGTACGGCAGGGTTTCGCCTTGGTTGACGAAAGAGGCAGTTCGATGGATGTAAGCCTTTCATTAACGTTACAACTAGCATGGGGTCAGACACACAGAAACTCATCAACAAGAGACTCAGGCTGCGCAACCCGCCGCGGAAGCCGACGTTCTGGATGGTTTAGCGCAGGGGCGAGGAGGAGCTCACTAGCATGGAAAATGCCTGGACCTGCAATGGAACTGGGTTCGGAGTATTCCCTTGAACGGGGGGTCGTGTACCTCGTATACGGAACATCGCAAGGTCAATTGGCTCTAAAACAACATCCTACGGAGTTCCGAAGTACTCTCTATACAAACAAACAACTAATGCTTCTATGGAAGGTTGTGTTTATATAAAGCGTCTGTGGTTCCCTCGCTGAAGCCAAGAGAAATTCTTCATCACCGCCCAGTCTTCCAGCCTCAACCGCATACGACAACTTCTCGATCACAATGCGCAGCTTCGACGCTCTCTTGCTCGCTGCCCTTGCGGCTTCGCCCGCTCTGGCTCGCCAGATTCCCGCCAATGTCCAGAGTCTGTACAACTCGATCCGTGCTCAGGGCCAGTGCAAGAACATCCTCAAGGGTGGCTTCTACAGCCAGGAGGGCGACTCCAAGAGTAAGTAGTGAAGGAGAAAGAAAGACGAATGATGCTTTGTTCAAGAGGTAACTAACATGAGTCTCAGACTTCTCCTACTGCGGTGACCACTTGAGCGATTACCGCATCATGTACCTCCAGGGCACCGGCGGCAACTTGGTCAACATGGACATTGACTGCGACGGTGCTCTCGGCACTGGTGACGGCAGCTGCGACAGCTCAGAGGATACTCAGGGGGAGACCTCATTCAAGGACACCGTCGTCAGTTATAAGAAGGGTATCAAGGACCTCAACGCCTATGTTCACTCTTTCGTCGTTCTCGGTAACGAAGGCAGCAAGAGCGGCTACGTCACCTTCGACCCTACGTCTGTTAACGTCCAGCCTCTGTCCATTGTTGCTGTTGTTTGCGGTAACCAGATGGTGAGCATCTCAAGAATTCAAGTCTAATACGTCAAAAGCAAGTCAAGACTAACACTGCCATCAGTTCTACGGCGTCTGGGGTGACACCAACGGTGATGACGGTCCTCCCCTGGTCGGTGAGGTCTCCGACGCTCTCGGCCGTGCCTGTTACGGCAACGCTGTCAACGGCAACGCTGCCCACGACCCGAACGACGTTCTGTACATTGCCTTCACCGGCAATGATGCCGTTCCCGGTGCCAACGGTGCCAACTGGGCTGCCAGCTCCTTCAGTGCCTTTGAGTCCTCTCTGGGCTCTCTTGGTGACCAGCTCGTTGCCCGTATTGGCAGCACTGGTGGCTCTACTCCTCCTCCTCCCGCCTCCTCCACCAAGCCCTCCGGCTCTCAGCCTACCTGCTCTTGGTCCGGCCACTGTGCCGGTGCCTCTTGCGGCAGTGATGATGATTGCTCTGATGACTTGACTTGCAACAGCGGCAAGTGTGGCACTAGTGGGTCTTCTTCTCCTCCTCCTCCTCCTCCCCCTTCCTGTTCGTGGGCCGGCCACTGCGCTGGTGCCTCTTGCAGTAGTGATGATGATTGTTCTGATGAGTTGGCTTGCATTGAAAAGGTGTGCGCCGTTGACCCGAACAATTAATTCCGCGGCACTGGCATGGAGATTAAGAGGTGGTGTCTGTGGAGCTGGTGTTTCAGCGTCTGATGGGCTGAGGCTGGCTCTTCATCGACAATGACACTGCCTGTTATGAGTACGATGCATTTGTTCAAGGCACGAATGATGTTTACTTTATATATTTTGTATATAGGCGGTTCTATTAGCCGTCAATTGTACATAGCTTTATGACAGCGTTTGCGGAATAGTGTGGATTTTTAATGGTTATACATATGTTGCTGAATATTTCTCATTGTCTTCTTACTGTGATTATGGGCCTTTTCTTTGTTTAAGCTTCAAAGATCCTATTGTTGGTTGCATATTAGTGACATGCTCCCCGACTTACTAGAGTAATGCGCCCCATCAGCAAACCGGACTCGATGAGAATCTACAGAGTCAGTCACTGTACAAGACTTTGCAAATCTGTGCCGTAATACAGCGGCAATGCCGTAGTAGTTTCAGTTTGGCTTTTAGAGTAACAACTTCATTGGCTGTTGTGAGGCATTAACCCCTTTACAAAACAAAACAATGCCCACATTGCTTGGGGCGCCGGTCCAACCAAATGTCGGATCACGTTCCGGATATGTATTCTCAGACCGACCCTACTGTCTTAATCAGCGGGCATTTCCAGGAAATGGCTGCTACGAGATGGGACTAAATAACATCTGTTTCATTCAACGGATGTGCACAGTGCATCAAGTCACAGAGAGTCAACATAGAGGGGCGCATATAAGCACTCTGGCAGAGTAAATCGTGCATTTCATATATACATAGCGAGTCATATATACATCCACATCTAGCGCATCGACATCATCGCCAACAACAATATGTACAACTGGCGGCGACAAAGTATTTCAACAGCCCGATACGCAGGCGTAAGAATGTGGTTGCGTCTATAAGTCTCATGTTAGTCCAACCACAACAACAACATCGTCAAGGAGGGCTTGCCACAAACCATCAAAAAAGTTTATATACAAGAAGGAAGCTCCTCACATCGCAAGAGGTTGAGGCTCGCTTATGCGGAGGCGGGCTTCTTCGCAATGGGCATGTCGTGGGAGTACTTGAGGTTGCGGAGGTCCTTGACGGGGACGGCGGCAGCGACATCAGCGGCGCGCTTGGCGGCGGTTTTGACGGCGGTACGGTCGCCCTTTGCAATAGAGACGGGGACCGAGTTGGCGTACTTGAGGTCGGTCAGGTCCTTCCACTCGGTGCCAGCGCGCTTCATGCTGGGGGCAGCGAGGGCAAGGCCGGAGAGGGCGACGGCGATGAAAGCGGCGGTCTTCATGATGACTTTTGGGTGAAGAGTTGAAGTTGAAAGGGTTTGGTTTAGTAGCCTTTGGTGTGTAGAAGTTCAGTTCAAGGGCGAGTGCAATGCAAAATCCGGGGCAGATCCAGGACGAGTCTGGGGAGTGACGCCTCGCCTCCTATATATCCAACAAAGTGCCTCCGAGCCAAGCTTTCCGTCAGAGCACCTCATTCGACTGCTCATACCCCAGGTTTATCTCCTGCTCCAAGCAGGTTCGCGCAGGATGCGTATAATATGCATTTTGACCGAAAGATGTGCCGATACGCCGCCCAATCAGGCAGGTGGATATTGTATTGTGTGGTCAGGCGCTAAAGCCTAATTTGCCCTGTTCTGGAAGCTTGCCGATGCTAAGCTGCTATTTGGAGGATGAAAATGAGCAGTAAGAAAGCAAGAAATGAGGTGGATGGAGAGGTTGAGACTCAGGTGAGCTCTGATGAGCCGTTGTAACGAGTTGATCGGCGGCATCAGAAGGGCGGCCGTGATCACGGAGCGTCTGGGTTGGTGTTTTGGTGATGGGATAGCCGCAAACTATTGGCGACTCATGTACCCATGCGCATGAACCTCTAAGAACTTTAGTTACATCATTAATGTAAGGCACCTAACGCTTTGAGCGGCAAAATATATACCGTGATATACTTGACAATATGGAGCATTTCGTAGGCCCGATCGGTACCTTGATTGCTCATGTGCCTGAGCCGTGCTTCTTAGTGGTTGGCTGTCCCGTCCCCTGGATGATCGATCAGCATCCGACCAGTTCGAGCAACTACCGTATATGGAAGACGCCAAAGAGACACGACACGCACAAGGCCGAGAGTAGAGGCCCGCTTTCGTTGCTAAGCCTATCCAGAGGGCGAATACAACGATAGAAGCGTATGTCTTACATGGAATATGCGGGGATTGTGAGAGACTTATGAGGTATGGCCGAGATAGGGCTATTAGAGAGGCAGGTCGAATGGCGCAATAGACACATGGCGACCTTGGCTATTCGCTCTTGAGCTACTCTCTTCTTGGCAACCTTTTCAATATTTGCTACTCTATTCATTTGTCTTCACGTTCTATAATATTCCTAGGCCCGGCAGCTCCCTCTCCTAACGGGCCCGCAGAAAAGGCTGAATGACTGAGCGAGTGAGACGACAACGGTACATGGAACGGGGAATCAGCATCATGACACGCCACAACACAAGTGATATTCTACGTAGGACCACAATTGCTAATAAGGTTAAACTGAGGATATCGTCTTGGAACTTCTAGCCTATCGCATACCGATGCTGAAAGGGACCGCTTATTCGTCAAGGATTTTGTACACCATCTTCTCTCCGCTGATAGGTCGCATATAGTCCTCGTTACGGCTTGCGCTTGATCTCTGTGACACCATCCCGCTGCCCAAGAGCACAAAGCCATCAGGAACAATTCTCTCTAGTCCTCCAGGCATAAGTCGCACAGGGTTGGGCTCCAGTTTCACTTCACCATCCGCCGCTGCCGTGCTCAAGAAGTTGAAAAACTTTGTAGCAAATACGCGAGCCTCGGGGTTAGCGGCAATAATCGCCCCTATGATACGTGTTAGCGACATGAAATGGTGATGTCATGTGAACAGAGATGCTAGATTTCGTCTTGACATACCGTTATACCCAATCTCATGGCCCAATCCTTCCCACACGGCGCCGTAAATGGGCTTCACGCGCAACTCTGATGGGTCATATTGGCCGCCCTTGGGCCCGCGAAACACAGCCATCTTTGCATTGTCATTTAAGGTGCTGTGGACACTGTACACGGATTCTCCCTCCGAAATGCTGTCCACAGCTCGGTCGATGCCCTTGCCCTCGGTGGCTTCTTTCACTTTCTCAACCCAATTGGGGTCACGGTAGTCAACCAAGACATCATAATTATACGGCGCTTGGCGAAGGAAATCATGCTTGGAAGCGCTCGCTGTTCCGATAAGACGGATTTTGCGGCCGGAAGCGCGAGCTGCAAGCTGAACCAACTGGGCGGCGTATAAGCCGAGAGAGGTAGATGCGCTATAGATGAGCACATTGGTAATATCACTTGCACTACTCGTTGAAGAATTGACTTGACCGTCAAATGGACATGGGAGACCGAGACGAGTAAAGACTCCTTGAGCAGCTGTCAATCCACACATGCTAATGGCAGAAGCAGCCTCGAGCGACATGCTGTCCGGCACCGACCATAGCAGGTCATACGGAGCGGTGATGTACTCGGCAAACGCTCCTGGGCGATCATTTGTAGAGCAAGCTTTAAGTCGAAGATCGTTAGCATACAAATACACATCTCACTGCATCATTTGAAACAGCATGCATGGTCTAATATGAGTAGTGACTTACCGCCCTGGTGGAATCCTGCAATACGGGCACCGACTTTGGCACGGAGATCGGACGAGGATCCAAGATCAGGCCCAACGGCAGTAATGACACCCGCAAAATCGGTTCCAATGATACGTTGCTCTTGTTCTGCGATAGGATGCACGGCATAGATGGCATCTACTGGGTTGAGAGCAACAGCATGGACGCGAATGAGGACTTCACCATTCCGAGGTTCGGGAATGGGAAGCTCTTGAACAGAGACGTCCTTGGTTGCGGAAGTGAGAACGAGGGCATTCATCTTGTTGGCTATTTTTGGCAATTAGTTAAACTCAGAGAACAAACAAACAAACAGCATCTAATAGTGAAGATTACTTGGAATAAGTCGATGAAGCTGCCGCGGGGTGACGGTCAAATAGAGGAGACGACTGAATATTGCTGATTAGAATGACCACACGGGGTGTTTTGCCGTAAAAAGGAAATACTTTGCTATCCTCCTGTGAACGCGGGGTCAAACTACTAATACGTGATCCTCTCTACATGTATTTAATAGGATTCGCTCGAAAGTGCCATTTGTAAGCCTCAGTGTTAGTACAACCTCTGAACTGTGACTGCAACACCAAATACATACTCAATACGCATAACATTTTGCTGGCAAATCTTGAAAACACGATAAAACAACTGAATGCAAAATGTCTCACGAGTAAGCGCTATACGAATTGCTTGATAATTCAAAATGAATTGCATTTCTAATGAAGCATGTCATTTGAGAAAATTCTGACCATTATGACATAGCCCTGTCGTTTTAGACTCTGAATAGTGTGGCCGAGGCTATCTGAACAGTATCCGGATTCGGATTCGATCGAAAAAGTCTTTGCGCATCAAGCACCAGTTACAACTTCTAATTATGGCTATTATTTCGAGCTCTTCTTGAGGTTTCTCGATTCAAGGTTAACGTATCGATGGTATGATGCGTTTAGCAGTTAGCGATTGAAAGGTTGAGGTAGATCTTAGAGCTTACAGAGTGGAATCAATGAGATTCCGAAGGGTTAGCCGTACTTTCAACACCGCGTAGAATTGAGTCTTTTCTCTTTGCTGGTTTCTCTTTGGTAGAATGAAAATATCTTTTCTGTTAGTTCTCAAAGACGCAATGTTTGTAACCTCAGCCTCTCCTTATTCTCGATTTTGTCTATTAGTCTTGATGAGTTGAGAGTTTGTAACTTCGGAATCACTAACCGGGATTGAAGCCGGCGCTGGTCCTGACTGGTCGTATTCCGCTAGCTCCAGGTCGTCTCACCTCCACCTTACTCCGAAAACTTCTAATTATCCCCGACCCGTGACTTCTCTTCGCTTGGAACAAACGATGAGAAGAAACCTCACCCCTTTGGATGAATTAAAGGCTTACTATACACTTGCGCCACAGTAAGCATGGGATGCTTCAGACAGGAGCCTTGAGTCTACTATAAGCTAGAGAGTGAGCATCGTCAATTATCTTGCTTTCCTTTTAGTAAGCACGAAAGCCGTAGCTCGTGAACATTTGCATCTCTATCTTGTCGGTATACTTACTTACTCGGTACTCGGCCCAGCGTCTCCAATTTAAAGATCAAAGTCTTGCCCACTCATTAAGGGCACGAGCAGCGCTTCGCAAAAATTGCCCATCTGGGATCATAGCAACTCCAGCTGCGGCCGTCGTTTCTCTTCGACAGGCAGCTTTCCAACTGACTCGTTGATTCAGTAATTTCTAGGATGGTTCGCTCAGTGAGCCGCAGCAAGGGCTGTGCTCGTTGCTTGCAACGAAAAGTCAAGGTGGAACCGTCCCGACGCATCGAGCTTTTGTTTGCAACTCATTGGTTAACTTATTGACGCCGTCGCAAGTGTGATGAGAAACTGCCTCAGTGCTCCCAGTGCCAACGTATGCGACGGCCTTGTCCGGGGCCACAGACGGGCACAATCTTTGTCCATGCGGTGCAAACGGAACGCGGCCCAAAGGCCGAAAAGAAGCTGCAGGTACAAGTTGCACCTACGTATCAACAAGTCCCGATAACCAGTGCGGCAATTAGACAATTCGAATGTGCCCGAAGAACTGCGGGCGAGTCTCCAACTATATATCAGCCCTCAGTTGCTCCGGCATTCGACCAGTTATTTCTGTCAACTTTTATCGATTCGTTTGCCAAACCTAGCGCTGGCTCTGGTCCTCACCAGTCATGGATGAATCACCTACATGAATTTCTGAATAGCGGAGACGCTCCAATCAGACAATCAATACGAGCCGCGGCAACGGCGTACCATGGCAGAGTAGCCCAAAATGCAGCTGCTTTACGCGCAGCCGAGCATTGCTACGTTGCGGCTCTACGAAGCCAACGCTCTAGACTTACCCCTTATCTGAATTCTCCTAGTTCTCCCTACATACCTGATGATCAGGAGGTCTTTACATCAATGATGCTGCTGTACTTTGAGCTCATAAGTCCATCCTCGACCGCAAGTTGGCTTAAACACTTACACGGAGTTACCAGCCTGCTTCAGCTACGAGGCCCGGAAAGTTGTCAGGCTGGTGGATTGCATCTGCTGTTTCGTTCTTTACGATTACTCGAGGTAATAGATCTTGCCTGGTGTTTGTTTTCTTGGAGGGTAAGCTGATTCTGTTTTATAGGCGTTTTCGTCGTTTCGAAACCGAAGATTGTCAGCATTCGCATCCGAAGAATGGCGCACCATTCCTTTTGCAGTATCTGGAAAAAATGACATGGATAAGCTCATCGATATCCTTTTGGTGCTCCCAAATCTTTTGAAGTCCGGGGGACTCGACAGCGACTCTTCCATTCATACAAAACCTGCTGTTTCCGTGGAAGAGCTTTCTGCTGAGTTGAGTGTATACAAAGAGCGGTACATACAGAGCATTCTTCTTGCCCATGAAACCAGTCGTAGGATGAACGAATGCCCCGATGAAGATGATGAGGCAGATGATTGCCTTGAGTGTAACACGTGGATTGATGGGGGCGGTGACTTTTGCACAGCGATGCCGGAGGCGTTGTTCTATTCCGCTAGAATCCTTGTCGAACATGTTGCATTTGGGGAGAACCTTGAATCTTGCGAAGAGCGCCTCATAGGGGAACAACTGCTCTATGCGTCTCTTCTGTTCAGGATTGCGGAGCTGGCTAAAGAAGAAGACGAAACACAACTGAATGCTGGAGCTTGTGTACAGATTGCATTTTGTCTCGAAATTGTTGAATCTTTTGGTCTTTCATCCGCATGTAGGGAGAAAGCGAGATTTCACTTGCAGCAACTGGGATGGGGGAATGCAAATTTATCAGGTTGAGGATTTGCGTGAGTTGATTAGTTCCACCTAAAACGAGTCATGAACAATTCCAAATAAGTGTACATTAATAATGCCTAATAATAGGACCGCAGGCTGTGATCTCTAGCCATTACAAATATGCAAAACCTCCATCGACATTGACCAAGTCTTGTTATTTGTCAGCTGCATCATATCCCTTTCACCACCTCAACAACAGCTACAAGATATTGCGCGATGGGGTATAATGAAGGAGTTCCCTAGAACAGTTAGCATATGACAACCCATGACGTCGGCGTAATGAGTAATGAGATTGCCGGAGGGCGAGCTCGTTCCCGTTAGCTTGAGTGGTCTAGTTTCTATGGAATGTGGTCATGACCTACAGCATTACCTCGTTGTATTATGTTTCTCCGAGGACGATGGACATTTTGAGCCTCTGTGACATAACTGATGGAGTTGGTGGTAGCTTCATCTGGGAGGTGGGTAGAGACTCAGTTATTGCAGTGATGAATGGAATGCCCCTTACCAAGAATTCGCTATATATAGAGAAATAGCGATTGTTTAACGACATCGAATTTCTTAAAAAGGGCATCTAGATTCAACTCTAGGTTTTGCATGGTCCAAGCGAACCCTGGTAGTCTCATCTGAAATAAAGGAATGCATCACTTGATTCAGTGATTAACACACAAGAGTCTCTTCATCAATACAGTTACGAACGTATAACGACAGTCTTAGTCATATTTTACAGGTACCAAAAGTTGTCCCCCATTGATGTGGTCTTGTAGTATCCTGTCCAGCTCAAACTCTACTTGTAGTGACCGCTGTCGCCACTCGAGGCAGATTGCCCGGCTCTGGAGCCAATCAGGCGTGAATAATTCCATTCCTAATCCTTGTTGATGATAGATATGGGTATCCTGCTCGATCTGGCCATCCGCAGGTCGATATATTATATGAGTGTGACCAAGTAGATAGTACATTAGGCCATCATTGCTCATCAATAACCCGTCTATTCCTGCTGGCTTAGCGTAATATGTAATGAAGTTGCTTCCAACAGCGTCGGGAATGAGGACTGAGATGGTCCGTAATGCAGGACTTGGGTACTGCTCTAGTGAATCTTGCCTCAGAAGGCTGTTGCTGACCTCAAAGGAATGCCATGTTTCGAGACTGGTGGCATAGACGAGGCCGTTATATAGACCTTGCCGTCCGATGTGTTTCATTAGTTGTGCGATCCAAAGGAGCCACGATGGTTGAGGACTGCATTGCCCGACTACGTAAAGCATCGGCAAGGTGCCGTTTTCGACATCTTCACATAGTAAAGAAGCTGGACTTTGAGAGCCGTTGCTACTTGGCAATGTTGTTTTGAACGACCCTTCTGTTGCTGCAAACTGCATAGTTTCGTAGAGATGCAGATATGCTAGATGCTTGTACGCCTCTGTATTCTGCCCACCTTCTAATATTGATAGCAACCAAAAAGTGCGACCAAAAAGAAAGCTGCATAGAATCGCAGATGCGTCGTATGGTGTTGTCGTCTTATGGAGGAGAGGTGGGAGCGTAAATGCCTGCATTTCAGGATTTTTTTCGCCTGGTTCGGCTGTGTCTGATGCTAAAGGCAGCAGAATTGACTTGTTGGAGTTTCTCCACGCTCGTAGCTTTTGTTTCAGCCAGTGAAGCTTCGTTAGTGCCATTGACTTAGAATATCGTGGAACCAAATTCCAAATGAGATCCTCCAATCCCGACCCAGCCAAGAGATTGAGGAGACTCTGTCTTAGAGACGACGGCGTTGCACAGGCTTCATCGCACGTCAGTGCTCGTCGTGTTGAGTGAATTATGTTTTGAAGTGGGAGTGCCATGAATCGTGCCCAACTGAGCCCCTGAAGAGCTGTATCGAGGCAGTCTAAAGCAGGGACGCCAATAGTTTGTGAATGCGACACACTGCCTTTATACATCTCGAAGTAGTGGTTCGCTGAATGTATATGGCCGCATGCTGCTGTTATATTACCTGCGAAACACTTCTCGGCAATCTCATTAGATACCACATTACTGAATAGAGACGCTTGGATGAGCTGGCTTTCATACCTCAAAATAGGCCATCAGTATCAGCGTCGCAATGCGAATATCTTGTGTCTTCTTTGCCTCCTCAAAATTGCGACTTAATTCTTGGAGAGCAAAGGTGTACGCTTGAATGGCAATTACTTTCGTGTCAAGCCCACGATCTTGATCGTTCTCTCCAGGCATCGACATCATTAACACGGCGCGATGCATGCTTCCTAGGGAAGAAAACATCATGTAGAGATACTCGATGCCCCATGCTTCCTCACACAGACGATCTCTCCAGAACCACAAGTGCTCTGCTGGGAATAAAATTGGCAATGTGCGGAATAGAAACTGGTGATAGGCCAATACCTCTCGTGCCCCAGCGAGTGGCCGCTGAGAGGGACGTGGATTGCTGGGCAATCCAATGAGTGGGAGACCATCGTTGCGGAAAAGTTGCTGAGAATAGTTCAATGCATCTCCAACTGACGATGGAGAAGATGGAGAATCCGGAGAAAGAGATTGTGCGCTGTTCAGAGCTGAAGAAGCCCCACGACGATGACTGCGACGCTGCGGCTCGCGTACTTGAACTTGCTTCTTTGGAAGATAACCCGCGCATTCGATATTGCCAGCTTCACAACGCTCGCATTCGGGTTTCCTCTCGTCACACTTGACGTGCCGTGCACGACAAGTAAGGCAGCCCGTACGTCTCCTTCGTTTCTCTGTCATGTTCACGATGCTGGCTCTTCAAACAAGTAAGGGTGCGACAGCACTCGTTGTTGTACTATCGAGTTAGTCGATCGAAGCGAGCTAGCCGGCGACCTCTTATGTTAATAAGCAGGACTTGGTATTCGGTGGGATTCGACTAGACTAGAAGGCCTTCTAAGACGTCAGATGGAACCAAAAGCCGGATCTACTGCCGTAAGCCACGCTGGGCGGCGACGTGGAGCTGCCGAGATGGCCCTAGCAGTTTACGGTATGTACACTCGAGGGTGCTTATAGGCACTCCGCGGAGATGTCATCTGTGCCCCAAGAAGGCATTCTTTCCGGCGACTCATTGACATTAATCAGCTAAGGACTATACGATGGATGAATAATCGATGCTGAAAACTCCAGGATGAACAATAATATTGATTATGTTGAAGGATGACCAAACCAAGCTGTTTGAGAAAGTTGGGTGTCTGAGGAAGTTCTATAAATGCTAAGATGGCGGTCTCATCAGTTTGGGAATTGTCTCAGACAACAAACCAGCATCAGCACTTAAACAATAACTATCTCTTTTCACAAACTCAAAGTAAATACTTTGTCTTATCACACAACTTTAAATCACAATGGCTTCCCGATCTAACAACTCTGTGGTCATCATCGGCTCGGGCCCTGGAATTGGTTCCCACACTGCCGCCATCTTCGCTTCCAAACGATTCAACAAGGTGGCTCTCGTGGCTAGAAACCCTGCCAAACTGGAGAAAGATGCTGCTTTTGTAAACAGCGCTGCTCCAGGACAGGTGGAGATCAAGACCTACCCCACCGACATTGCCAATAGCCAGGCACTCGCGGCTACTCTTGCACAGATCACCAATGATCTTGGAACTCCCGAGTTCGTCTTGTTCAACGCTGCTGTCATTGCTCTGACTCCTCTCTTGGAGTTTGACGACGAGAGCATCCTTGAGGACTTTAAGGTCTCCACCATTGCTCTTCACAACACGGCCAAGTGGGCAATTCCTCAGCTCTCTACCCTAGCTAAGCAGGACCCCACCGCCAAGCCAACTCTGATGGTCACCAACTCTCATCTTCCAGAGACGCCTCTTGAGGATCTCTTCTCTCTCTCTCTTACAAAGGCTTCTCAGAAGAACCTTACTTTGTCGCTTCGCCAGAAGTTTGGCGACTTGGGTATCCACATCTGCTTGTTGGCTGTTGCCGGCACTGTTGCCGATGAGAACCCCAACCTTAACAACAAGAACGTCTCAAGCAAGGCGTGGGATTTGTACAACCAGGAGAAGAGTGCTTGGACCGAGGAGATCCGAATTAACCCATAATCTGGTGGAACCAGTTAGCGATAGAGTCGTTCAGCGAACAGTTGTTATTTAGACATGTTGATTAGACACTGTTAGAGATGCACTGTTAGAGAGATAGATAGACAAGCACATCTACATCTACTTTTGTTTCAAATCCATACTGAATGCCATGTGTTACCATCTGCTAAGCTAACGTCATTAGATGCAACGGATAACCAATATTGCATCATTAAACAATTGCTGGACATGGTAATACTGATACTGTATCCGGCAAGATAACAGAAAGCTCTCGAAGCTAACGGAATGGCTCTCACAAATTCTCTGCCTAAGGTGGTGGGATTAAGTCAAGACCTTTAACCTCCAGATGAAACGAGTCATTCCGCGAATAAGATCCAGCAACATCCAAGTCCAGCCGACCCTTCTCACACTCCTCAAAATCCAGCTCCTGAATGAGCAGCTCGCCATCCTTATCCCAGCTCGGCCCAACCAGAACCTTACCAAAAGGAGAAATGATGCATGATCCTCCACCACTAATGAACTTACCCTCCCGCTTTACCTCGCTGATCCACTCGGGAAGCTGATCGTCACGGACAGCTTGATTGGAGCTCACAACAAAAGTCCGTCCCTCGAATCCGATTGTTTGCATAAGTGGAAGCCATGTTGCTCTTCCATCGGCAGTTGGCGCAAGATACAGGTTGACGTTCTGCTGATACAGAGTCTGGCGCAAGAGAGGCATGTAATTCTCCCAGCAGATGGCGGCAGCAAGACAAATTTTGACTCCCTTAATAGTTGTGCTCACGGCTTTGAGTGATCGAGGTTGGCCCTGGCCCCAGACAAGTCGTTCACTCCCTGTTGGAAGAACTTTGCGTCGCTTTCCAACAATTCCCTTGGCTGGATCGACATACACCACGGAACAGTACAGAGTGCCTCCGGATCTCTCTAACACACCAGTGACTATGTAGACTCCAGTCTCGTGTGCAATTCTCTCCAGCTCTTCACGCGTGCCGTCTCCGCGAACTCCGTTGTCGTTGGTAGGCAGTTGGCGACTAACCCAATCATCATATGCGCCTTCGGGAGTATCTCCCAGATCAATGGCTCCTTGGAAATACGACAAGTACTGGTGATAGCCGTCTGGAGTCCGCTCACCAATTTTGGCGCCAAAGGTCGCTGATCGGGGGTATCCGCCCAAGTAAACTTCCGGGAAAAGGATGAGGTCAACGCCCTCTGCGGCGGCCTCTTTGACCTTGGTCTCAAGCTGCTTGAGAGTGTTGCCAGTTGTGTCGAGGGTCCGGCATTGTGCCGCAGCAATCTTGAGAATCTTGGGCATGTTTGGGTGTAGGATTTCTGTTTCTGTAGGGTTAGTAGTGATCAAATAAGCGCTTGAAAGCGACCAATCCACCTGAGCACCAAAGGAAGGGCAGTGCGGTAGTTATTTAGAGTTTTGAAGTAGATATAATATGTGGCAGCCTTCTCTCTTTTTATTGAATGTCTTATCAGTGAACATCAGTGTTCCCCGCAACATTGTCAGACGCATCTCTTCCCACCATATGTGATGATCCTGGGGTAAAACTGCAGTTGTTTCCTCCACCTCCGCCATCTTCCGTTAGTTTGCGAGAAAGCCGGCATAAGCGATCCAGACGGCGTTCTTTCATTGGCTACATCCCCAAGCACACCATATTTTGTGTTGCCCCTCCATACATTAGGCAATTTTGAGCGTAATCACGGCCTCCATCGGATGGTTTGTGTATTATCTCACCGTATGGTGTATGGTGCAGTGTTATGTATAGTAATTGATATATAGTGATCCTTTGTCATGTTCAACGCGAGTTCCTTATACTACTAGCTTGGCAGCTATATCAAACTATCCCGCTGGGTTGCCATCGCGAATACAAGCTGAAGCCTTTCTTTCATTCAATGTGATCGCCTCGACACTCCAGAAATTGAGGATTGCCACCGCGCAGGTGCACACCCATGACAGCCCCGAAAGAGCTCTTCAAGTGCTTGAAACCAAAGTGCGAAAATTGAGCTCTGAACATGTTGACCTTGTGCTATTCCCCGAAGTCTTTATCGGCGGATTTCCGCGCCTGTCCACATTTGGTAACTCTGCAATTGGGAGCTTTGGAGAAGAGAAGGATTACAGTCCATACATGAACCATTGGCGGGCATCGGTTGATCTTGGAGATACACCAAGAGGAGCTGGCCAAAAATGGATACACCGAGAACTTCCTCTACCTGCCAATCGACCATATAGGGGAGACGGTACGAGGGAGCGTTTGAAAAAGATAGCAGCGGCTACTGGCATCTTCATAATCGTCGGTATTCTTGAAAGGTGTGGTGGAACATTATACAGCTCCATTGTGTACATCTGTCCAAGATTAGGCATTATTGGGAAAAGGCGCAAGGTGATGCCGACAGGCTTGGAAAGAGTTGCGTGGGGTCAGGGGAGTCCGTTAACACTTGAAGCTGTATCAACGATTATCAGAGGGGTGAAGTTGAGGATGGCGGGTAAGTGATGAAATGCTTCCCCATGAAAGTGAATTGGTGCTAAAAAAAAATACAAAGCCGCTATTTGCTGGGAGAATTGGATGCCGCTTTTACGACAGAGTATTTACGAGCAGAATATTAATCTGTTCCTTGGCCCAACTGCTCATGCTACTGAGATTTGGGTTCCATTGATGCAAACAATTGGTGTCGAAAGCCGGGCTTTTGTATTATCAGCTACGCCTTGCATTAGAGCAATTGATCTCCCGAAATGGATAACTGAATCGGCTGAACGAGGAGATCAAATCGTGAGTCGCGGAGGGTCTGTTATTGTCTCTCCAAATGGCAATCTTTTAGGAGGACCGGGCTGGGACCAAGAGGATGACATTTTCATCGCAGAGGTCGATTTTGCCGATTGTGAGCAGTTAGGAGACGATTGGGTGAGACCATCTCGCGCGAGGAGAGATGCATTTGAGTTCACAGTTGACGGGTTGGATATGAAGAAAGCATAGAAAGAAGGGGTGGTGGAGGAGGAAGAGGAGGATATATCCGTTTAAGGCAATAAATCCCTGACTGAACGTTTTCCGACGAGGTGATTGGAGAAGTAGCCTTCGCATTTGTTGTAGGATTGCAACAATTCTTCATGCTATAGAGAGAATAATTTATTAGTAAGGCCGAAATATCGAACATTTACTGCCTACTTGAAGATGATATCCTACATTAGGGTCGGTTGTGAGAAGAGTATGGTCTGAACTGTGCCGATAGAGTAGTCCGAGTTAGTATGTCTCACTGCCGCGGAGATCTCTTTTTTGGCCTACCCATACTATCGTAATACAAATAAAATGCGCTTAGAAAGCACTATTGCTTATGAAGCACATTCTGGTTTAACAATCTACGGTGAAGCTATACATGACACGAATTATAGAAGTGAAATCGAGGAGTTTTTCGTCTTGGTGTACTTGGCATGGGTCTGGGGCTCAAGTTTGGAAGGGGCAGAAAGCTGTGATGAGATTCAGGCATCGCAATATTCTGCACATGCTATTTTCACATCATTACAACGCATGCAGCAAAGCAACAAGCCAATAACATTGATGTGTTATTTTATCAGCTGAAATTAGGAATCGAACAGATGAGCAACTGGGGTTTGTGAGGCATGGAGCCACAGTCAGGGTTTCCGATCCCACAGTCAATGGCTTTTCCCGCTAAGACTGCCGAAAGAACTGCAGCGGGTTTACATTTGTAATAAAGCTGTCATTGGCAGCTGCATCTATTTATACGAGACCATCTGAGAACAAGTTGCTTCGGTGTGCCTCACTTGTGACGTCACCTTGGTTTTCAGCTATTCAGCCCGGATGCATGTGTTTAAAGTTGTTACACACTGCACTAAATCTTACAATTTCATCAAGCTTTCCAGCCCTTAAATAATTAATAGATAAGGTTAACCTTGATACTACTCCGGATCCTCAGCAGCCTCTTTACGACGATCTTCAAGTACGCTTCATTTAGACGCCGGCTTCGTCATGTCTAAAACACTGCCAAAGGGGCTCTATGCTCCTCTCCCCGTGTTCTTCAACGCTGAAGATGAAATAGGTAAGTGAATTTTTATGAGAAGTACGAGAAATTGTAATCACAGCGTGCTAACAGGGGCATAGATTACGTAGCATTTGCGAATCATGCGAAATGTAGACAAGCCAAATGACGGTTATAAGACATTTCGATAGATTGATCGCTGATCGTTGTGAAATAGATGTTACTGGACCGGGAATTTTGCCCATTGTTTCTGCTAGCATGGGAGAAGCGGTACACTTGGTCCGTTGCAGTCCATCACCAGCTACTCATTCTTTGACTAACCTGTGGGTCTCAGACCTCGCAAGAACGTATCAAGTTAATACAGACTCTCCGAAATGCTCTTAACTCAATTGGCCTGCAGAAGACACCAATTGTCGCCGGTGTAGGAGGTAATAGCACTCGTGAGACAATTCAGCTAGCTCGCGATGCTGCTGCTGCAGGTGCAGATTTCGCCCTTGTGATCGCTCCTGGCTATTGGGCTGGTTATCTCAAGGGAAACCCAGCGGCGGTTAAAAGATTTTTCGTTGACGTCGCCGCAGGCTCGCCGATTCCAGTGTACGGGCCTTCTTCGCCTCTTTCCCGCAGCATTGCTTGCTAATCCTGTCTGTTCTGTGGAATAGGGTCATTTACAATTTTCCTCCTGTGACGGCAGGGATCGATCTGGAAAGTGACGATGTGGCCGAAATTGCAAAACGGGCACCGAACGTTTGCGGCATCATGCTATCGTACGTTTCAATCCCTATCTTACGTGAGAGCTATTCATAACACGACAATAGATGTGGTAATGTTGGCAAGCTGGCAAGAATCGCAGCCCTGCTTGATGGCACTTCTTTTACAACATTGGCTGGCCTAATCGATTTCCTCCTCCCTTCAGTGGTGGTCGGCTCCGCTGGTGCTATTAGTCCACTACCCAACATTGCGCCGGTTAGTAAAGCATTCAGTGATTGCCTGATAAAAGCTGACCCTCTGCTTAGAAATTCTCCATGAAATTATGGGACTTGACACAAAATCTCCAAACTAAGGCAGATTTGAAGGCAGCACAAAAGTCTCAAGGCTTGGCTTCTCTCGCAGAGTCTGCTTTGTTGAAGAGCGGAGTATGTGCTTTATTTAGAAGGCGTTTCTTATTTACAGTATTCTAACATCTGACAGGTTCCCGGCTTGAAAGCTCTGTTGAACAAGGACTTCGGATACCCTGCGGTGCCAAGATTGCCCCTTCTTGCTCATAGCGACGTGGTAACGTTATCCCAAAACCAGTACATCAGCGATATTTTGGATCTGGAGAAGGATTTATAATACATGATAAAGACTTGTTGATTTGGATTATTGGAAACTTTTATATTTTCTACAAGATGCAATATGTATGGATCAAATCTTCCTTTAGCCAGCACCAACTCCTAAGCTTTTGGGAAATTATTCTTGATATACTCCGCAATGTTGGGACGTTGCTCGAATGTCTCCCTGAACTTCAAGATTGTATCCGGAAGCTTTGTCTGCGCAAAAGCGGTTAATAACATTATAAGTAGCGGAATGATTCGAACATTCTCACCGGTAGTGTTCCCGTCCTCTGGTCGTTGTCGATGGATTGATAAACAGCAAAATCAGCATATGTGATTTTGTCGCCCAACAGGTATGGACCTCCGGACTCAGCGTAATACTGGGCTAATACATCGTAATACTGTGGCGCAGTGTCATTCTTATACTCGTCTGTCGAGTTCCCTAGGTTTGCCACCCATTTGAACTTGTTCATATTAGTATTTGATGTCACTATGGTCATAGAACTGCCCTGACTCACTCTCCAGTCAATGTATATATCTGACACCGCATCTACAACGTATTTCTCCCAGCTTGTTTCTCCATCGTAGCGACCAAGGTCACGAGCGAGGTAGCGCAACGTCGGGATATGCTTCGATGAGTATTAGTAAGTTGAACAGTAGCCTTGGAAACTTGGATGATTGTACTTGGTTCAAAACGTGGCCGTTGTATTCCACCGCTGGCAATTTTCCGGTCCTTGTAAGGCCCCGGCGCTTCAACTCATCACTAGTGTTTTGCCATGTTTCACCGGGGTATGAGTACCGAATGTCCTGATACTCGATTCCTGCATCCTTGAGGAAGAGGCTTAACCGACCAAAGTTTCATGATTAGTTATCGGCGCTAAGAAATACGGCGTTTATCATGGACAAATCGTAAAAGGCGGATGCAGTCGAGATGCTAACACTCACTTCACGACTTCGCCGCGACCCATTCGGCCGATATCGAGATAATGGAATACAGTGGAAGATTGAGCAGCCATTGTGAAATCTGAGAACAAATTCATGTATAATTTTCTTTTAATCTTGGATTGAAGACAAATTCTCTGACCTTGATGCTGGGAGTTCACTTACACCCAACTTTGGTGGGCTCTCTCAACTTCTAATGTGCGCCAGATCTAAGGGCGTCAATGACGAGCAGCTGAATCCTACAACAATCGTATTACAAATACAGATATCCAAGGCTGCTTAAAAATACGGTCGCTAGCGCGTATCAATTTCTAGGAGTCAATTAACGACTTGGAATCTTTCTCAATACGATCTTTTTGAGGTGAGCAAAAGCGAGCTAAACGACGTAAGCGAGCAAATGATCAGGAAAAGTTGTGAAGACTAGCTCGTGATGGCGATCGCATTGAATTATCATTGAGTTGTTGGGATACGTGGCATAATTGAAATAATATGATCTTTCAGAAACAGAGTTTGCGATGCCAGTCATTACCCAAAGTTTGGTTTGAAGACTATTGAATTCTTCTCTACACCAAGATCAACCGAATTACTGAACCTGCCAACCTGTTGGTAATTTGAACTCAGAACTAACCGTTCATAAACTAATACCGTGGTAGAAATCAGTTTCACAATGTCGACACCTACTGACACTCCCTTGACATTGTTTTGGTCGCCTGGAGCTTGCTCTTTTGTACCTCACGTTGCGTTATGTGAAACTGGACTCAAACATGACCTAGTTCTTGCTAAGGTCGGACATATGACGAAGGAATTTGAAGCAATCAACCCAAAGCGCCGCGTACCAGTTCTAATAATGGGCAGTGAGGTCATTACGGAGATGGCAGCCGTCCTCAGTGCGATTGCAACTGCTGCACCAGACTCACACATCTTTGGGAGGACTCCTCTCGAAAAGATTCGAGTATACGAATGGCTCAACTATCTGTCAACCACGGCGCATGGTTAAGCCATTGCAGAAATCTGGAGAACCGAGAGGTTCACGAATAACCCGGAGATATATCCTCAGCTTCGAGCAAAGGGATATGAGACTATGCGGGAATTTTTCGCTCACATCGAGACCAAATTCAAAGCAGCCAATATTACGGATTTTGCCGTTGGAAATTCCTATACCGCTGCAGATGGGTTTCTGAGCGTCTTATACCTTTGGACGGCCAGATTTACCGAAGTAACTATTGACATTGACAATGACTACCCCGTATACGCAGCTTATGTTAAGAAGATGCTCTAAAGAACTGCTTTCATTGAAGCTAGAAGGATTTATAAGCTCTAGGTTTTAACGTATTTTAAGATAGAAATGGATATGGCACAAACTCCTCAAGAGGATATTGACGGACCTGGGAGAGCTTATGATGATAAAGTAAAATAGACAAACAGGACAGGATTATGAAAGTGCAGTTTATACCAATAGGCTCAAAGGTGTTGGTAAAAGTAAAGCCTCCGTAATCTACAACAGTTACTCACGGTAAAGGACTTGTCATATCTAGATTACTGTGCTCTCTCGCGTACTTCGCGTACGTAATACATACCTCGACATTCTATCAAGCTGTCGGCTTGATATGCATGCAGGGCGACGTATATAGAATCTTTGTCATTGATTAAGGGCGGAATAGATGCTACTACGAGGGCGTAGTCTAATCTTTCAGCCGTTAGAGTTGATTGCTTTATCTCCGTGGCCGATGTTGCGTTACCGTGTCAATTTCTGTTCCTGCTGATTCATCAGTATCCTTTGGCGGCTTTTAAATTTCCTAGTCGTATGTTTTGCTCTGCATCATATTACACGATATACGACTCAATACCCTCTCTATCAGTATCCACAAGAATTCTGTACACACCCACCTCATGATCGAAATAACTCAAATCGACCACGAGCTCTTTGAGCTTCACGAGAGAAGAAATCCAGAAGATGGCAGCCCGCGATTTGATAGCTCTTCTGCCGCTCCAAATATACAGAGAACGACCATAGGGAAACGGCCAGAATGTTTCAAGAGCACATTTCAGGAGATTTGTTTCATCTTCATGGCCACTTTGGCTATGGCGACAAACAGCCTTGTGACTGGAGCCATGATTATCGTGACTGCATCAATTGGAAGAGATTTACACATGACACAAGCCCAAATCACTTGGATTAGTGCTGCTACCACTTGAGGAAACTGCTTCATTCTCAGCTTTAGTCTTGTGGCTAACGACATGTCTAGTCTTTCTGCGGGAGCTCTCCAACTTCCCCTGGGCCAACTTACAGATCTCCTCGGTCGCAAGAGCTTTTTCATAGCTGGTATGGTCGGCTTCAGCATTAGCAGTCTTATACTCGGCTTCGCTCGGAACCCGTTTTGGATGAATATCCTGTGCGGCTTTCTTGGTCTCTTTTCAGCTGTCATCGTCCCTCCTGCAATTGGAATACTTGGCGCTGCGTACTCCGAGCCGTCGAAGCGCAAAAATTGGGCATTTGCATGTTTCAGCGCAGGAAATCCCGTCGGATTTGGGCTTGGGAGCATTATTATGGGGATATCGGCCAGAATCTTTGATTGGCGCGCGGGTTTCTTCTTCTTCACGATTCTCTGGGGAATACTGGCCATAGTGTCGATTTGGGTTGTGCCTAATATTGAAGCCTTTGAACCAGGGCCATTTAGAAAGAGACTAACTGAAGCCCTGAAAAAATTTGACTATGTCGGAACAGCTCTTACAATTGTCGGCGTTGGCCTTTTCACATCTGGTTTGACGTACGTTGATTTGCAAATAATGTTTGGCGTGAAATTGCTGACAGGCTCTGCAGACTTGGCCCAGTGGATGGCTGGAAATCTGCTCATGTCATCGCAATGCTCATAGTTGGCTTCTTCCTACTCGTGGGGTTTGTAGTGTGGGAAAAGAATTACCCACATCCCCTGATGCCTTTGCATATCTGGAAGGACAGAGGTTTTGCATTTGTGAGCACTCCCCGGTTTATCTAATGTTTTTAAGCTACATATACTGAAAGTTGATCTAGTTAATGCCCGTCTCCATCTTTGGAGTCATGTCGATGCTTTCCTCCAACTTTTGGCTCGCACTCTTCCTGCAAGAATTTCATCACCGGCCGGCTTTAACCGTTGCTGTAGATCTGCTTCCGCAAGTTATCTCTGCGCTCATATCCAATGTTGTGGCAGCAAATATCCTCCACCGAGTCAATAATAGCCTCATCATGGCGTTTGGCGCCGCCATGTACTTTGTCGCGAATCTTCTACTTGCTGTTCAAAGCCCTCGAGCACCTTATTGGGCCTTTATCTTCCCATCGCTATTGACAAACGTCATGGGTCTCGATTTACAGTTCAATATAGCCAACGTGAGTAATCGCCTGCCTATCATATATCGAGCTTTGATCTAATGTCGATGATAGATGTACGTCATGCAGTCATTGCCATCCCACCAGCAGTCATTAGCTGGAGGCATATTTAACATGTTTATTCGACTGGGAGCAACTATCATTTTCGGAATGTCTACTGTAGTATACAGTTTGGTGAAGAATACGGTAGAAGGCCAGGATGATGCCTTCAAATCTTACAGGAGTGCATTTTACGTTTCGCTAGGGTTTGCTTCTCTAGGTTGTTTATTCGTCCCCTTTCTGCGTATAGGGACACAGGGAAATTCCCCAAAAAAGAATAATATTGGAGTTTACGTGTCAATTGGTACTCAGAGAATTGCACTCTTAAACAATACGAATGGTTCCCAACTTAAGCTTGGCTCAGGCTTGGCTGCTTCATTAGCTTTCGGCTTTCGGCCTTCTGGCTGGCGGCGGAAGACAGAGCTCCGAGTTGAGTGCGGCCAGTAGCCAATAACATACTCTCTGAATAGCGTGCTTCTAAATAGCGGCATCGAGAAGCGGCGAGTGCGGCACAAGACCCTACGGATTTCAGTGGGGAAATGAGGAATCTTCCAATTAGCTCAACTCTATCCAGTATGGCCGCCCGATTACATAGACAAGAAATTTACCGGGAGGGATTCCGCCTGTTAAATGGCGCTTACCCGGGTGGTGTGTTGCTCTGTAAGCACGAAAAATACGTCATGTTGGGAGACCAATCGATGTTCTAGAAGTGTGTGTTTCAAAGGTTTATGAAGAGCTGAGTTGCAGATGTTTTGTTTCTGGAGTCTATGTAGAATATTCAGAAACATTGGCGAATAATCCATAATAAATCATATGCAAAACAACCACCGAGAACAGTCGAACCTTTGAGCCGACCGGTTTATGTGAACATCGCCTAATCTCAGTATCGTAACTACTACGCCACAACTGTTTCCATGGCTGTCTCAATATCAGGCTTGAAAGGATGGCATCCTGGTGAAGTCGCTATGCAGACAAAATTGGGCTTTGCCGAAGCAATGGCCTCCACATGGCAGAAGATCGAAGACAGAATGCGCGAACAGCATCGCATTTTTCACACATCGAATCTACCATTCATTCCCATCACAACTCTTGATGATGAAGGACGTCCTTGGGCTTCGATCGTTGCTGGCGCTGACGGAGAGATTGGATTTGTGGAAGGTCCTGATCTGAAAACGCTCGTAGTCAACGCAAGACTATGGCCTGGAGAGCCACTTTTGGATACTCTGAACCAATATGTTGACAGAAATGGCCAGAGCCCGACAAGCCCCGAGAGATATTTGACAGCAGGGATAGGAATTGAGTTCCCAACTCGAAGGCGCAATAAGTTTGCCGGATTCATAAAGGATGTGAAACGTACATCAAATATGGACTTTAAACTAAATTTGCAGGTCGATCAAACCACTGGGTAAGTTCAAAGTCGGTGATTAGCTATTCTCAACTGTCTTGTCATGAACTGCTGCTAACTAGCTACAATACGTTGCAAATACAGAAACTGCCCGAAATACATCAATATCCGCAAACTTGTTGGACAGAAAGAAACGAAACCAGTTATCGCATACGAGAAACGACATCTTACACAGTTCGAAAGACTTCCGAATGAAGTTATCGACTTCATTACCAGCGCCGATACCGTTTTCATCGGATCTGTTTATAGGTCGGATCCAGCAACGGCTGAGCAGTTTCCTTCACAAACTGGAATGAATGCTCGTGGTGGATTGCCTGGATTTATGCGCGTTAGCCCTTCGGATGGACGATCAGTGGTCCTACCTGATTACTCCGGAAACAGATTCATGTCAAGCCTAGGGAATGTCGAAATGAGCAAACAGGTGGGGCTTACTATTGTCTCATTTACAACAGGAGACGTGCTTTACCTTACTGGTAGAGCAGACAACCTTGTCGGTCCGGATGCGCTTAACATTATGGTTAAGCACGCGAGCATCACAGTCATGAAGACAACCGGGTTCATTTTTATTCGAGATGCTCTTCCCGTACGACAACAGTTTGGCACTGAGGTTGAGCGCAGCCCATATAGTCCAAAGGTCAAATATCTGGTAGAGGAACCAGAAGGCCAAGCGAGTGCCGTTGGAGCACACAAGGCCAGACTAACAAGCGCAACGCAATTATCACATGATCTTGCTGTATTCAGATTCAAGGTTACCTCAAAGCCTGGAGTCGAGCCGATCAAAATTCGGCCTGGTCAAGCCGTTGCCTTGGATTTCATGGGCTGGATCGGCCCACCCGCATATCAGCACATGGCAAACTCTGCTCCTGGGTCTGTCAACGATGATCGAGTACGAACGTGGACAGTCTCAAGTGCGCACGAGGATCGTGACGTGACATGGTTTGACATGACGATGCGCGAGATGAAGGGAGGGGCCGTGACAGGAGCATTATTCGATGTCTTGAGAAGACATCCGCGGAATCAATGGGAAAGACCAATCACAATTAACGAAGATGTCGTTGCTGAAGTCGTGGGTGTGACGGGCGACTTCTTCTTAGGACCTGATAACGTCAACATGCTCTGGGTCGCCGGTGGTATTGGAATTACGCCTTTTCTCTCCATGTTCGGTGCTTTGTCTGAACGCAGAGCAAAAGCCAATGGTGATGTTGTATTGGCGTTGTCAACGCGAGAGCCAGAAATGATGCTACGACTTATCCAATCCTCCCTACGCCATGCGGCTTCAAAAGTCAGAGTACGCATCGACATATTTACAAGGCAGGAATACGTCGATATGGAGGGCATAGATACGAAGAGTATACAAATCGTATTACACAAGGGTCGAATTGCACCGGATTATTGGGCAGAGGTGGCCAGTGGTAGAGATGTTCTAATATGTGGTCCAGGTGGATTTGGAGATGCCGCAATGGACGGTCTGAGAGATGTGGGAGTACCTGATGAGAATATGTTACGAGAAGGCTTTTATTGAGATGAACAATGGATGATTTAAAAGGTTATTAGGCGTTGGTTTCACTGGATGGAAGCATACTGAAATAATTTTTTTCCCCAGTTTATGTTTAAAATACATCCTTCTTCAATCATGAAACTGCCTTGCTGTAATGTCTTGGTTGATCGTTCAACGAGTTAAGCGTCATAACCAGATAGCCGACGACAACTCGCGGTACCACCAATGCCTCGCTTCTGGTTGCCTGTTTCAATTGAGAATTGGCGACAGCATTCATCGCTTAGATCGCCAAACATATATATTAACAGATACCTTTAATTGAATCCACGCCCCTCTTGATTTAATAAATAAACAGGACCTGAACTTGACTACAGAAGTCTTGTAAAACTCATAGAGCTTTGGGCGATTACATATACCAAGGTGTAAGGCCCCATAGAACGTTTTTGATGTATCTTACTAATGATTGAAGCGTCAAAATGTCATTCACTTCAAAGCTCCCTTTAAAATTATGGTACTCTCCTGGGGCCTGCTCCATGGCCGCACATATAATTTTACTTGAGGCTGGGCTGCAGCCCGAGCTCATATGCATCGAATTTGCGGACATGCCTGAAGAGTTTGCTCGCCTGAATCCAAAACGAAAGGTTCCCGTATTGGCAGTTGGAGATCAAGTTATTACTGAAATGCCCGCTATTCTTACGGCTATTTCAGCATTGAGTCCTGACCGGAAGTTGATGGGGAAGGATACGTCGGAGACCGTGCGCGCATACGAGTGGCTGAACTACCTTTCCGGTACTCTTCATGGACAAGGCTACGGAGGACTCTGGAGGCCAGGGAGGTTTGTAAACAATGCGTCGGTATATCCAGATGTCAAAGAAAAGGCAAGACAAACAATCAAGAATTGTTATACCTTCATCGATGGTAAACTGAAAGAAGCCAACACCGCCTATTCAGTTGGGGATTCCTTCACAGGCGTAGATGCTTTTCTTTTAGTGTTCTATCTTTGGGGAATCAGGATCAAGATCGACATGGACGCAGGATACCCATCATACGCAGCATTGGCACATAGGCTTTTAGAGAGGGAATCGGTTATTGTAGCACGAAAAGTTCATGTACGTATGACATAGGATATTGTTGGGTAGAATAGGCGGGGTTCATATGTTGTCTATCTAATGTTCAAATAGAGGCTAGAAAATATATATGCCAAATTATAAGCTCGCTTGTCATATGTTTGATGTAAGTGAGCCATACCACGGCAGAAGAATATCCTAGTTGACCTACCTGTTCCCATAGAGAATTAGTTGAAGTTGGCTGGTAAGAAACTACTGACAGCTAGGCGATTCTTATTTTCTGATTGACCATTAGCTTGTTTGTAATTTCTAAATCGTGGTTTATATGTGATCATATGTTTTGAGTCGTGCTTGGTCTCAATGTATTCTCAATTTTCATATTAGTTATGATGCCAAGGCTTCCTCTTCCGAAGACCATCGTATTCAGTTAGTTGAATGCCGGATCTTTTGCCTCCACTTAATGCACGACCGGTAGAAATCTTGGTAATAAATAGAAGCCAAAAAGAGGATCTTCCAAAAGGCTGTAAGGAGATTTGAGGGGAATATGAAATTATGAAATAACTTTCATAATGACAACATAAAGGTATGCTGCATTGCCCGCTCGAGGCCCCGTACAAGAATGTAATTTAAATATCCTTCCATCTTCAGCCACCCACGACGGTCATGTCAATGAACTGTAGAAGTAGCCAAGAAACGATTAAATATTACGCTCCCCAAGAAAACACCAGCGAGGACGGATAGAAAGTAGCCGACATTCATAGTCATTACCGCAATCATTCTGTCCAATAGTCAGCAAACTTCCTTGAGTTCCCACTCCTTCATGCGTACTAACAATAAATACCCGACGCCTGTAAGAATAAGATCCATGAACGCCAGCTTTATGGCTTCATCGGCTCTCCATGGGCGTATTGTCGTTTTGGAATCGGCTAGATGTGAAGGTATTCTGCCGTGACGACGTCGGCGTTCGATTGCGTCCACGACTTGGGGGAAATTGACCCGAATTGCCAAGAGAGCTCTGAAGACGGTCGCAAAAGCTATAAGAAATATGCAATTTCCAGCATATTGTCCAGTGGTTTGGGGAATCCAGGAAGATGAAAAGAGAGCGGTGCTTGTAGCGGTGAAAAAGATCGTGGCCATTGAGTCCATTCTCATCATATTAGATGAATCCATAGGCATGGAACCATCCGTTGGAGTTTCCATGGGCATGGTACCTGTTGAAGACCCAGGCATAGACATATCCATCTTGATACGTCAGATATTGCGGTACAGATGAGAAATGAGCGTTGTGAAAAACGGAACCCAAGTTACGTAGCCAACTCAACGCGCTTAATGTTTACTTCGGGATAAGGAGATCAATAGCCAGAATCAGCTCAAAATTCACTGTGGCCACCTTTATATTCTTGAAGTTCCAACATGCGCTTCAATGGAGATGTGACCTGACTCTTCGTTGTAGGTGGGGGAAAGGATGAATCATTCCATGTCTTCATGCGCCTTCTGCTAACTGGTTCTGTAGCATGTTGATCCCAGCTGCCGAATCAGAAACGGCACAAGTGAGGAATTATCGGCTAGTAAACAAGGTTATCAGATGTGATCATGCACCATCTCTTTTTAACCCCCGAGTCAGTGGAGAAACTTGCTCAAACACGCTCTCAATGAATATGTAATCACACCACCATTAGACGGCAATTTGATGCTTTTGTTTAAGAGAGATAGCTAAAGCGGTTCTTTTTTTAAACAGAAATTTCCGTCCAGACCATTCACAGACAGCCGCTCTCGACCAATGACAGGATGGACATTTCGTGCCATAAAACAAATCTACTGTTACTGAGCAACAAGCTTGTGAGTCTTCTTTTGTTGTTTAAATCTCTGCCTTGCCCCCCCTTTCCCCTTCTGCTGCTGTGTCGAAGCTAAACTTGCCGATAATAGAGGGGGGCAACCAACCCCTACAGAAACCCGCAAAGATGATGGGCAATCCCGCATGGCTTCCTCAGCCAGTTCAGCTGCATTCAAGCCGCGCATTCGTATGCGATCCACTCACTGCCGAACAATGCGCCTGGTATAAGCAACGCTGGCACTATTGGTATGACGATCTGGAATCATCGTTGGCAGTATTCAACTGACCCATTTCCCGTCAGGTACATCGCCGACCATGTTTTTGCCCTGCCAACAATTGCATTTTTTATGTGCGCCATCGGCATTTTCATTATTGGCCATTTCATATCGGGAACCCTTGGCTATCGACGATCCCGAGGGCCCCTATTATGGCAGAAATTAATTGCTGTTGTTCGATATCTCTCTTATCGTGGTTTTCACGTCAAGTCGTTAAAATGGAACTCAGCCCCGGTTGGAATTCTTCTCTTGGGACTTGTTGGGACCATCTTCTTCTTCGGTAAGTCGAAAATAAACTGATGTTATGATGGAACCTGATCGTTTGGTTAGGTATGGACTTGATTCCACAGCCTTACTATTGGTCAAGCAAGATATATGGCAATTCGCCTGCCCTGGCAACCAGATCTGGATGGCTGAGTCTGGCATGCATGCCATTCATCTTGTACGTCAATTCAGAGCGATAAAGCTTGAAAAACACTAACAGTATCCAGCGCGACCGCAAGCAAGACGAATTGGATCACACTGTTGACGGCAGTTTCGTACGAGAGACTCCAGGTCTTCCACAGATGGATTTCTTATGCCTTTTTTATCCTTGCGCTCATGCACACATTCCCATTCATTGTATACCACATCAGATTTCATGACATACACCATCACCTTTCGTCCAATCTTGTATTTTACTGGACCGGCATCGTTGCGTTAGTCTTTCAAGCATGGCTCACCTTTGCGTCTCATAGCACAATCCGGTGGGTTGCAATCTAGAAGCCATAAATGCCAAAGAATGTGGCTAATCTAAAGCTCAGAAATCTCGGTTATGAATTCTTCAAGATGACGCATCTCTTCGCCGTCGTTCTATTCATGGTGACATTCTTTTGGCACTGCGGCTTTAGACTCAGCTCATGGTAAGAATAATCAGCTACTGCCCACACAGCATACAAAGATGTAGATATTGACATATTCACAGGGACTATTTCATCGCTACAGCCGCTGTATATGTTCCTTGTTACGTCTACCCCTGGCTCCGAACCTACTTTGAGTACGGCGTTGGTCAGAAAGCTCAGCTTCTTGTGGAAGACAATGGTTTCATTCGCATCACAGTTCCGGTTAAGTTCAACTGGAAACCAGGGCAGCATTGTTTCCTGCGATTTACAAGCTTTGGTCTACTACACACTCTCTCGTCTCACCCTTTTACTATCTGCTCTTTGCCTGCGGCGGGGCCGAATGAGCAATCTGAACTCGTCTTTTATATTCGTCAGGGAACCGGCCTCACTGCTAAGTTACAGCAACATGCTGTTGAACAGCCTGGAAGTTCGGTGCCCGTACTCATCGATGGTCCCTACGGTGGTATCAATGAGCAGCAGTATTATGATGGTGGACATCTCCTCGTCATTGCAGGCGGCTCGGGCGCAGGCTGGTGTTTCCCGTTCATCGAACAATTTGTCAGGCAGCGTTGGATGTCAGCAGATGAGGAGCATGGCCAAATCGTGTCAACCGACGACAAGAGCGATTTTCCAACCAAAGTCGTTTCTAAAAGCGCCAGTTCTGGACCTCTCTCGCTGCGTGTCATCATGGTTACTCGAGACTTCAATAGCCGCACATGGTTTCTCCGTACCATCAATGAGCTGTTAGCAAAATCTTCAGCAACGGATTCATCATCTCATATTGACGTACAAGTCTATGTGACCGGAGCGGATTCACAAAATGTCAATTCAACACATATAGCTATAGAAGACCCGGCTCCGAAAGAATCCGACACATTGGCAGGTGATAAAATAATTCCAGAAGAGGGACACAAGCCCATTTTGCCAGAAAAGGAGTGCCAGGGCCGGCCACAGCTACCTCAAATTATCCACGAGGAGGCAACCAGGGTATTGGAATCTGAGCAATCGCTCAACGTCTATGTTTGTGGACCTACCACAATGCAGAACGATGTACGAAATGCTGCCGCCGAGGAAAACCTAAACATTATTACAGGTTCGAAAGCCGGTCAAGTCTATTTTCACGCCGAACATTTCTCGTGGGCATGAGTCGACTCATAACACGAGACGTATGCGGATATAAAATTGAAAACTAAAAAAATGGTACAAGGGCAGAGACTTGGCTGTCGGGTGTAATTTAGAGAAGAAACAATTAAATAAATAAACATTAATATGTCACCATCCTCTAGTAGCCTATTGTTAGGTCTCTTCCCTTCACTACCCCACTAGAAAGATGCACGTCTATTCCATAGGAGTGGCGGCATTTGCCCATTTCAAGAACTCAGCCTCCAAATAGGCTATCTGGCGGATATCGGCAATGCAGGGAACCGGGGATTTTAAATACCCAAAATAGCTATACGCACACAACAGCAGCAGCCGATTTACATAAATGGTACTCTTGGTGCTGATTTGTGCGTGAATATTCATCTTGTGGTCCCTGTTTTCTTCTCCGATACCCGCTTGCCTATTATTGAACCGGCGAGGGTAGCAATGGTGCCAACTTCTGCAATTCGGTAACATTCCCAGAAATAGTAAGAATAGGGAAACTAGGCGCATAGCCAGATAGTGCTTATCCAAGACTATAATGGTGACTGCGCCTTTGGTTCAAACTCAAACTCGAGTAAGACATATAATATTGTATTACAAACCAAATGCGAATTGATGAAGAGTCCAAAGCTGAAACATTGTGTGGCATGACCTGCGTGGCTTGCAGAGAAGGGCGTTTACATGGTGGCGAAGCTGTGTAAAATATTAGAGAGTCGAAGCGTCTAGGCTTTTCCCCGCATTATAAGCGTATTGTGAGCTGTCAGCTATCGTGTTGGAAGCCAATGTGTGAATTTAGACAGAGAATGGGGTTGTTGGGGTTGTTACATCATCTCGGCATCAGAAATCGTTAGGCTCGTTATTGATGGGTCTAAGTTGTGTATAAATGAACCTTCTGCCCTTCGCCTTTCAGCTTAAACAGCCTTACCTCTGAGATTCATTTCATCAGCGAATATTCGTTTATTTCAGCTTATTTCAGCTGTTCTACAACAAATCCCCCCAGACAGTCAAGATGTCGACAGGCAGCTGCTGGTGCGGCAACCTCAAATACGAGTTCGAAGGGGACTCTAAGCACGTGGTAGGATTTCACAACTGAATGGAAAACTGAAGATGCATACTGAACATGATGCAGATTTTGTGTCACTGCCTAACCTGCCAAAAGATATCCGGGACAACTAATACCGCCAATATTCCTGTCCCGCGAGACAAGCTGAAGGTGACTGGATCTCCCAAATCTCACACTGAAAAACACGAGGATGGATTCGACTTGACCAAATTCTTCTGTGGCGACTGCGGCACGACAATCTACAAGCAGGCTACTGCAGATATGTTTGCACCAGTCTCTTTGGTCCAAGCGGGAACGTTGGATGGCCCTGCTAAGGACAAGGTCAGCCAACCTGTCGCGGAGTTGAATGTGAGAATCAGGCAGCCTTGGTTAACTGAAGTTGGTGCCGCTGCTCAAAAGCAAGGATTTGACTAGATACTATAAGAATGAACAATGTTTTGGGGATGGAATGATGCGGCGGAGCAGGTTCATCTTGTATTCATATTGCTGCTACAATTATTTATGTGTATGTATAGTTCGATCGGATCATGAACTAAGCAAAAATGACCCCTGCTATCATTCAAAGATTCAAGCTATATGTGCTTCGGAAAGCTAGCCTTTCTTGGTTTCGTTTCTTTTGATTTGTACGAACGGTAAGCTTGCTAGTGAGCTGCAATGGAGTCGGCACTTTTCTTCCCGTTGTTGCACCCCACCTTACTCCGGGTGAGAGACTTCTCGATACCTAAGATCTGAAGAAGTTTTTATCACAAAAGGTGACAGATTTCAAATGTTTGCTGTCTCTTGTATTAAACGGAAAGCAATATCATGATTAAAATAAATCTTAGGAAAATACATAGAAGAAAAGAATCCCGAGTATATCATATCAGTAATCCCAATAAGCACATGTTGAACTGTTCATAGCGGGGTAAAACTAAGACTTTCAAAGAGTCATATATACTGAGCCGAGTTCCGTAATAAATAATCGATATATCGGATTGACATCGGCGAGAAGTTCAGATCTGTCACTGTGTACGTATTTCCGGGGGGCTAGTCTCGCCGAACTTTCCAACTGTTTTCTTAACAGCAACTTTGCACCTGAATGACCCCTCATCTGGCACGAATATTGGAAAATGCCGGCCAGTTCACTGCAGCAGTCCGGGCCATTTGGGTCTTTGGATGAATATCTCAAGGCTCGCGAGTCGCTTGTGAACGCGGAGAAGGCCCATGGATATGAAGGTTTGGTCCAAAGGACAACTCTAGAGGCGGAAGCTGAAGATATTATTCAGCGCCTCAAAAAATGGGAAGACAAGAATATCTATGGTGTCAAGAGTGATGGCTCCGGACACGAAGCTGGCCACCGGTTTTTCCATGGCTTAGATCTTGTTCCGGATAGCAAACTATTCGATATTGCTATAAAAGCCCCCAAAGGCTGTCTTTTGCATTGCCACTACGACTGCCTTCTGCCTCCGGACACTGCCCTCAGCGATGCCAGGAACCAACCGAATCTCTACATCAAATGCGACGTTCCATTAGTCTCCGAGGGGCTCTTCGCTTATGCTTTGCCTCAATTCGACGTGTTCAGCCAAGATATAGCTCTGACTGAATCCACCAACCTGTTCAGCAAGGCGTATGTCGCTGGATCCTGGATGCGATATTCCGATTTCTTAAGCAAGTTTCCAGGTGGAGCAGAGAAGGCGGAATTGTGGCTCTATAAGCGAATGGTCTTACAGCCAGATGATGCCTATCATCCCAAGCAGACAGTTAACGGGTAAGCATAAACAAGGGACATGTGGTAGAATAACCCGAGAAGCTAAGATTACTAGCATTTGGCAACAATTTATTCGGGCGGTCACGGTTATCCGATCCATGTTCGGCTATGAGACGGCCTACAGAGAACAATTTAGAAGAGTGCTCTGGAAATTTGCCCAAGATGGCATCATGTACGCCGAGATTCGAGTAGCTCTTAATTACGGATTTTCCATCAAGTCTGATAATGGCACTCGAGAACTTAAGCAGAAGGAAGCGTTGGAGATTTTCCAGCAGGTATTGAAAGAGGAAGTCCCAAAGATACACGCTGCAGGACATGTATTCTATGGTGTCAAGGTTATTTATGCATGCATGCGATCTTCGTCTCGAGAAGCCATGCTTTGGTGCATGGATAACTGCATCGAAATGAAGCAACTGTTCCCAGACCTCATCTGCGGTGAGATTTCCCTGATTCTCACTGGCTCATTATTAAAAGACTCACACATTTTCTAGCTTTTGATATGCAGGGACAAGAAGATACAGGACACCCGCTTTCTTACTGGGTTTCTGATCTTCTCGCGATGCGTGCTAAAATTACAGCATTGAATCTCGATCTGCCATTCATATTCCATGCCGGCGAGACGCTAGATCACGGGGGAGAAACGGATTCCAACTTGTACGATGCTATCCTGTTGGATACGAAGCGCATCGGACACGGTTTCAGTATCACCAAGCACCCACTTCTAATGCAAATTTGCAAGGAGAGGCAGATTGCCATTGAGACGTGCCCCATATCCAACGAAGTCTTGGGGTTGGTCCCGACAACAAAATCGCACCACTTGCCCGTTCTCCTGGCCAATTGTGTCCCTTGCACTGTCAACAGCGATGATCCTGGATCTTGGAAGTGAGTGCTTATCAGTGCTTCAATAGAGAATTAGTATTGACAGATGCAGAGCGAGTATGCTATCTCACGATTTCCATCAAGCGATGATGAGTAGTGAGAATATGTCACTTATGGGTTGGCGGACTCTAGCCGAATGGAGCATTTCCTATAGCTGTGTTGATACAGCGACAAAGGAGAATTTGCTCAGCGACTACGGTAAAAGATGGACAGAATTCTGTCAATGGATTGTTGATGTATATGGAAAAGCTTAAACTTGGCAAGCGTGGGCAAACATAAAAAGAGTGCATTAATCGGTGCAAGGAGTTTCAACAAGGCAGCAACACCTATTCTCAACAAGGTGTTTGGCGGCATACGGATCTGATGATTACCTTTCTTGGGATTTCAACATTTTAATTTTGTTTCATGGGAGCTACCACTCAACATTTGGCAGCATGATACCCAAAGAATACATGTACATTTTGGACGGACTGAGCAATTTGCTACGAAAAAGATGTTGTTGACTCATTCATTCAATGTGAACGGCCTTTCAACAGTGATTAAGAAGGCAACATTCCAGCATAATATTTTTATTACTAGTAAGCTTAGTGTAAGAGGTTTTGTTCAGGAATGCCTAGCTGAATCTGGTGTTGAGGTTGTTCATGATGACCGCCACATTGATCTCCAAATCAGGCTCGGGGAGAAGTTCCATCTCATCCGTGGGCACCAGTGTTAATATCTTTTAGCTCTAAGATTGGTCAAACCACCTGTAAAAGAACCATAATGAACGCATTCCATTCGGGCCCGAGTGGGATCATATGTCACTTGATAAGCGAATTTGCTTAGCAAGGACGGGGTTCACAAGCTTGCACTCGACTAAAGTGCCGTCTGCGGGAGTACGGTCATTTCTGGGCAAAAGTAAAGCCTCTTTCCCTGCAACTCATAACTGCCCTTGTAGTATTAACTCAGTGTCCGCCGTAACACCGTTGGTCGAAAAGGCTGGTCTCTCTTAGTCCGCTCGAACATGTAGTCGACGTACAGAAAAAAAATGTATTTATTCGCTGAATCCCATTTCCTCATGCCACCTCAGATGTGGCGAGGATGCATCGCACCAGGTACTCCAGGGGGACGGTCCATGCTGCTGAGGCCTGCTTTACTCCCTTCCGGACCTCTTCCAGTTATTTTCCTGGCCTAGATTCGGAGTACGAATAAGGTCGTGCCAGACAAAGAATGTATGCAGGGTGTCCTTATCTATACATGTAAGCACGTCGTTTGGGAACTTCTTTGTAATTCTCCGTAGTTTATTGAGGATACCTGGGGGATGTAAAGGGCTTTGAGAAGAGGGACCTGGAGACGAAAGCCAGTAAAACCCTTTCCGCCTCGGCGCAGAATGGACGCATCGCAAATCACGTTGCCCCAAAGCGGGTTTCAAGAACCAGGTTCCTGCATCTGCCAGTGCCTCCAAAAGCTTGAGTGTTACCTCATCGAGCAACATGACGCGACCGTGATGCGTTTTGATCACGTCAACGATCGAATCACGCTGGTTCCTGTCAATCACTTTTTACAAATTAACAATGTGCTAATAAAAAAAAGCAAACAGTAGCAGTAGTAGCAGACAGTATCGTCTCCAACGGCCGTCTCTCTCCAAGTGGTTATGGATGGGTATACGTGGTGTACGATCACTGTGGATGCTCCTGAGTGGCATATTTGCCCTATTTATAAGACCAAGCTGGGGGACTAGGATTTCTTCCAGCAGATCTGCTCCACCACACCTTTGAGCTTTCCGCCGGCTCTTCTTAAGATCCTCCGCTCTTCCTCTCCGCCATCAGTCGACTTTTTTCGCTTGCTACTGCCCCCCCTGGCCCGAAACTTTAGGCCGTCTATGCAATTCTCTTGGAAAAGCCTGGTTCCCCCCAAAGCTATACATTGGCTCTGGCACAAATGGCCTGAATGGTGTTTCCATGAGGCTTCAAAATTATGATCCGGGCACCGCCCTTCCTCGCTTTGTGCAAGCGGCCCTTGACGATGCCTATACTATGACCAACCTTGGCCTCCTTTGCTGGACCCCCATTCCCCCTGTTGGCTTAGTCCTTACTGCTCGCGTTTGCTTTATCGCCGTAGAGGCAGTCTTTGCACATCCTTTTTGCGCCATTTTCGAAACCAAGATGGACGGCCTCTAGACTGAGTTCTTGCCTTGGAAGAGAGAAGCCGCCAGCTGGCTCCCTCTCTGCAGCCATACCCCCCTTATGGAGCGACCCCAAGGCGATATATCCATGACGCCAAAGCAGCTGGAGGCCTATAGCAGATAGTAGTAGACAATAGTAGACAATAGTAAATAGTATTAGGTAGTAGTAGGTAGTAGTAGGTAATAGCAGACAGTAGCAGACAGTAGCAGACAGTAGCAGACAGTAGCAGACAGTAGCAGACAGTAGCAGACAGTAGTGAGTAGTAGCAGGTAGTCGTAGATAGTAGAAGATAATAGCAAGGATTGGAGATGAAAACCTTGGTCTTCCCTAAACCTATTTCACATATCCAGGGCTTATGGCGAAACGACTACAAGCCAACCGAAGAGAGCATGTAGGAAGATGGCAGTTCTACCCGAGGCATCTTCACCACTAAGTTCGAGGGAAAATACCGGACGACATCATGGGACGAGATGGAGGAGTTTTACAAGCGGACTGGCGTCAAGATATGGCATTTGAACACAATTTTTGTTGAGGCGGCTGGCTCGAGGGCCGACTGGACGAGCTCTTTTGGACAGAATATCGTGGCACCTGTTCTCGGCCTTCTTTCACTGCGGCGTGCTCTCAGATCTCGCTTGGTGCTCCCAGATGGAACACCGTGTTACCCTGGCGCTGACCTTCTCCCCATGACGATCGTTACGGAGGAGCTTAACTTCGACGGAAAGCACCAGAGCTACATTCAAGACCACGGAAGAACCTGTGCAACGAACTCGTTTATCCCTGGGCAGGGGGAAAACTTCACTGCAAGCCGAGGGAATATCAGCAGTTCGCAGCAGGAAAGATCAATTAACTTCTCGGCATATCGCGAAGGGATGTTGATTGCGTATGACTGGCGCAATTCCAAGATCCTTTACAGTAATATCGAGGAGATCTTTGGCGCAGACGCGAACACTGATGAGAGTGCCATTACTGCCTTTCGTGATGTGAATATTCCGCCTAGCTCGCAGCTGCAGAGTCATGGTGGCCGCAACGATAAGGGTAGAGGCCCGACCGTCGGCGTCAAACATGTCCAGACGCTACTCTCATACGACCGAAACGCCGGCCTCGACTATTTCTTCACCCGGACATGCCTGGATCCCGATGTGAATGCCCTGACTGGTCGCAGTGGATGGCTCAACTGGTTGTGCGCAACCAGTCCTATACTCGCTCGATGTCTCGAACTCGCGCATAAATACGTCTTGCAGGACAAGGAGCGAACTGTGGTGTATGACACGATAGAAACAGCATTAAGCTTCCGGTTCTATGTTACTCTTGCATCCATGAGATTTTCTCATTTATGCCAGAATAACTCTACCTCCTTGCGACCACTCTCAGCTCAGACTAACCTTGTATCTTTAGGCTCTTGTTTGCAGCTATGATAATGGCAGGATTTTACACGCTGACTGTGAAGTCTACAGACAAGCCCGATGCGAAGATTGAAGCAGTTCGACTTTTTTGTGATCCGACCTCAGACGCCCAAGTGTTTATTGCCAATATAAACATAATGAGCGTAGGTATGAACTTGCACACGGCTTGCTGCAAGGGCGTTTTGGTCAACATGCACTTCAACGCAAAGACGATTTTGCAAATCCACGGCCGATTGAATCGTTTGGGACAGAAGAACGCTGTGAAGTGACACAACCTGAAGGTCAAGAATTCTTTCCATAATCATCAAGAAAGAGTGCTTCTTACCAAATGGTCTCGGCAATTGTCTGCTGAGGCAAGTCTTCCGTACTGGATTTCTGGAGCACACTGCGAGGTTGTCTTTTTCGAGCTAATGAAGGCGTACATGAACCATCCTTTCAATCGCTGCGCCTGGGTTGTAACTTATGATCGCGACAGTCCTAAGATGGAATACTATACGCAGATGGTTGTGAAGTTGGGACACGCTTGCTCTGCCCTTGCCAAGCTTGTGATGACGACAGATCGCGAGCAATTCTGGACGGAAAACGATGAGTATCTCATGGTTGCCATGTTGGAAATGAGCCAGGAGATCAACGTGGAAGAATTTGAGACATGGCTCACTTGTAGAGAGCAGCTCTTACGTCAAAAAAATGGAGGAAAGGCTTGAGCGGCATATTATGGTTGTGAAGTCGAACAAGTCGAAGAAGCAATAGGCCAAAGCTCTGAAGGTCCAATTTGAAGCTCGAAAGAACAAGTATAAATCTGACGAGTTTGTTCATCCCGAGGATATGGAAGGCGAGATTGAAGATGAGGATGAAGGCGAGGAGTCGGCGGATGAAGAATTTGGTTTGGTGGGAGATAAGGAATGAATTTCGGCAAGTCTTGTATGTATCAATGGATAATTCCACGCGAATTAGGAGAAAATATTGGCCAGGGGACCATGCTTAGGACATAGCTTTTACGAGTAGCAGACGAAAGTCTTTGCTTAGTTCGACAGATTTAATCGATAGCGACATTGCAGCACTCTACATAGCATAGCTCAATTTGCGATTACATACTTGCAATAATGGTATACCGCGTGACTTTGATAGTTAATACATGATAATGGCAGATAAATACCAGTCCAAGGATAAACAGAACTCTATACTCTGATATGAGAAATATTAAAAACTACTTCTAAAACACAAAAGGAAATACAAAAAATTATTACTATATATTTTCTGAAGAATGGTTCTCCTCACGTAATCACCAGGCAACATTTCCAACTATATAATACCATGCTCAACCAGGCTGTCCACCGTATCAAGTATTGTCTGCTGTGGCGTCCTAGGCGTCCAACCGAGAACTTTCTTTGACTTTTCATTCTTAAGTGCTCTTATAACGTCGAGAACTGGCACAACTTGGCGAGCGGTAGGGCTAAATATACCGGCAATCCGAACGACCCATGAAGGCGTTTCACCCGTTGGAACCTTTTTTGCCTTTTCGGGACGACCCTTGGAAATGGTCTGAGCGACGTCGAAAAGTGCCATGGGTTTGCCGTCACTGGCGGCAATAAAGCGTTCCCCTTTTGCTGCAGGGTCAAGCATAGCCCGGATATGTAGATCGGCCAAGTCGCGGACGTCCACGATGTTGAAGTATGTCCGAGGGCATTTCCCAATGCTTCCATCCATGAGCTTCGTGATGAGTGTAATGGACGATGACATGTCGTTGCTCAGCACAGGGCCGAATATGCCAACTGGGCAGACGACACTGAGTTCTAGATCCCCTCCTTCATTCTCAATGAACTCCCAGGCAGCCTTTTCTGCTAGAGTCTTGCTTTTGTGATATGCTGGCAGGCCATCCAACACGGACCAGTCTTCTTCAGTATATGGTTCCTGTCGATCCTTGCCTCCGTATCCGATTGTGGCAAAGGAGGATGTGAATACTACTCTTTTAACGTGAGCGTTTCGAGCTGCCTTTAAAACTCGTAGAGTTCCCTCCCTTGCCGGTATGATCAGCTCGTTTTCGTCTTTTGGTGCCCCTCCGGGAAATGGTGATGCGACGTGGTGGACATAGGTGCAGCCTTGGATAGCTTCATCCCAGCCTTTATCCTGAGTCAAGTCGGCGGCATAAAATGACAGGCGGTCCAGTTGTCCTGCACCGGCTTTTTGTAGCACTGATCTGACATTTCGCTCCTTGGACATGCTTCGAATTGTAGTTCGGACGGTGTAGCCATCTTGTAGCAGCTTCAAGATCAAGTGAGAGGCTACGTAGCCTGAGCCACCTGTGACAAGAACAGTGGACATTGTAATGAAGAGAACGTAAAAACTTTCGGTCAGAGATGCTGTTGAATTCTCTACGCTGAAGAACAGACAAATATTTCTGTCGTGTAAATGAGCTTCTTATATATACTGCTTGATTCATCTCCTTATTACTACCACTTCTATACGGAATTCGCGATTGTCCGTTGGAATGCAAAACTTGTCTGAACCCCGTCTTCAAATGAAGATCTATCACTTCGAGCGTAACTACAAAAGGCTAGTTTCGAGGTCAGCAGAAATTTCCCTTTAGGAATCAACCATATCTGCGATTTAATCTGCAGGAGATTCAATCTGCAGGACTCGATAGACATATAGCCAAATCGAGTCTTAATCTTGTGAGCGCTACTAAAGAGGTTAGTTTTCCGAGCCAGCTACCCACCAATCGTGGGTCTTAAAGATGAATTCGTGTGCTCAACTTCATATAAAGCTCAAAACGGCTAGCTTTCCGATCAAATCGCTGCGATGAGGCGTCGTGAGGTTGCAATTCAATTGGACTTACAGAGTGCAAGCGAGACGAGGGCACCTGAATTTTGTCACATTTCTTTTCTCGTTACGGAGTATTAATATCACCAAGATAACTTGATAGAAAATGCAATTGGTGGGTATAATTCCCCTCTTGTAAGCTGCTGGTATAGATAATCTACCATCCCTCTATTTTACATTCTCAATTACATTTCCATACATATCCTTCATACATCATGACTTTGCTTCTTCAAAGACCAAACGAGCACATATCTTGACCTCCGCCAAATATGACAGTCTAGTAAGAGCAGATGTCCTGGTTGGCGGGTGAGTCGGCCTTGCCCCAGACCCAGTTCGGGTTCAGAACCGACACAGGACGCAGGTTGTTCGCCGCCCAGAATTGGTAGTCCGAGTTACGGTAGTCATCGGCTGAGAGGGGAGGGCAGGTGTTCTTGAAGGCCGCAGTGTACCAGTCTTGGTGAACAGAGTGGTGGAATTTGCCAAAATAGAACTTGCCGTGGTCGAGGTTCTTCTGAGCAAACGCCTGCCAGTCGTCATCGCTACAAACACAAAGTTAGCAACTGACTCGTTATTTCACGGTTCTGGATCGATAACTTACCCCTGGAAAGTGTCGTTGACATCGGACCAGCTGATGTGGACGTGGTTACCATCTATATCAAGATTAGCGATGGGACGAGGACGAATCGATATCGAGGTACGTGTTAATGGGACGGACCTTGCTCCATGATGACTGATTCGCGAGTATAAGTGTTGCCTCCATCCGGGCTGGTGAATCTCACGACGATGCCTTCCCAGTCGCTCTTGTGGCCGGTGTCCTTCTTGAAGTACACGTAGTAGATGATGCGGTATGAAGGATCTGAGCCAGAGGAGTCTCCGTTGCAGAAGGTTGCCTCCCAGTACGTAGGTATCGTGAAAAACGGTTCTCCAGTCACATTTCCATAAAACGTGTTGGCTCCTTGCCAGGGAGGCTGTTGAGGGCAGCCATTTGCCAGGGCGTTGATGTTGCAGTTATCCGCATCCACGCCGTTGGTCTGGTTACCCTCGCCATCCTCAGCAGCCGAGGGCATGCAGGTACCTGAAGCCATGTACCACATGGGAGCAGCGGCCATAGCAGCAGCTAGACCTCCATTCGTGGTGAAATCGCTGACGGCAATCGGGGTGTTTGCCAGAGCAGCTTTGGCGGCGAGCAGCAGAAGAGGAACGATCTTAGCGAAACCCATGATGACGGCAGATGGTCTTCGCAAGGTTGAGATGAAGGATGAAATGAGATGCCAAGAAATCGATCAGACTTAGCGATACCGATCGATGCTTTTATATCTTCTCTCAACGCGACACAAGATACGAAGAAGACGCTGCGCTATCGCCTCTCACCGACGGGAAATCAACGCCATCCCACCCGTACGACGAGCTCGAATAGGAAGGACAGCTACCCGGCCTGTCGATCCGTATAAACGAAGCCGCCTTTTTCACCTTCTCTTTTCGTTTTGCCCAAGAGCTTTTGGGGCAAACACGCTCCATGTCATGCTTGAAAGGCCGGTCCTTGCACGCCGCTGGAATTTTTCCACGGATGCTTCCGAACCAATGTCCGAAAGCACGATGTTAGAGACTTTCCGGAAATGGAAAATCTCGCCTTGTATGGGCATCATCCGATGTCGCCGGAAAAAATAATTTGTATGAAGAAATCGCAAAGAGCAAGAGGCACGTTGTTTTCGGACATGATGCTATTGGGGACTTGTATTCATCTGATAATACGAATCACCTTGCATTAGCTAGTATAAGTCACGCATCAAATAGCTCTGATTCCATATATTAAGTCTCCATGATGTTGACGGACTTTTGACGGCTTTTTGACATTTCGATATGGGGCTCAATTGATCCTCGCTTCGCGCGCTAGGGCTTACTGTTGGTGATTGGTCTAGTGGGCCGTTGCAGATGAATTCAATGCGTTGATCTCTAGCACGTGTGATTGACAATGTTGTGAATGGTAAGCTGTCTATCATGATTTAGCGTGAAGAAGCATGCCGAATTGCCGTCAAAGATTAGATGAAGATTTGAACGGAGAGGGAAGCCAGTTTGGTAGTAGCAACTGCAGCCTTGATGCGCGCCTCCGCCTATCCGTCACCGAGACTGCGGAGATCGTGAACAGCTTGACAGGTTTATGCCGAAGGCTGGAGAAGAGCTATGCTTAAAAGCCCACGAACGCCGATGTTTGAGTGCTAGCGCGGCAGCTAACATGAAGCCAAGATTGAACCCTTGTGGAAGTGAGACCATACGTCACTTGTCAGTCTGATCTTCCATGTAAAAGCACATGTCAGCAATTTGAAAGAGAGGCTACTGGATCATTGGGTAGGATTTCCCTCCAAGTCAAAGGACTGGATACAATGGAAGCAAGAGAAGCCCAATGTGCCAGTAACAAGATCATTATAATGGTACGAGATATTAACAACTCCAATTCCAATGGAACTGGGTGATGCTTGAATGAAAAGTAGCATGCGTCTGGCATGAAGATTACGAGTCATGACTAGCATAACATTTGTGTAGTCACGCTGGGTTTTTTGAAGTTCCTACTCCGTACATGTTCCTGCATTAGCAAACGTTGCATTCACGAATATAAATCGTCAAACGAGATGTGAATTCCGCCGCCTCTGAGTGGTGGATTAATATGGAGTGAATCGGAATCATGATAACGCGCAATTGTCACGCTATTATCTCCATACGAGCCTCCCAATTCAAGACTTCAGGGGATCTTGTTGATTTTGACTCATGTGATCAATCACGTGAAAATGTACCCGACGGTAAATTTTTGAGTGTGATTATCTAATCGTTCGTGAAGCTCCAAGCTGTATTTGCCTCACAGATCTTGTATGACAGAATCGTCACCAGCCTGCCGTCAGACCTGAAGCTTCAACTGCCATATCCCAGGTTTGGATATGAGCTTCTTCGACGCTCCATCTCGGCTGGGCGCTGAATGGTTCTCCGTCGGTCTGGCCTCGTCGTTTCCCGACTCGGGGCTCGATGACGACAACTTGGCAAAATACAGGACGTGTAGTGAAGAGTATAGACCGGGATGCAAAGTCTTTCAGGTGCCCAGAGAAGACAGCTCGCAAAGGGCAGAAGTCTTGATTGATCAGGATGGAGATTTGGAAAGTTCTGATTTGAAGGGTTTAAAAGGCCAAGTCCTTGTATTCAAGTACAGGGGCAAATTCCATGCCGTTGATCATGTAAGTCCAAGCGCAACTGTGAATATCATCCATGTGGAAGAGCCCATAATGACTGTTGTATGAAGAAATGCCCACATTCATCTTACCCTCTCTCGCAAGCCACCCCATTTGACATTGAGGATTTCGGCGTTGTCTTGAGTGCAGGACTAACCTGTCCAAAACATGGCTGGTCATTTGATCTATTTACCGGTTCAGGAGATCGTGGAAACTATCAGCTTGGGCTTTGGGAAACTCAGTTGCGCGAAGTAAAGGGTTCGGATACAGCAGCAGACAAGGTTTCAGGTCCCGCGGAACAGGAGGTATGGGTTCGGAGAAAACAGCGACAGCGCATCGGATAGATTAGGTATGGCGTTGGGCAAGTGCATATAGACAAGGTTATTAATTATAAGCATATTTTGATCATGAGAGCGCATGGCATTCATGCTATTAGACAAAAGGCGTGCTCATACCACCAAACCCTTCCTCGATATACGTGCACCGAGATGCCAAGACCTTACAAACAACAAAAGCGAAAGACAGAAGGCGGAACAGTTATAAAGCATTCGATAAAAGAGAAAAGGTTGCTAGAGGATCGAAAATTTGCCGTATATCTCACAGGGATGTTTCCCACAGTATTCATGTGATAGTTTCTTATTATCCCAAACTTTGGGGCTATCCAGCATATCATTCAGCATCTCTTTGGCTATTGAAAGCATGAGCAGATGCACTGTTGTCCAATTTAGCCGGGTGATAGTACAAGCGCCGAATCGTTCTCTGCATTTACAATAAACAGCAGATCCATGGACCTTGGCACATATGGAGCGTGAATACGCAGTTGGATGCACATCGGTGTTAATGACCCTTCCACCTTCTCTCCTCCTTCCACGTTGCATGGAAACAAAACTCACAACAGTAAGCACTCTCTAAAAAGAATTGTATTGATCAAAAAATATGCAGGTGGAATCATTGAAGGAATGCAAAATTGGTGCAGCCTCATGATCATGCTATGAGTCTCTACTTTCATACATTTTACCGAAAATAACCATTCGGATAGTGAAATAATCCCTCAACGATACCGCCGATTCTGTCGTATACTCCTCTTTCAAGTAAATGTTGCTGCGCAACGCTACAGAGGAATCCGCCGGAGATAGAAATACGGTGGTGCATCTAGCTCCGTACCGTTCAAGGCTACATAACGCCCTATCTCCGCTAGAATCCGAGATGTATATATAGGGACCTCCACGTTGAGATGATTTGACAGGCGAAATTTATTTGTTCAGCAAGGTATTTTGCAGCATATTTCTTTGTTAAATACATTCCACTGTCACAAAATGGCGAGTGTTCTAGTAACCGGCGGTGGGCGTGGGCTGGGGCTTGGGCTTGTTCGTTTGCTGGCATCTCTACCAGTATCGACTATCTCCAAGGTATTCGTTACCACAAGAGGAAAGCCGTCGGAAGACTTAACAAAGATCATCGAGACTTCTGGCGGACGAGTCATTAATGTCGAATGCGAAGTTGTCGACACGGCAAGCGTTAAGCGTGCTGCTGCTGAGGTTGAGGGGAAACTTGGAGGGGAGGGGTTAGATATCTTGATCAACAACGCTGCTGTGAGTATTAACGCTTCCGAGTTGCACTAACTCTAGTCTGTATTAACAGATTGGTACCTCAGATGAGCGGACTTTATCCACAAGGCATCCGCAACATGGCTGCCGAAGAAATGTTGCAGGAATTCAACGTCAACGTCGCTTCAACACACAGGGTGACTGCTGCATTCATTCCTTTATTACAAAAAGGAAAGCAAAAGAAGATTGCCATGGTGTAAGAATATCCGTCTAGAGTGCACTTTCTTATTTCTTGGCTGACAATTTCAAAGATCATCATCTGCTGGTTCAATTTCATGGGCAAACCGGTACTCCTTCTCGCCTGCATATGCATACAAAATCACCAAGGCTGCAATGAACATGATGGCGGTTCAATACGCAATTGAATATGAAAAGTATGGATTTACCTTTTTGACACTATCCCCCGGCGTAAGTGGCTCCTAAGCACTCTCACGCTGCTTCATTTTCTAACATTCAGATGCAGTGGCTGAAAACTACCATGGGCGGCGACATGGCTGACCTTGACGTTGAGACGGGAGCCAAGGCAACATGGGACATTGTGAACAAAGCCGATAAATCTTACAATGGAAAGTTTTACAACATACATGTTCCAGGCTGGGAACACAACGAAGGCGTAAACCAGTACGACGGACTGGAAATCCCATGGTAGAAGAAGACTTGGGGAATTGCTAGAATATCGAATGGGAGGTTATGCTACACATCCATCAAAAGTCATCTTAAAAGTTTATTCTGGGTTGCACAATGGGCAGGACCCTGTTAACATGGGATGTACATACATTCCGCGTTCTACAAATAAAAGCTCACTCTTCGCCAAATTTGTCCCATATCGGATCTATATAGATTATGTATATCCTAATCTACCAAAATGCTTTTGATAGACCTACCCAATGGGCATCCATCATCATTCTCCTTTTAGAAAAAGAGGGACATGCCTCCATCAACCACAATATTGGCTCCATTGATGTAGCTAGCGAGCCCGCTGGCAAGGAAAATGACGGTGTTGGCTACCTCTTCTGGAACACCTGTTCGCGCAAGCGGAACAGCATCAAGAAGGGACTTGTAAAATGGATAGTTGTCTCTCTTTACAATTTGATACTGGCTCAGTTGAACCGTGCCATCTGGCAGCGTAATGTTGGGGTTCTCAATGGATCCCGGGGCAATGGAGTTGATTCGAATGCCCAGAGCACCAAGCTTGCGGGCATAATCTTTAGCCAGTGTCGCCTGGGCTCTCTTAAAGGTCGAATAAGGAGAGCCGGCAATGGGGTGTCGTGCTTCAAAGCCCGCCATCGAGCTGATGACCACAAGAGATGCATTCTCTGAAGCCTTTACTCTCTCTTCAAGAAACGGGGTCGATGCGTCGATCAAGGTGACCAAGCCCAGGATGTCTGCACGGAAGCTATTCTCCCATGCCTCAGCTGTTGCTTCCCCAATCAGAGGAGATGCTGTATTGAAGAGAAAAAGTCATCAGTAATAAAGCTAGGTGCAGTTTAAGGACCGAAGAGTGTAAACATCATTGCTTACCATTGGCAATAACTGAATCAATGCGGCCAAACTCTTTAGCTGCTTTGTCTACCCAAGATTTAATCTCTTCGGGGCTGCTGATATCAACGGCCGAGCCGACAGCACGGGCACCATTGGTAGCGCCCTTGAAGAGCGAGAATTCATCTCCCCGAATCGTGCGAGCACAAAATGAGACATTGGCTCCTTCGGTCAAAAAGGCTTCCACAATAGATCTACCGATTCCTTTTGATCCACCTAGAATAGGGTATTAATATAGCTAGAGATTTAATACGACGACGCTTATTACCTGTAACAAGGACATGCTTGTTGGCAAAGTTGCTGGAGAAAGAAGGCATCTTGGCTAATGAATGGTATCACCGTATCACGTTGGCGGTACAGTTTGATCTAGGACTCAGAGTATGTTTGATATCTTGTTGCTTGGAATCCGAGAAACGCCTTACGAAGAGATACTTGATGTATTTTATAAGTTGCATATCCTCTACGCAACACTCTATATAACTCATAGGCAATCCTCGCTATAATCAATATCATTTCTAATGTTCTAACTTATCGCCGGTTCTTTTAATAATAAAAACATTCCCGATTCAGATTCTAACCGAGTTTTTTTGTCTTTTCATAGCGAGAATAGGGTAACAGCCAGATGTGGGGGTGATGGTGTTTAGGGATTAATCACATAATAACCTCCGAGAGGCGTCTTTTCCGCGTTGCGTTGATCCTCATTGGCAAAATCCACCAGCGGAGAGATCCGAACTCCGCTAAATTGGGTCACTAGGATCTGAAATTGCATCTTTAGTCTCTCATCGAATAAACTTCTCACTCATGCTCTTCTTGTTAACTGTCTAACCCTTGTCATTGGACAAAGGAAGGATCGCGGAGTTCCGGCTGGAAATCAGCTAAACCTAGATTGGAGACCGCGCGGACATACGTTTTGGTGCAGCTGACGATTCCCTGGCTGACGTTCTTCTTTGCTGATTCAATGCTGCTTCTTCTCAGACGAATATCTCTTTAAAGTGAGAGAGGTGCTAACAGCTATTGACTACTGTGAAGACATCAAATACTATCAAATACTGTCATATCGAACATCATCGTGTTTGTTTAATATCTTCAATGAGTCGCTCATCTACTGAAACATGCTGGACTTGTCGGGTTCGCAAGAAGAAGTGCGACCGAAAGCGGCCCACCTGCAGTGCCTGTCACTCACTTGACATTACATGCTACAATGGCAACAACCGTCCAAGCTGGGTTGATAATGATCTCGAACGAGATCAATTTGCAGATCGAATCAAAGCGCAGATCAAAGAAAAGGCAGAATGTCGCCGCGAAAAGAGTTATGTAAAAGTCCTGCCGCTCGGAAGGGTGAGGAAGCCGAAGACAGATTCAGCTGTAGCTGGTCGCCCCTCCACAAAGACTCAGTCTAGGCAGAATATTCAAGCCCAAGAGGGAGCTCTCATGGAATTATCTTGCTATGGATGTTCCAAAAATGGCTTCTCGCCGCCTGAAAGCGGCCGGCCTGAAAGCCATTCTGACAACGCTGCTCTACTCGGAATCAGCAACGACATTGACACTGATCTCGAGATTACGTTTTTGGACTATGCTTTCCCTTTTCTGTTCCCATTCTACCGCCCCTCCATTTTTAAAGGAGGACGCGGCTGGCTGCTGGCAACACTGAGAAAGAGCATGCCACTCTTCCACACGGCCATGGGCTTCAGCACATATTTTTTTATTCTAGTCATGACGGACATCGCAAATGGAGAGCACGAAGTATGCAAAGGACTCGTCGAAGGGAAACTTATATCTCACGTGGATACCGCAATCAAGGCCATGCGACAAGGAATAGAAGATCTGGCAGCTTGTGGAGAACTCGCTTCGACCGAGGAAAAGGCGCACCTCATGGAAGGTGTTGTGCAGCTTTTGGTGTTTGAGACAAACATTTCAGCAACTAACGAATGGGGTATTCATCTTAACGCCGCAGTATCTCTTTTTAAAGAGATATTCGAACAAAATGACCCTCAAGATGGCAGCAGAATGGATCTCGACTCTGTATTAGCCAAGATGCAGAAAACTGGATGGGCAGCTGTGAGTTCGTCACACAGAATTTTTAATCCAGCTCAGGGGGCTTTTATGTTTTACGTGGCTGTCATCATATTTGCGGATATAATTTCTGCAACTATTCTTGGAGATGCGCCGATGTTGCGGGAATATCATTCTCTTCTGATTAATGACGGATGCAGACCAGGGGATTCGCGTCGACTATTATTAGACTTGGAAGATTCTGTGGGTTGTCAAAGCTGGATTCTCCTCTTAATTGCCGACATCGCTTCTTTAGTAGAAGGCAAAAGGCAGGGACGAGTATCACGGGATGATTTGCTCGTTGAGGGCAACAGGATTGCTGAAAAACTCCAGAATGGCATAAAGAGCCTCAAAGATCACCCGGGAAAGCCTGTGGCTTCTATAGGTTCTTTTCAGGCTTATTCTAACCCTGAAGCTCTATTGGAAGCCATTGACTCCACCTCGTATAGTCTGGTATGGGCACATGCTACTGTTCTCTACCTGTTTGTTACTACTTCCGGGTGGCAAGAACAGCACGAGATTATACAAGAGAATGTCTCATCCGCTATCCAAATTCTTGATAAAATTTCATCACCGGCAATTTTACGCAGCCTCGCTTGGCCATTTTGTGTCGTTGGCTGCCTTGCCTCCACTGACCAAGAAGAAACATTCCGAATAATTGCTTCCAGAATGGGAAACTTGTCAGCATTCGGCACGCTCCTTGAAGCGCTGAGGATTATGGGACAAGTCTGGAGCACTCGTGGGGAGAGAGATGTGGAAAACTGGGATTTCACTTATTGCTTCCGTATACTAAGCTCAATACCTCTACTTATCTAATGCTAATATGACTGGCCATTGCTGCTACTTCGTCCGATCTTAATGTCCCTTCCAGGCACCGACGATTTCGGCCAACTTAGTGGTCTTGATTTCGGGGAATTTGGCGTTCAGGCTCTTGTCTTCTGGGGCTTTTAGGCTGCCATCAAGGACCCATGAGGCGAAAAGCGAGAACAAGCCTTGCATCGCTGGCTTCGGAAAGTATGGATATAACGCAGGGTGAGAAGGCAATTCTGTAATCTCTCCCTTTGCGAGCTTTTCGGGAGGATCGTAGGTAACTTTGAACTTGGTGCCTTGGAATCAGTTAGCATTGTCCTGACTTCGATGAGATACATGAAATGGAATAACATACCCTGAGCTTCTTCAGCAAGCGCAACAAGCTTGTTGAATGTTGAATTTTCGCCATAGCAGTAAGTAATCTCCTCCCACTTGGGCAGACTCAGAAATGCGACAACAAACTTTGCCACGTCAAAAGTATAGGTAAAGGAAAGTACTTCATCTCCCGTGCCAGGGATGGCAGCAGTCTTGTTCGGCGGGTCTACCACGAAGAACAAAGGCTTCAGGTACGTCTTCACATGAGGCATACCGTAGTAGTCCATGAAGTAGCCGTTGGCAACTCGAGTCCATTCCAAGCCGGTCTTGCGAAGCTCTATCACGGTACTTTCTCGAATCTTATACATGGGAGATCTAGGATGTAGGAATAAAGTTAGTATGTACATATTAATTGGAAAGAGGCGAAAAATGAGGCTGAACTCACACTTCAGTATGAGGAGTACCCCATTCACTACTGATGAAGCGTTTGACAGTGCCGGATTTGCTGGCTGCCTTGACCAGGTCGACTTGGCAAACCCCAGAAACTTCATCAATCACGCTGATGGTAGAGATGACAACGTCCACTTTGTGGCTAGCTAGTTTTTGCGCAGTTTCTTCGACATTGCTGTAGTCCACTGCAACGACAGGTGCTTCTTTATCATTCACCTCTGGAACCTTTATTCTGGCCTTAGCGTTGATAAGAGCAGTAGTAATCGTGCATGCTTCTAACTTACCTTGCGAGCCAAGACGATGACATCGTATAGAGGGGACTTTTTCAACTCTTCAACGATGGTGCGACCCACGCTACCAGTGCCGCCGGCGACTGCGATAACTTTTGACATGATTGCGAATATTGGTGTTGTTAAAAATGGTGTTTGTGAGAATGTTGGATCTGCGTTTATAGCGATGTTTGACTTGAGGATGTTTTAGTTCCAAGTTTACGAGAATCTCATGACTTATATAGCATTGAAGACACAACAATTCCCAATTCTTCCATGTCGCATCGTATGATGTCGATTTCTAAGCTGCTCAATCCCCTTTTCGATTTATGTTTCATTTTGTCGCCTTCAAACGTTGTCTTGTTGAAGTCGCTTGCGACAGCTTCACCGCGCGGTTTCCAAAACGGGTAAAGAGGTCTTGGTACTCTGGATCCACGTCGTCACTCATTCCGCTGCTTTTCCTAAAAGAAACAAGGCCAATTTATGGAGTTACAGCTCGTTCCTTTTCGTCAACGTACTCGTACTATGTTAGCTTGTTGGATACGTAAGCCGGGCTGTGATTCTCAATGGATTGCGTTCATCCCACGTTCCTCCCGAGCTGAAAGTCTCCGGCTTATTCAGCAGCGAACGCACTTTTAATTTCTTCGCGATATCGTTGTAGATATGCGCATGCCCTAATTCAAATAACATATTTTCCAATAGTATTGGAGGGCTTTCTTTTCGAATCGATTTTGCAATGCAAAAGTGAACCAGCTGGGAATCTCCAAGGCGGTGGTGGTGAGCTGTGCCGAGTTGTTACTTGCTTTGTATGCGTTCGCCCTAGCAACATCTCAACTTTAGAGAATCTGTACGCAATGTCAATAAGTAATTCTCATCGGCATTGTGTTATTTACTTTAAAAACAATGTTAGACTCTTATTGAACCATGACTAAGCCTATACCCACCTCCGTGTCATATATATGGCTCTCCGCTCGTCTCCTCGTTCCTTTCTCTCCTTCGTCTTCTCTGAGCTCTGTATCCCTACTCTATTTGTCGGAATCTGTCAGTAGTCAATCGTCATGACGAACTTTACCATCAAAATCATCTCCGACAATGTCTGTCCATTTTGCTTTTTGGGCAAGGCACGCCTAGATCGAGCCATCTCTGCGTTTCGCAATGCCATTCCAAAAGGCGAAACCGACAACTTTACCATCTCCTGGCATGCATTCTACCTCGATCCTCATGCATCCTTCAAGTCGGAACCGGTGCGAGAACACGTGGCAAAGAAGTTCGGAAGCTTCAGTCGAGTCGACGCAATCCACGAACGGCTGGCGCAGACAGGCGCCGAAGAAGGTCTTAACTTCACATTCAAATCTCTAATCGGCAATACCAGAGATTCTCATCGGCTTGTTCAGCTAGGCAAATCAAAGGGCAATGCAATGGAGAACAAGGTCGTGAACCAAATCATGAAGATGTTCTTTGAGGAAGGCGGCGACATCACTAGCATTGACGATCTCGTCAAGGCTGCCGAGCGAGGAGGGCTGGATCCAAAGGAGGCAAGGGAATGGCTCCTTAGCGACAACGGGAAAAGAGAAGTGGAGGAAGAGGTGAATGAAGCAACGAGAATGGGTGTCACAGCTGTACCGACATTCATCATCAATGATAAATACCGGGTACAGGGAGCACAAAGCGTGGACGAATTCGTCAAGCAATTTGCTCGCGCCAAAGCTGCAGAAGGCGAAGCAGAATCGACTTACAGAGGGAAAGAGGACAATACATGTATGTGAGCTGATCTCGAGAGGTGGCAACAGCTAAGGCTGTCCTTTTAAAGTGTTTTATATAGTTTACTCCAATTATTACCCTTTATAGACATTCTCTTACATCGAAGGCTCTTCTCGAAATCTCCAATGAACGGAGCTCCAACTCGGACTGAGCCCGCGGGAAATCTAACCGCCACTGTGGGCTCAGATTTTATCTCCGCATGTGGTGGCCCCGGATTTTTGCGTAGTAATCGCCGAGTTTTTCGGTCGAGGAATCCACTATCCGCTCGAGTCCGCTCGAGTCCGCTCCCGTCCGCTCTCGGGTCGGCCCTGCTAGACAAATAAATCAAGGCAAATAGCCACGAATTGCTTCAAGAAGTGAAGATTCCCTCAAAATGTGGAGGAACTAAGATGTAACAGCGATATGAATTGAGTCATACCGAAGCCAGACTATCGAGATGGTCGGGTGATGAGGAGAGAGAGGATGTATGAGGTGGCTTGAGAATCCAGGTATAAAAGAAAGGCGATGTCCTTGCGATATGGTATGTTAAACTTCTACCATCGACCAAACAACAAGAGAAGGAGCAGCCGTTCATATCATAAACTTACCAAGAATCCTCATCTTCATAGCGACAATGGCTCCTCAAACTTGGCTTATCACTGGTGCTTCGTCCGGCCTCGGCCTGCACCTCGCCATCATTGCCGCAAAGCAGGGCAACAAGGTCATTGCCACAACACGCTCTCTGACTAGAGCTCAGAACATCACAGACAATAACATCCAAGTCGCTCGTCTTGACCAGAATGAGCCACTAGACAAGATCAAGGCTGATGTTGATGCCATTGTCAAGGTTCACGGCCCCATTGACATCGTCGTCAACTGCGCAGCTTATGTTCACACCGGCATCCTCGAGGATCTCACACCAGAGGACACATATGCGCAGTTTCAAACCAATGTCTTTGGTGCTCTCAACGTCTACCGTGCCATTCTTCCTCACCTAAGAGAAAAGAGATCTGGAACCCTGGTGACCATCGGGTCAATGGCCGCATGGTTCGCTCACCCCGCGGCCAGCATATACAACGCATCCAAGGCTGCTATCCGGTGGCTCAGTTTCGGTCTCGCCAGCGAAGTCAAGCCTCTGGGCATCAAACATCTGCTTGTAGAGCCTGGCCGCTTCCGAACGGAACTGCTGAAACAGGACGGCAACTTCAGAACATCAAACGGGAGCGACGGCATCGCCGATTACAGAGCAATCAGCGAAGCAGTCAAGGAGGGTATTGCTCGCGAGGCCAACAAGCAGCCTGGCGACCCTGTCAAGGGAGCTCAAGTCATCTACGACGTCGTGACCTCCAGCGGCGTAGCCCAAGGCAAGGAACTGCCAGAATTCCTGCCTTTGGGACAGGATGCCATTGAGGAAATCACCAAGTCGGCACAATCGGCAATTGATATCTGTCAGGCATGGAAGGAGATTGCCAGTTCAACAGACTATTAAGAAGCGCTATGAGATATGATGTCTGGAAAACAATTAGCATGTACATAGTTTAAAATAGAAATGACTATCCAGTGCACCTATAATATACCGTATCCCGCACCCCGTCTCGTAAATTTAAAGGTGATATACTATGCATGTATATATTGATACTAATGGATAGGTAGCAGCAGGAAGCATCGACACAAGAAGAGAGTTGCAGTCGTACTTAGAGAACAATTGGTAAACATTTTAGAAGGCATTCACCTAACCAAGGTTCTGGATAGCTATTCTTCCTGTTGTTGGTGAAATATATGTATATACTACCATATATACTACCTTATATATATCAGCTGATAAGATATAGATATCGCATCATTTTGCCGAGCATAGGTACGTGCAAATGGCTATCATGGTTTGTTCACGATGCGCAAGTGCTGCCAATGTTGCTCCTTCCTGCTTCTTCGTTTCATCGAGTTAAGCAGGTGCACGGCCAGCTCATCGCAAAAAAAATTCATGTACTTATGGGCGCCCTTTCTTTCCTCTACTTATCTCTCTCTTTATCTTTCTCTCCCCCTCACTCTCTATTTGTATTTTTTTTTTTTCTCACTTTCTCTCTCTCTCATCTCCTCTCTCCTCTCTCCTCTCTCCTCTCTCCCGCCCTCGACAGCAGCTTGTATGACACCTGAGCCCACCGCATGTTTCGACATCCACTGCAATGGAGCACTTCAAAGATATAGAGAATGTGTGGCCATCAGACATACCATCTCCACCGCCGCCGCCGTCGCCCAAACCGTCGCCTCCTCCAGAGCCAGAAACAGAGCCAATTCCTTGTGAGCATCCATTTCAAGTGTGCTGCCATATCGACGCTAATAAATGAGCAGGGCAAACATTGGCCGCGTTAGAAAATAAGCGACTATTAAATAACCCTTCAATAATGCAATATATCGCTTACGGGGGTATGTATAAGCATCTGCCGTATAAGAACGTGGACTGGGACCTTAAAGGTAGCACTGTTTGCCATATTAAAGGAGCCAGATGCTATAGTCACGACTTTAAAGAGCCGGATAAGCTATAGTAGCATCTTAGAACTTTATACTACTAAGTGAGTTCGATAGACTGGTAAAATATACTTTAAAATCTTTATATATACTAATTTTAAAATAAAGTTTATAATGTAAAACAAAGGCTTTTTTAATTAATATTAGCTCTACTGAGATACTATAGGTAAATGCGCTAAGAAGTTTAAGTATAAATATTATAAAGTAATAATATAACTATGGTAGAGGTAATAAATAATAAGATTACACCTTTGTCAGAGATTTTAAATAACTAGGGTGTAATAAACTGGTGCCTATAGGTTAGTATAGGTTAGCTATTCCCAAGGGATAAACTTTAGAATAGTTCTATAGTTTATATTAGTAAAGCAATTAAATTAGTAATAGATAATTTTATTATTAACTATAAAAAGAATATTTAAATATTTAATTTAAGTATTATTATATTAATAATAATTAATTATTTAAATATTTTAATAAATAATATAAAATAAACTTATATACTTAGTTAATTAAGCTAAATTATTTATAAAAGTTAATAATTTTATTATAAATTATTTTATAATTTTAATAATTTATTTTTAATTAATTAATTAATCTATTATTTATTTAAAATTAATTACTTTATAAATTTATTATTATAATTATAAAAACTAAATTATAATATAATATTTTTTTTTATTAATTTTATTTTTAAAACTTTATTTATTTAAATATAAATAACTTATTTTTACTTTATAATATATTCTTTATTATTTATTATTTATTTTTTTTTATATATATTAATTTATTTAATAATAATAAATTCCTTTATTAAACTATTAATTTTAATTTTTAACCTTAGTTATTACTTTTAAATAATTACATTAGAAAATACCTCTTAAATATAAGTTCTTAACTTTAGTAAATTAGCTATTAGAAAATAAATTATAGTAATTTATTTATTATTTAATTTACATTATACTATAGTAATAATTAAAAAAAAAAAAAAAACTTTTATATTATAAAAGTATATTAATATAAAAATATCTTTATATTAAGTTTTTTTCTTTTTCTTTTAATATAGAAAGGTTTTCCTAAGTTTTTTTTATTATTTCCTATATTAGCTAATATACCTTAAATAATTTATATTTATATTATAGGAGTAATAAATTAAGTATATAATTAACTTAAGCTAACCTTTTTGCCCATAAGGGATTTTATTACTTATAGCAAAGTTATTAATAGTAAACAAATAAATAAAGAAACAAATATACTAATTTATAATAAAAGACTATATTATAAACTAATACTTTTATAATTATAATAATAGGCCTATAGAGTAAATACTTTAAATAAAAAATAAATTATTTTATTTATTAAATAAATATTTATAATATAATAAATAAATATTTAATAAATAAAAACCTAATTAAAAAAATATTTATTTATAATAATATAAATATTAAGTAAATATTTAATTATATATTTATTTTATAATATTTATTTAAAATAATTTAAATAATTAATTATAAATATAAAATAATACTTAATTATATTATAAAACATATTATTTATTAATTATATAAATAAACTCTTTATTTTTATTAATTATTTATTAATTTAATTTGGCTTATTTACTAATATAAACTTAATATAAAGTTTATCCCTTAGGAATTCCTTTTATACTAACTTTATAGAAACTTAGTTTATTATAAAATATTTTATTTATTTAATTAGTTATTTTTTATATAATTTTCTAATATTTTTTAAAGGCTTTTAAAAATTAGTTTGGTTTTGGAACTAAAAGACCCACCTTCCTAATTAAGTTAAATATAGCCCAAATAGCAAAAAGTTACAGCCCAAATAGCAATACTTAAATAATAAAAAAGAATTTTTAAATAACTTTAAAAAAAAATTAAATACTTAATAAAAAAAAATTTTTTTAATTTTAAATATTATTAAACTTTATTAATATTTACTTTTTTTTAAAAATAAAGTAAAATACTTTTAAAATTATATATTATATAAAATTATTATAATAAAACTATTCAACCCGGGCCTAAGTAAAATAATATATATTACCTAACGTTAGCTTATTAAAGATAATATATCTACTACGTAGTAAGTTTATCCACATATATATAGAAGTATAGAATTATTTAGTATTAGATTTAGAAAATTAGTAGTCTAAATAAAGTAAGTTACTACTTAAATAATAAGCTCCCTAAAACCATTAGCCTATATATTTACATTTCCTTAAATTAAACTTAGAAAAGTAGATATAATATTATATTACAGTAAATATAGCAATATTTTATAAATTATATATAAACTTTTTAATTAATTAAATAATAATTATATTATTACTAAATATAATATAAAAGCTTTATACTAACGCCTAGTACTATAGGTATATTCCCCTGCCTATAACCTTTATATATAAAATAAAAAACTACGTAGTAGCTAAAGGGGCTGTCCTACCTAAATCTTAATACTAAAAGAAAAATCCCTATCCTAAGGATCGAAAATTTAATCTTAATTATAAAACTTTTTAATTAATAAATAGGAAAAAGCAGCTTGTATATACCCCTTAATTTTTTTACCCCGAATCTAAGCCTTTTACTTAATAGCCTTCTGGTTGAAGGGAGGTGCGCCTAAAGCACCCCCTTCCTCGCTACTATCTTACTCTCCTCCATTAGCAGAGGCGGTCTTTTCTTCATTAGTCAGATCGACTTCTCCTCCAGCAGCAGCTTCAGCGGGCTCCTGCACGGTATTACGTACGACTTCAAGTTATTCTTAAGCGGCAGTGTCGTTAAAATCGCCTAGTGTAACAGCGGCGTCCTCGGTGTCCGAAGCGAAGTCCAGGTCCTCGTCTTCCAAAACCTCACCATCAGAGTCGTAGTCGTCTAAAATCTCGATTTCCTCAGTCAAAGCCTTCTAGCGCTCTTCCATTCTACAACGGTAAAATTTCACTTACTCTCCTTTTGCCTTCTTAGCCTCTTCAATAAACTTTATAAGCCTTATCTCAAGAACTACTTAAAGCCAGCCTTTAGTAAAAGTAAGCTACTCCTCGAAAATACTTATAAGCTAGCTAGCAACCAGGTCTAACATAGCAACAGCTAGGTAGTCGTTATACTTAGTATAGTAAAGTTATTTATTAGTAATTAGAATAAGTTTCATAATAAGTAAGTAGGCGTATCCTAGCTTAATAGCCTCCTTAGAGTAGTAGTCTATTTACTTTCCGTCTCGCTTAGCTAAAATAACCTAACTGTAGCAATTAAACGGTTAATTAAAGTAGGAACGGATAAGCTTATATAACATAAGTTCACGTAAAGCTCCCGTTATCTATTCTAGCAAGCTGCACTCAGCAGAAAGTTATTTAACCTATTTTATTAAGAGTATACGCTCTTAATAGTCATAAAATAAATCTTTTACCTTTATATTGTGCTATATAACGGCCTCCTTCTATCCTAAATAGTTAAGATAACCGTATACCTATTAAAGTGTTTTAGCGTTAAAATAAAACGTCGCCAGAATTCCTTAGCTGTATACATAATAAAGGTTAACACTAGTCAACATAATATTAATATTTGCAATAAATATTTATATATCGGACTTAGGGTCAGAGAATAACTAAATAGCAGTGAGTTTAGCTAGTGGCTTATCTAAAGAACAGACTGTTACAGTCTTATAACCTGCCATAAGGAGGGCGCCCAGCATTATCCTACACAAGGTTCACAAGTTAGTATATTAGTAATATAACAAGGGGTTTCCACTTAAACCCAAGTAGAAAGAGGATAAAGGGGCTTTTACTTAGATCTAAGTAGGAGACAGGACTTAGAGAGGTATAAAGAGGATAAAGAAGATAAAGGGGTTTCCACTTAGATCTAAGTAGTAAAATACTCTTGGACCTAAGTAGAAAGAGGAAGTAGTATTACTTACTACTATATTTAAGGCGTATTTACATAGATGAAAAGACGCCTCTTCTCTTCCAGTATATATCTATAGCTTAGCTTAAGAATATAAGCAAGCATAGGATTATTATAATATAGCCAGTAAATCTAGGTAGACTAATTAGTAAGCATTAGGACAGCTAGGTTAGTGTAAGTTCTAGTGAAGAAGTATATTATACCCTTATTTTCCTTGTTTTAGAGAAGTTTTTAAATATACGTAATACTAATAGTAGGTATAGAATTTTTTACTATAGTATATTAAAGTTGCTGGTGCTAGCTAGTTGTTAGATTATCCTTTTTATAAAGTATACGTAGAGCGTTTTTAATTACATCGGGATCCTGGCTACTAAAAATTTACTTTACGTTTACGTATAAAATATTGGAATTCCGCTAGTTATATATAACTAAGATACCTTCCCTATATATACTAAAGTTTATAAAGCCCTTTTGTAAACTTTAGGAGCATGAACTTTTACTTAAAGTAAAATTGTCGAGGGTCGTAAATAGGCCTGGGATAAAAGTATTTATCGCTATCTAGCGCCTATACTCTTAAACATAGGTACAAAGAGTCTTATTAAAACTAAGCTCTTCTATAATAATTATTATAGGGAGCAGGTCTACTCCCGAATATAAGATCTGGCCATCTAGTAGTGTTAGATAAGATTATAATATTTTATATAGCGATATAATTTTAAGTATTACTAAAATAACTTTCTAGCTAAAGCTGCTTAACTATTTAGCTTTACTACTATAGCTCTCTACCAACGAGGGATATATTTGCTAAATCTTAACGCTAGTATAATTATAAAAATCTTACATTTATTTCCAGCCTTCGGCAGAATATTCAGCTATAAACTATTTAAAGAAAATTCCCTTTATCTTACTTCTATTAGGCTAGGTATTACGACCCAATAACTTATGGTCGCAACTGGCAGACCTACAGGGTAGGCACCACGGATAAACAACGGTCCGCACGAACTAATTAAGATTATATTTACCTTATGAAAAGTAAACATAAGTAAATATTACATTATATATACAACTTCTCTACGCTCGTTTAAAATAGTTTCAATAACCAGTTGTAAATACAAAATAACGCTTAATTATACCTATAAAGTATTATTTATTAATTATATAAATAAACCTTTTTATCCTTATTAATTACCCGCTAGTTTAGTCTAGCTTATCCGCTAACATAAACCTAGTATAAGGTTTATCCCTTAGGAATTCCTCTTATACTAACACTATAGGAGCTTAGTGTCAGAGCCCATCTAAAGAGGGCGCGGTCGCGCAACGGCCGCGCACCGGCCACGTTACGGGGGCGCGAGCTAAGGGTTGCGAAGCCCTTAGCTTAGCAACAACACTATAAAAGACCTAAAATCTAGGGAAGGAGTTAAGGAAGGCAGAGATAAATACAGTCACTTCGCTACCCTAAGCTTGCGTATTCGCTGTGTAGCTACCTGTGATCATCCCTTATCCCTCTTCACTCTCTTCCACGAACCCGGCTTCTGACAGGTTTATCTCTCTA